>NW_024067770.1:337844-675688 GCF_009389715.1 Phoenix dactylifera | reverse complement strand
ATCAGTCTGTCGACAGTACCGAGTTGAGAGTAGCATGGGAGGAAGTATTCTATGCGAGATGAGTGTTGGGTGCAGATTGCATCATCGTTGAGGGGGACTTCGCCATGGTCATCGAGGGGATCTAGGGGACCGGGAGTGCTAATGGGGGAATGCGACTGCTCCACGATATTTGCCGTCTGTTAGGCGAATGCATCTCTCATCGGGTCTCTCATGCTTACAGAGAGGCCAATAGTGCAGTGGACTGGATGACTTCCTACGCAGCTCATCATTTAGGCGATTTCATCTGGATAGATCAGGTTTCTGTCCCGTCTTCCTTGCAGTCTATTTTAAGAATTCTTAGATATTTACAAGGCACAAAGGAGTTTGGGATATGGTACATGTCCACGATTGACTCAAGACTGATTGGCTACATCAATAGTGATTGAGCAGGATCAGTGGATGACATGAAGAGCATTTTAGACTATGCCTTCTCACAAGGTTCAGGATATTTTCTTGGGTATCAAACAAGTAAGATTCAGTGGCACAGTCACCAGCCAAAGCATAGTGCGTAATAGCAGCAGCAACAGCAAATCAAACAATATGATTAAAACAAACACTTGAAGACATGGGAAAGCAGCAAAAGTAGCCAACAGAGATCTACTGCGACAATAAGTCAGTGATTGCAATGGCAAAGAACCCAGTATGCCACGGCAAAACCAAGCACATCGCAATCACGTATCACCTTCTTCGAGAAGCAAAAGCTTAAAGAGATGTTGAGCTTAAGTACTGTAAGATCGAGGAGCAACTAGCAGATAATTGTACAAAAGGCACTACCATGAGCAAAGTTTGAGATACTGTGAGCAAAGTTTGGATGTACAAGAAAAAACATATTAAGGAGTGTTGAAGAATAAAATAATATGTTTTTCTCCAAATTATTCGAATTCAAAATTGCTGAAAATCTGTATGTGTAGAGATAGTGCGAACAAAATATCTCACCAAGGAAGTTTCTTGGTCTTTCAAGAAAAAAAAGGAAAATACCCTAGAATTGTGAGAATAGGCTCTGAATAGGCTCAAGTCAGCTGGGAGTGAGAATAGGTTCTAAATGGGCTGAAGCCGGCAGGCCTAGCCGACTTCAGCCTATGGCCCAAAGAAAGAAAAATTCAGAGCAGAGGATCGCGATCACGATCCTCTCTTCATCTTCCTCGGGGCGTAACAGGCGGCAGCTCCACGGCTGTTCAACCGCCCTTGGGCTTATCCATTCGGAAGCCCTATAACCCCCCCATCCCTCTGAGAGCACCGCCCGAGATCCTCCCTCTCCTTCCTCTCCATCTTCTCCTTCTCCGGTGGCCGGCGTGCCACCTCGGCCGAGCGTGGTACGAAGCTTCCTTCTTCATGAGCCTGCTTCCCTGTTCCAAGATTCCTTCTCTTCGTCGGAAACACTGCCGTTGCTAGCTCGTTGGACAAGCCCCTCAGCCGAGATCCACCACCTCCGACTCACTAGTGAGCTTTCCTTTCCCCTGTTCTTCCATTCCAAGCCAAACTGAGTGTGTCCCCTTCCCCTGTTTCGAATAAAAACCGAGATTATCCTCAGTTCCTTCCTTCTCACCGGCCGCCACTGGTGGCCGTCGACCGGACAACGGCCTTCGGCCACCCAAGCCTGCCCCCCCCCCTCCAACCTCTCATTCCTCCCTTCTTTCTCTTCCTCTTCTTCCTTGATTCTTTGGTCAACAAGATGAGGAACGTTCCCGACTAGGCCGTGTCCATCATGCGCCACGTTTGGGCCCGTTCACCCTATTGGACCATGTCCATTAAGAACCGAGTTCGGGCTCTCTCCATCCTATTAGGTCGTGTCCATTGTGGGCCGAATCTATTCATTTTGGGCTTGGTCGAATCCATTCATTTTGGGCCTGTTCATCCATTGTGGATCGTGTTCACCTTGGGTCTGTTCATCCATTATAGGGCGTATTCATTTAGGGACTTATTCATCCGTTGTGGGCTGTGTTCATTTTGAGGCCGTTCTCTAGTTGTGATTAAGTTTGACTTCTGAAATGATGTAAAATAATAATAATATTTTAATGATATTAAATAGGTGTGCCTGAACCATTTGTCTAAAGTGAGATTTAAGGATTAATGAGGGCATGGAGGAGGATTAATTAAATGATTTTGAGATCTTTATCTAGCTTCTAGTAGTGTTTTGGCTGCACCGGCATTCGATGTTTAGCGAAGATTCGGACAAATGCTGGTGATTTCCAACTAAAAGCTGAGATCACTAATGGGGAGGTCGGTGGTCGCTTTAAATAGGGCAGAGCCAAGGGTCCTTCATCTCTGAAAATCTTCCATATGCGGAGTTCCACTTGGAGTCGGAGAAAAAACGACTCATAAACAGAGTCTACCCTCTTTCCAACACATGCAAGGCAGATGCAAGCCAAGAAATTCAATTTTTTTATTTTTTTCTATTCTAGGTTAATTTTGCTATCCGGCTCGGTTAACTGGATTAGGTCCAGCTTTTTATTAGGCCTACACATGCTGGTTATTCCAAAATTGATCACTGAAATTATCTTAGAGTAAATTTCTTATGTTATAAACTTCCAAATTTATACCAATTAGCAAGAATAATAAGTTATATATCATATATTTTTGTTATATAATTAAAATTGATAGTCAAAATTTTTTTTAATTAATCTTCATCAAGTCAGTTGCATATTCTTTTAATGACTTCTCAAACAGAAAGAAAGAAAGAAAGAAAGAAAGGACAAATATATACAACAACTCAAATAGAAAGAAAGAAATTGGACGAATATATACAACAACTCAAACAGAAAGAACGAAAAAGGACGAATATACACAAAATTCAAAGACCACTGAGGTAGGTAAAACCAGCAGCACAATCTTTTATCTCATTAACGCACTTTTTTATATTAAAATTTATTTACAAACATAAAAATTACTCAATTAATCTCTAATTACATATTTCTATTAAAAAAATATAGCCATCCATTTAAATGAGAAACTAAAGAGATTTTTCAGTCAGAAAGATATATACCTTTCATCTCAAACTAAATCAGCACTTAACTCTCCCTACCGTTTTTTCTGCCCAGGCAATAAAAACCACAAGAGGTTTCTCCTCTTTGAAGGGAAATTAAATCTCTCTCTCTCTCTCTCTCTCTCTCTCTCTCTCATACCTCACCATCACCACAAGCTCCTCTATGCCCATCTCTCTTAACCTCTTCTCATTTGAAGCTCTTGTCTGGGGCCAAAATCAAGCCTTGCGAAACTCCAGATGATAATTTCTTTCTCCTTATTCTATTTGTTTCTCTCCTTAGAAGCACAATGGATCCCATAGACTATAAGCTTGGGCACATCTTTGGTTGGAGACAGAGCTATCTATAGGCACAAATCATGAGAGTTGAAGAGCCATCTCATTAAGAACGGTCACTACTTTGAACCCACGAAGCGACCCACATCCAAGTCTTCTTCCTTAAAAACTCTATGTTGTCATGGACTTGAGGCTGTAGAGAGTTTCCTCTTAACAGAAATAAAAATTTCTACTTCTACAAAAAAATTTCATGGATCAATTACACTTATGTTTCTCTCTAAGGTGTTATGGAGCTCTGCACACAGCACTTAAAACTTGGCTTAAGCTCAGTGCAAACCTAGGCCACATATTTCTGATATTAAAGATTAAATGCTAATTTGGACCCTTGGAGAAAACTACTGAAATTCTAAACATGCGGATGTAGGTAACTGTATATGTGGCTGTAGTTCACATTTCAGGGCATTAGATTTGAGTCTTTGGAAATTAAGAGTTGCTTGTTCAAGTATGCAAATTCTCACAAATTCTCACATGGATTTTCTCAAATTACATGCTCAATGCTATTATAGTAGCAACCATGGTTCCCAACAAATACACTCTAAAAGGAGTTAGCTATTTCTTTTACTTTTTTTTATATACTGTAAAGAGGAATAATAGTACCTAAACTAATTTAAATTAGCTATCATGGTAAAGCATGAAATAAAATTATAAGTATATGATGAAGCACACAACTAGTAGAATATTAAATAATGGACATCTAACTTAAGCCTAACTAAATTATCTATCATTATTCACATGAACTGCACATGCATTTCACTAGTTTAATGATATTCCGGTACTCATTTTTATGACAGAATCTTAATAATAGAGAAGATTTGCTAGTCTTCAAGAGACCAAAATTAAGCTGCTAGATGCGCTAATGGCAAAGCTAAACCATTTTTTTGCCAGTGTTGCTGATGTTCATTTGAAAATTTCACAATACTCCATAACCCTTGACATTATAGCAGTTGGTGCATCTTGATTACATAGAAGGATCATTTGAAGAAGCCATCGGTTCTCTTTGGTAGGCTAAAAGATGGAGTCCCTGATCGATTCTAAGAGTTATCGTGCTCTTATATTTGACATCCTTTCTCTCATCACTCAGCATAAATGTGAAGAAGTGGATGAGGACTGCTGCAAAGATCTTCATCTGCCTGTATGCAAATTCCTTTCCCAAACAAATTCGTGGACCAGCCTGCGAATGGAAGTCTTGACAGGTTATTTCTAAGATGAAAATAGGACAGATAATATAAACAATTTCAGATGATCTATCCATATAATGATAACAAATGACAAGAAGATTTGGTAATCAGTTCTCATAAAGATAATTAGTTCTATTTGTAACTTTGCATAAAATAAGGGAAAAGAATGGATACCTGGATTAGGAGCTAACAGTAAATTAGCTCACTTATTGTTTTTTTTTGATATTTATCAAAATACAAATTGATTGGGATTAAGAACCATGCATGAAATAGATACGGCAACAAGGAGTCGAACAGGGCCTTTTTTAAGCATTGTATAGAGGAACTTAATGCCCCCTGAGAATTTGAAATCTGAGTTTCAGTATCAAGCTAGTTTAGTTTCTAATTTTATTAAGCTTCATTCAGCCAAGTGTTGAGATGAAACGAAAATGAACCTATTTTGAGCAGCTTGAAAAACTCGAATCCTTTATATTGAGCTGAATTCAAGTCAAACTTAAATCAAGCTGAATGAAACTTGAATCAAGCTTGAGGGTGCCAACTTGCTCCTGATCTAATATGGCTAGTAATGCTTGCACTCTCCTGGGAAACGAACGGCTTCTGCACAGCAGATTTTCCTACCAAGATTTGGAGGTTATCTCAGGCCAATTGGCTTGGGTTTTGGTTTTAAGAGGTAGTAAAAGGAAAAAGAATCTCTTATACTGATACAAGAGAACCAGGTTTAATCCCACCATCACCCCAATACTTAACCATGCTTCCACTTGTCCTTGCAAAATTATAAAAAAAAAGAAAAAACCTCAAATCAAGCTTGACCTAGGTTTATCAAGCTTGAAACTCACAGCATTGCCCCCAGAAGTTCTGCAGCACTTACAGCTCTCTTTCCAAGATGATTCCAATGTTTATCTGAAGTTAGGTACTATTCTTCGTTTTGGTTTCTTTTTTCTCCTTCTCCCTTTGTTTCTAGCAGCCTAGCTAGAATCACACAAATCACCATTTTTCTGAATGAAGCTGGTGGAGTCCTAGTCCACCAGCTTCATTCAGAAGAAAACACACACACCACAAAAATCAAAATCATAGTTTGAGCAAATATAATGAATGATCCATTAAACCAATTAGACAAATTGCCATATAACACCATAGTCCTACCTACTTTGAACTTAAGCTTTTAGGTTTAGAATCTGATTTCAGCCACTGAATTGAATACAGTGGTTGATCACAGATATACAATGTGCATCCCAAATTGAAATCATTTGAAGCCTAAATAACTAGGATTAAGTCCAGCTTGTGTACTTCTAATTCAAGCTTGAGCAAGCCTACAATCAAGCCAAACATAAGAAATTTATGAACAGATTGAACAATTATTGAGCCCAAAATTTATGCTAAGGTAGAATAAAACTCAATTCAAGTAAAGAAGTATTACCTGAAAGGCAGTGAATTTGAAGGGGTTCTTAGGTCGGAAAACCCCATTTTCATCAAGCCATCTCTCCGGACGGAAAACTTGTGCATCCACCCCCCACAGGAATTTCATTCTCCCCATCGAATAAGGTAGAAAGCATACCATGTCCCCTTTCTTTACATCGAATCCACCCGGCAGAGTGTCATCAGAGAAACAAATCTTTGGGTCCTTCAACATGGAAGGTAAAACCAATTGTGTCATTATACACCGAAACAATTCAAATATAGTTAACTTTTTGCCGATAAATTAATTTAATTTGAATAACAGATGACCTCAGGGATAGCAGGATATATCCTCAGTGTCTCAGTCAGAGCTGCATGGAGATACTGCATCTTGTCAAGTGCCTCGTCAGTCAACCTGGAGGGAAAATCTGCAATCGATATGCTGTCATTTGTTTTGGTTGCTTCCTTTATTTCTTGAGCAAGCTTTTCTTGCAGAGATGGATGCTTGCAAAGCATGTAGAAGAACCAAGAAAGAGTGACCGCCGTCGGTCTCTCCCAGCAATTATGAAGTTCAATATTATGTCTCTAAGGTACTGATCATTCAAATTCTTCGGGTCCTTCGTCTTCTGCACCAGAAACCTTGACAAGATATCCTCTTTCTTCATCTAGAATCCAAACAGCCATTAGAGCTTAGCAAGAGAAAAGGGAGTATATGAAACTTTCGACTCGAACATGAAAAATTTTTCTCCAACTCACAGTGTCATTTTGTGTTAGACATAGACTGTGTTTTGCTGTGAATCAGTTTGTACGCAAAGCCGTCGATCACTCTGATGTTTTTCTTCAGCTCTGCTTCTGATCCAACGCCTAGAAATCTCTTAATTTTCCAGAAAATATCCACCATAGGCGCCACAGGATTAGATCGCTTGAATCATCGAATGCCTTTGCAAAGCTATTCCCCTCTTCGCTTAAACCCGACAGAGTATCCAGTTCTTCACCAAACCCAATTTTGAATATGGAATCTAGTGCTAGATTTCATGAACAAATCCTGCAACTCAAAAATAATATACCATTAGAAGAACGAAAACAGATTTATTTTATAAATCCATCACAATATCCTCTTTTCACTCACCTGGAATGTCCATGGCTTGGTTGGAATTTGCGGCCTTGGAAATTATCAGAGAGAGTCTGGAGGCATTGCTTCTGAAAACATCACTACTGAAGTCCCTCAAATTCTTGGTGGTGAACTCATAGCTTGCCAGCTTTCTTTGGTGGCGCCACTTCTCACCATCTACAGCAAAATCCCATCACCCAGCAAATCTTTGAGGTTGTTATAATTGTAAGACCCCTGCCAGTTTACATCCATCTCAAAGTCAAACAAATACCCAAAAACTCAACCTTCCTACCAAAAACCCCAAGCTCATACTACCAGACTATAAGATTATATCTTTTTTGGAGAAGATGACTACAAAAATATATCATCAGTCTAAGATACTTCGTTTAGTTGTAGCCATAGTACCATGTTTCTAACAAGTAACAACCAAAAGCTTTATGAAGTGCCTACCTTTCCATAGTTTGTGTAGTTGGTTCTTAGTATGTATTCAACGATGGCAGGGTCAACGGTGTAAATCAAGCTACGAGTTGGGGAGAAGAGCCTGAAAGTTTTGAACGAGCTGCAAGGTCTGTATGGTAGTCGCGGATAGTGCTGAAGTATAAGAGTTGATGGAAGAAGGTGCCTGTGAGTGGGGGATATCGCTTCTTTCTTGTAGCCTTGATGAAGAAGTGGAGACAAAGGCAGGCTATGGCAGTGGCTATAAGAGTGATCGAATACTTGAAGGAGAGGAAATCCATGGCACTCTTTGCAAGATTGAGAGGTTCTCTAGTTTCTACCATTGGGATCTCGCAGTCAGGGAGAAGAGTATAAGTTTGGATTTGGCCATGACATCACGGAAACCCCTCGTCTATAGTAGCCATGGGCATAGAGGTTTGGTGGTGGGAGTTATCGAGATTTTAAGCTCCTTTGGTTCGCTGAAAGATTTTAATTTTTACTGAAATAATTTTTAAAAAAAAACAAAACAAATGATTTTATATATTTATTTAATTATAAAACCAATATGTTTTTAACAAAAAAATCTACTGCTATCCTATCTAAAAATTTAAGAGTATTTTTAGAAAAAAATTATTCTAATTTTCAATTAGTAGAAATTATTCCTTTTTTTATAAAATATAGAAATTTTATTTCTAAAAAAATTATTTTCATTTTTTTGGGAAAATTCCAACCCCAATATGATGGATCTCTCAAAGCTAATTTGGGCCAACATAGGATCCCAGTTTCTTTTGAAGATATGATGAACTTGATGTCGCACATAGCTCTCATTGCTATTGATATCCTAAAGTAAAAAGGAGGTGCGAAGTGGGTAGAGAGATGCGAGGGTCCTTTGATTTTGTGCTCACCTTATTGTTGCTGAGATTTTTCCCATCCAATTCTCAACATAAAAAAATAATATAGAAAAGACAGAGAGATGATGATGCAAGAGCAGAAATTTCAGCCAGCATCATGACGCCAATTACCAATTGCATTGAAGACCGGTTCGTTCCATTGGAACAGATAAGATATTTTATATATGTTCACTATATTGAGATAGATTGTATATTGTTCCAAAGATTTTTCCTAAATAATCTGGGCAAAATTGATATTTCAACCCCTAATAAACTACCTGCTCACTGTATTTGGGTAAAGGTAGCAGTGTATACAAACAAATAGAAGGATGTGAAGCCGAACCAAAAACTAAACTCCTAAGGACCAACCAAGAGGAAACATCATTGACTTTTACTTCCTGAAAATTTGTCACCAAGCACTCTAGTCCAATCTTTCAAGAGGAATCTGATGTCCTCTCTAATTTTTGGAGTTGAATGAGCAACCTTTTCAAAGATTGGAGCATTTCTTTCATCCAAAATCTTCCAACATATTACTGCTATCAAGGCTTCTCAACTAGGTCCCAATTTGCTTGGTCTAGAGTTGAATCTCCCAAGTTGTCCCGAGATTAAAAACATCTTCAAGTGAAGCGAGAATACTGAGGAGCGATCTCCAAGCAATTGATATATCAGAATTCACTTTTTAAAAAGATTTTGATGTTTTACTAATCTTGAGATTGTTGCACTAGAAGCCTTTCTCCTTTTCACTTAATTCTCCTTCTAAAGGTTCTCCACCCTCCAAAGTTTTCGATTGAAGGCTTCACGAACTTCGTTCAAAGTGATAGATACTACCACTGAATATGTAAGAATCCGGCCAATTAGGCCCGACTTGGACCAAAGTTGGCAGGCCCAACTGGCTCAATTCAAATTCAAATTCAAATTCAAAGAAAAAAAACACAGAAGAGGGAATCGAAATAGAGGATGCAATCATGATCCTCTGCTTTCCCTCTTCCATTGAGCCGATAAGCCACGGTAAACCGTGGTTGTTGAGGCTTCGCAGAGCCATTGAAATAGTCGTTAGCCGTTGAGGTCGGGACAACCGTTGCCGATGTCCGTAGACGGTCGAGCTTATCCTTTCCAAAACTTCCATAAATCCCTCCTCTTCCCTCTACTTGATCCGCCATCCGTCGACCACTCTTCTTCTTCCTCGTCTCCGGTGGCTAGTATGCCACCTCAGCCAAGCACCGCTGCTTGAAGCACCCCCATTCTCCCACGATTTCCGAGTGCCCTATTATGAGTGCCTTTCCTCTCTTCTCGTCAGGATCCATCGAAAATCACCTCCACCGACCATGGCCTTCATCCGCGTCCCTCACTGGTGAGTCTCCATCTTCCGTCGAAGCTTCCTTGGTCCATGGGGCTACCACCAAGATAGCTACCTCTGGCCCCTCTTCCTTACTTCCTCCTTTTTGGCCGAGCACGGCCATTGCCGCTTGCTCGCCGCTGCCGATACTGCCTCCAACTATCTCCTGCCGGATCTCGACCACGAAAGCCACCATGACCACCCTTTCATCTTTCCCCTGATTACCAAGAAAAGAAGAAAGAAGAAGAAAGAAAGGAAAAAGGAGAGGAGGGAGAGAGAAAAATACTCACCCCTCTCTTCCTCTCTCTCTCACTCTCTTGTTTTTTCTCTCTTCTCTCTCTAATCTCCCCATTTCTCTCTCTAAAAGACTGGAACTAGTAAGAGAGGCTCCCAAATTACTGATCAATTTTTAGTATGAAATTATAAATTATATTTGAAATCCTGCATTTTCTTAAAAAACTTAGGAATCAAGCATATGATTGGAAATGATCAAGTTCTTGGACAAATAGCATTCTTATTGAATACTTTATTGTAAATGATTTACGTATGAATTATGATTGAGAAAAATATTGCATGTTACTATAAAATTGATCGGTAATTTGAAATTATAATATTTATGCCAGGGGTCACTTAGCTCTGTTCGCCTAAAGATCATTAGGTTCAGTTGGGCTAATCCATTACACCTATCAAAATTTGTTTAAGAAGAAATAAATTACTTGCCTATTCACTATTTAAAATCTAAGTACAACTTAAAAAGCTCTAAGCAACCTGAAATAGACTTGAGCAGGCTTCAAGTTCTAAATTGGATAAATCGATTTAGGATCTACAAATCAAGTAGAGAAAGAAAGGTTGAACCAAGGATGGACCTCTCTTATTGGGTTTCTGGTCTTTTAGAGAGAGAAATAGGGATATTAGAGAGAGAAGAGAGAAGAATAAGAGAGAGAGGAAGAAAGGGATGGGTTTTCTCTCTCTCCTCTTCTTCTTCTTCCTCCTTTGCTTTCTTTCTTCTTATTTCTTCTTTTTTTTGGTAATTATGGAAGGATGAGAGGGTGGTTCATGGTGGCTGTCAGTGATCGAGAATCTGATAGGTGGTAGACGGAGCAGTGGCGGCAGTGGAGAGTAATTGGCGACAGTCGTGCTCGGGTGAAAAAAGAGGAAGTAAGGAACAGGGGCAGCACCCCTAGCTGCCTTGGTGGTAGCCCCCACAACCCAAGGGAGCTTCAATGGTGGATGAGGACTCCACCAGCGAGGGATGTGGATGGTGACTCATGGTCGGCGGTGGCAATTTTCGGTGGATCCCGGAGAGAAGATGAGGCATGTTTTCTCAAAACAGGGAGGCAGGCAACTAGAATCCATAAGGGGTTTTCGGTGGCGACAATCGACCGAGGTGGCACACCAGCACCGAAGGAGGAGAAGGAAGGAGAAAAATAGTGGGTGGAGTGTAATCGGGATTTTTATAACCCCCAAAGAGAGGATAAGCCCCAGGATGAACGACGGCACTAGCCGGCTGTTCGTCAGTTGCAATGGCCTCTAACGGTTGCCGACCGTTAGCATCAGCCCAGGGGTTTTCATACCAGCCACGACTCTCCCCAACCATGCCTCAACAACGGCCATTCGAGCCGCTCGGACGGGGGATCGCGATCTCCTATTCCAATTTCATTTTTTTTTTAATTTTGAATCAAAGCCGGCTGAGCCTGCCGACTTTGGTCGAGCTTAGGCCCAGTTGGCTTGACTCTTATAAATAGAGAAGTCATTAGAGTCAAATGGTTCTATAAGACAAAGCTCAATCCTAATGGTAAAGTCTAGAAATGCAAGGCAAGGCTAGTGGCTAAAGTATGGGGCTCCATGATGAGGGCCAAGTATGGAGATTTGACGGACCCGCATGTCTTTCATGTGGGTCGGCGTAGCTCCTTCCTGCGGTGAGAGATACCGTGCCCCCTGGTGCTTCCAGAGATCTGATGGGAGATTGGTGATGGCCTAGCTGTTGGACATTCTGGGGGATTGTTGGCTGGCTGATATTCCATTGTGTAGGTGGCCCACCTTTTGCGCCCCAGGAGATTAGAGGGACGCAGGGTTCGCGATCTATTGGCCCCACGGGGCAGAATTGGGACCTCATCCCGATGGGTCTTTAGCGGGCAACTAGTTGAACGGGTGTTAGCGGTGCCGATTGCGGTGGCTGAGGCGGAGGACATGCAGGTGTAGGGCCGGACGGGTAGGACAAAGGTGCAGACATGGGACCTTCTTGGGTTGGTGAGGAGGCCTGTGGCTAGGCAGATGGAGGTGGGGTGGATCTGGCGGTTGCGTATCTATCCTCGAGTGACTTTATTTGTCTGAAAGGTCGCATGGGGATGTCTGTCTACTAGGAAGTGAGTCCTGGCCTGACGGGGGGTGTGCATCACCTCGGGACATTAGGCCGGCTAGGAGATGGAGGAGATCATTTTATATGTTCTTCTTGGATGTCAGAGGGAGGCCTCGTTATGGGAGTGTGCCTCGGCTTGCTCTGGTTTGCGCTGGAGATGGTCGTGGACAGAGGATTTTCTAACCCTCATGGCTGAGTCTTTCCGAAGACCGAGCCTCCTATCATTAGGGATTAGGGCAGCTTATCTGGTTTATCACTGCTGGCTAGATAGGAATGCCCGAGTCTTCAAGGACAGAGCCGAGCAGCTAAGAGTTGTAGTAGACAAGGCCCTACTTAATGCGACAGAGGTCCTTGATGTTACTGTGTCATCATCCCTTAGGTTGGCCAGAAAAATCTAGGGCTATTATTTTGCTCATGCAGCGTCCAAGTGTGTCCTCGTCTCCTGGGAACCCCCACACCCTAGTTTCCTAAAGGTGAACTTCAATGGCAGTACCCAGGAGGATGGTTGCTATGGCACCGGCTTTATCATCAGAGATCAATAGGCTAGACTAGTGGCCGCTGGGGGGCAGCATATCTTCGATCAGTCTGTCAATAGTACCGAGTTGAGAGTAGCATAAAAGGAAGTATTCTATGCGAGACGAGTGCTGGGTGCAGACTGCATCATCGTTGAGGGGGACTTCGCCATGGTCATCGAGGGGATCTAGGGGACCGGGAGTGCTAATGGGGGAATGCGACTGCTCCACGATATTTGCCGTCTGTTAGGCGAATGCATCTCTCATCGGGTCTCTCATGCTTACAGAGAGGCCAACAGTGCAGTGGACTGGATGACCTCCTACGCAGCTCATCATTTAGGCGATTTCATCTGGGTGGACCAGGTTTCTGTCCCGTCTTCCTTGCAGTCTATTTTAAGAATTCTTAGATATTTACAAGGCACAAAGGAGTTTGGGATATGGTACATGTCCACGATTGACTCAAGACTGATTGGCTACATCAATAGTGATTGAGCAGGATCAGTGGATGACATGAAGAGCATTTTAGACTATGCCTTCTCACTAGGTTTAGGATATTTTCTTAGGCGTCAAAGAAGTAAGATTCAGTGGCACAGTCACCCGCCAAAGCATAGTGCGTAATAGCAGCAGCAACAGCAAGTCAAGCAATATGATTAAAACAAACACTTGAAGACATGGGAAAGCAGCAAAAGGAGCCAACAGAGATCTACTGCGACAATAAAGTTAGTGATTGCAATGGCAAAGAACCCAGTATGCCACGGCAAAACCAAGCACATCGCAATCACGTATCACCTTCTTCGAGAAGCAAAAGCTTAAAGAGATGTTGAGCTTAAGTACTGTAAGACCGAGGAGCAACTAGCAGATAATTGTACAAAAGGCACTACCATGAGCAAAGTTTGAGATACTGTGAGCAAAGTTTGGATGTACAAGAAAAACATATTAATTAAATTTATTTACAAACATAATAATTACTTGATTAATCTCTAATTACATTCATCTATTAAAAAAAAAAAAAGCCATCCATTTAATTGAGAAAATAAAGAGATTTTTCAGTTAGAAAGATAGCTACCTTTCATCTCAAACTAAATCAGCACTTAACTCTCCCTACCGTTTTTTTCTGCCCAAGCAATAAAAACCATCAGAGGTTTCTCCTCTTTGAAGGGATATTAAATCTCTCTCTCTCTCTCTCTCTCTCTCTCTCTCTCTCTCATACCTCACCATCACCACAAGCTCCTCTATGCCCATCTCTCTTAACCTCTTCTCATTTGAAGCTCTTGTCTGGGGCCAAAATCAGGCCTTGCGAAACTCCAGATGATAATTTCTCTCTCCTTTTATTCTACTTGTTTCTCTCCTTAGAAGCTCAATGGATCCCTTGGATTATAAGCTTGGGCACATCTCTGGTTGGAGACAGAGCTATCTATAGGCATAAATCATGAGAGTTGAAGAGCCATCTCATTAAGAACGGTCACTTCTTTGCACCCACGAAGCGACCTACATCCAAGTCTTCTTCCTTAAAGAACTCTATGTTGTCATAAACTTGAGGCTGTAGAGAGTTTCCTCTTAACAGAAATAAAAATTTCTACTTCTACAAATTTTTTTTCATGGATCAATTACACTTATGTTTCTCTCTAAGGTGTTATGGAGCTCTGCACACAGCACTTAAACCTTGGCTTAAGCTCATTGCAAACCTAGGCCACATATTTCTGATATTAAAGATTAAATGCTAATTTGGACCCTTGGAGAAAACTACTGAAATTCTAAACATGCGGATGTAGGTAACTGTATATGTGGCTGTAGTTCACATTTCAGGGCATTAAATTTGAGTCTTTGGAAATTAAGAGTTGCTTGTTCAAGTATGCAAATTCTCACAAATTCTCGCATGGATTTTCTCAAATTACATGCTCAATGCTATTATAGTAGCAACCATGGTTCCCAACAAATACAATCTAAAAGGAGTTAGCTATTTCTTTTACTTTTTTTATATACTGTAAAGAGGAATAATAGTACCTAAACTAATTTAAATTAGCTATCATGGTAAAGCATGAAATAAAATTATAAGTATATGATGAAGCACACAACTAGTAGAATATTAAATAATGGACATCTAACTTAAGCCTAACTAAATTATCTATCATTATTCACATGAACTGCACATGCATTTCACTAGTTTAATGATATTCCGGTACTCATTTTTATGACAGAATCTTAAGAATAGAGAAGATTTGCTAGTCTTCAAGAGACCAAAATTAAGCTACTAGATGCACTAATGGCAAAGCTAAACCATTTTTTTGCCAGTGTTGACAATACTCCATAACCCTTGACATTATAGCAGTTGGTGCATCTTGGTTACATAAAAGGATCATTTGAACAAGCCATCGGTTCTCTTTGGTAGGCTAAAAGATGGAGTCCCTGATCGATTCTAAGAGTTATCGTGCTCTTATAGTTGACATCCTTTCTCTCATCACTCAGCATAAATGTGAAGAAGTGGATGAGGAGTGCTGCAAAGATCTTCGTCTGCCTGTATGCAAATTCCTTTCCCAAACAAATTCGGGGACCAGCCTGCGAATGGAAGTCTTGACAGGTTATTTCTAAGATGAAATAGGACAGATAATATATACAATTTCAGATGATCCATCCATGCAATGAAAACAAATGACAAGAAGATTTGGTAATCAGTTCTCATAAAGATAATTAGTTCTATTTCTAACTTTGCATAAAACAAGGGAAAAGAATGGATACCTGGATTAGGAGCTAACAGTAAATTAGCTCACTTAATGTTTTTTTTTGATATTTATCAAAATACAAATTGATTGGGATTAAGAACCATGCATGAAATAGATATGGCAACAAGGAGTCGAACAAGACCTTTTTTAAGCATTGTATAGAGGAACTTAATCCCCCCTGAGAATTTGAAATCTGAGTTTCAGTATCAAGCTAGTTTAGTTTCTAATTTTATTAAGCTTCATTCAGCCAAAGTGTTGAGATGAAACGAAAATGAACCTATTTTGAGCAGCTTGATAAACTCGAATCCTTTATATTGAGCTGAATTCAAGTCAAACTTAAATCAAGCTGAATGAAACTTGAATCAAGCTTGAGGGTGCCAACTTGCTGCTGATCTAATATGGGCTAGTAAGGCATGCACTCTCCTGGGAAACGTACGTCTTCTGCACAGCAGATTTTCCTACCAAGTTTTGGAGGTTATCTCAGGCCAATTGGCTTGGGTTTTGGTTTTAAGAGGTTGTAAAAGGAAAAAGAATCTCTTATACTGATACAAGAGAACCAGGTTTAATCCCACCATCACCCCAATACTTAACCATGCTTCCACTTGTCCTAGCAAAATTATAAGAAAAAAAGAAAAAACGTCAAATCAAGCTTGCCCTAGGTTTTATCAAGCTTGAAACTCACAGCATTGCCCCCAGAAGTTCTGCAGCACTTACAGCTCTCTTTCCAAGATGATTCCAATGTTTATCTGAAGTTATGTACTATTCTTCCTTTTGGTTTCTTTTTTCTCCTTCTCCCTTTGTTTCTAGCAGCCTAGCTAGAATCACACAAATCGCCATTTTTCTGAATGAAGCTGATGGACTCCTAGTCCACCAGCTTCATTCAGAAAAACACACAGACACAAAAAAAATCAAAATCATTGTTTGAGCAAATATAATGAATAATCCATTAAACCATTTAGACAACTTGCCATATAACACCTTAGTTCTACCTACTTCGAACTTAAGCTTTTAGGTTTAGAATCTGATTTCAGCCATTGATTTGAATACAGTGGTTGATCACGGATATACAATGTGCATCCCAAATTGAAAACATTTGGAGCCTAAATACCTAGGATTAAGTCCAGCTTGTGTACTTCTAATTCAAGCTTGAGCAAGCCTACAATCAAGCCAAACATAAGAAATTTATGAACACAGATTGAACAATTATTGAGCCCAAAATTTATGCTAACGTAGAATAAAACTCAATTCAAGTAAAGAAGTATTACCTGAAAGGCAGTGAACTTGAAGGGTTTCTCAGGTCGGAAACCCCATTTTCATCGAGCCATCTCTCCGGACGGAAAACTTCTGCATCCACTCCCAACAGGACTTTCATTCTCCCCATCGAATAAGGTAGAAAGCATACCATGTCCCCTTTCTTTACATCGAATCCACCCGGCAGAGTGTCATCAGAGAAACAAATCTTTGGGTCCTTCAACATGGAAGGTAAAACCAATTGTGTCATTATACGCCAAAACAATTAAAATATAGTTAACTTTTTGTCGATAAATTAATTTCATTGGAATAACAGATGACCTCAGGGACAGCAGGATATATCCTCAGTGTCTCAGTCAGAGCTGCATGGAGATACTGCATCTTGTCAAGTGCCTCGTCAGTCAACTGGAGGGAAAATCTGCAATCGATATGCTGTCATTTGTTTTGGTTGCTTCCTTTATTTCTTGAGCAAGCTTTTCTTGCAGAGATGGATGCTTGCAAAGCATGTAGAAGAACCAAGAAAGAGTGACCGCCGTCGTGTCTCTCCCGGCAATTATGAAGTTCAATATTATGTCTCTAAGGTACTGATCATTCAAATTCTTCGGGTCCTTCGTCTTCTGCACCAGAAACCTTGACAAGATATCCTCTTTCTTCATCTAGAATCCAAACAGCCACATAGAGCTTAGCAAGAGAAAGGGAGTATATGAAACTTTCGACTACAAACATTCTTATTGAATACTTAGGATCAAGCATATGATTGGAAATGATCTAAGTTCTTGGACAAATAGCATTCTTATTGAATACTTTATTGTAAATGATTTACGTATGAATTATGATCATGAAAAAAATTGCATGTTACTATAAAATTGACCGGTAATTTAAAATTTATAATATTTATGCCGGGGTCACTTAGCTCTGTCGCCTAAAGATCATTAGGTTCAGTTGGGCAAATCCACTGCACCTATCAAAAATTGTTTAAGAAGAATAAATTACTTGCTATTTACTATTTAAAAATCTAAGTACAACTTAAAAAGCTCTAAGCAACCTGAAATAGAGGCTTCAAGTTCTAACTGGATAAATCGGTTTAGGATCTACAAATCAAGTAGAGAAAGAAAGGTTGAACCAAGGATGGGACCTCTCTTACTGGGTTCTGGTCTTTTAGAGAGAGAAATAGGGATATTAGAGAGAGAAGAGCGAAGAAACAAGAGAGAGAGAGAGAGGAAGAAAGGGATGGTTTTTCTCTCTCTCCTCTTCTTCTTCTTCCTCCTCTTTGCTTTCTTTCTTCTTATTTCTTCTTTTTTTAGTAATTATGGGAAGGATGAGAGGGTGGTTCATGGTGGCTGTTGTGATCGAGATCTGATGGGTGGTAGACGGAGGCAGTGGGGGCAGTGGTGAGTAATTGGCGAAAGTCGTGCTCGATGAAAAAGAGGAAGTAAGGAACAGGGGCAGCACCCCTAGTTGCCTTAGTGGTAGCCCCCAGAACCCGAGGGAGCTTCAACGGTGGATGGGGACTCACCAGCGAGGGATGTGGATGGTGACTCATGGTTGACGGTGGCAATTTAACTGTGTGCCAGGCTAGAATAAGTGTGTTCCGAACTTATTTAATTGTGTTACAAGCTTATTCTGTATGCCATGCTAGATTAAATGTGTTCCAAACTTATTTAACTGTATTCAAAGATGATTTAACTTTATTTTTATTTTCTTTTATTTTCTTCTTTTATTTTCTTTTTCTTTTTTTATTTTCTTTTTTCTTCTCTTCTTCCCTTCTCCTTCTTTCTTCTTCCTTCTCCTCCCGCGAGGCCGGCGGCGACGGAAGGGGGCTGGACGGTGGCAGCCACAGGAGGGGGCCCAAGGTGGCTGCGCCTGCGGCTGGCCAGCGGTTCCTCTTCTTCGGCACCTCCCCACCGTGGGGGCAGGGGCATTCCTAGCGGTGCAGAAGGGGGCAGGGGTGCGGGAGGGGACGGGTCGTGGCCGGCGGCAGGCGTGAGAGGGGGCTTGGGAGGAGGCGGGCCGTGGCCGGTGGCTGCCTTTTTCTGCCTCTTTTTCGGTGGAAATGGAAGAGGTGGGGGCATTTTAGTTCCATATTATAATGTTGAAATATATCTGGACCGATTGTTAAACAACCGATCAATAACGATTTAATGTTAAGGACCGGCCAATAAAATGGCCGCTAAGCAAGTCCCCCTTTTTTTTTTGTTTTTTTTTGGTGAAAAGAGCGCAAGGCTTTGACGGGTATGGATAGACCTGCCAGGAGGAAATATGAGCAACATCAAATCCATGACCACTGAAATTATGGGGCCCACAAGAGAGATCATGTACAGATCCAGTGTGGCTATTTATGTGGAGGTGTAAATGTGTGCTAAACTATGTACACAGGATGTAAATGAAACAACATTTTGAAAAGTGTCAATCTTCCGAGAATAAAATCATGCAAGTTTTCCCATAATTTACCATAATTTTTTATCAAAAGAGATATTTATAGGAGAATTATGGGCAGTCGGGGCTTATATGTTCAAACAAAAACTATATCTGATTTCCCAATATTGTTTTTTATGTACTTTTTAATAGAGCACCATGCAACTTTCCACCAATATTTACATGCGAGATGCCGAAAAAAGTCTCCCAATTTAGTTGTTCAATCCAACCCAAACTGTTCCCAGTGACTATCCCTTTTGCGGCATCATTGCCTATGAGGTTTGATCACAAACTTGTAGCCTGGATATGTTGCTGATGCAAATGTTGCATTTGACCAAACAGTGTATGTTAAGCACTAAAAGTTCTGGTGGCGCTCCTTTCGTTTTCTTCTTCTTTCACCTTTTGTTTGTCTATGATAGTGTGCAAATGAGGCCGGTATGCAATTTTGGCTTATGAAATAGAGGCAGTCCTCCTCAATAGCCTGACCTCTCACCAATCTTGATGAAAGCAATATTTAACCAGATTGGAGGTATGTCCACCAAGAGGCTAAATCAGGGCCTACTTGAACTATAGTTGTTGTTTTTGGGAGAAAGGAGGGCGAAGCCTACCATGGACATTATGTTTATTAATATAAACCATATGATGGATGCAGTTCAAGATAAGTCTGTGTCTCAAAAAAGACTCGCTTTGCAACAATAAAAATGCGTGCTTGCAGAGATGGTACATTCTCACTCACTTCGGCTGTAAATCATCAGTCTACATACATTTCCAAGCACTGCAGTTCATCGTAAATACAAACAATCCATTTTTCGCTTTTTAAGAATCAATCCATTTTCTACCGCTGGCTGAGTAGAAAAGAGTAACGGCCATCAGTTTGCACCAAGATATATTGCGGGCACATGTTACGAGAGACTTATGCGACTTTTTCATCATTTTCCTGTGCCTTTGCAATTGCTCTGTCAACACCGGATGACAATTATCGAAATCTAAAGCTTCCAGGGATGAAGGCAGGCCCTTCTCTGGAAGCGAGCGGATCTCAGGGCAATTTGCTATCTCCAAATATTCGAGGTTGGAAAGGCTATGCAACTCTGTTGGCAGGGACTGAAGATTGTTGCAATTTACAAGACATAGGTGTCTGAGAGATTTGAGTCCTTGCAACCACAATTGCTCCTCTCCAGCGAACAATATGAGTTCAGTTGAGTCAATGATTTCGAGCATTTCAAGGGAGGGCGGGGTGATTGTGGAGAACAACACTTTGACCAGGGCAGTGTCGTCGATGCGCAGGAAGAGAAGACGTGCCGAACCCTCGCCCTGCTCCTCCTCATTTGCCAATACCGTGAGCCGAGGACATCTTCTTATATTCAAGTATCCAAGAGATCTGAGAGCTCGCAAGTCCCCTAGTGACCGCAGTTCTCCGCAGTCCCGAATAATCAAAACTCTGAGAGCAATCATGCGACCGAGCACTTCTCCTGGAAGAGATGTTATGTGTGGGCAGCGGTTTAACTTCAACCAGGTGAGAGAGGTGAGGTTGTGCAGGCAGCCGGGTAGTGACTCATCCAGATGACCACATGAATCCAATGCAAGACCTCGGAGAGAAGAGGGAAGGATCAGCTGCACTGGGGACGGGAGCAAGGGGCAGTCCATGATTGTCAAATCCTCTAGGGAGAGAAAGTCTTTAAACCTTTTAATTGGCAACCGCACAACCTTTTGACAGTCAATAATACTCAAGACCCTGATAGCCGGCAGGTGGTGCGACAACAGCCATTGTTCCAGATTTACCAGGTTTGGACACTGGCAGATACGCATGTTAGAAATTGAAGAGGTCCTGCTGCTGCTTCTGCTGCGCTGTGTCATACTGCTCTTATCAGTAAAACTATGGTCTCCGTCCCACGATTCTGGGAGCATATTTATTCCCACATTCTCTAGGGACAATTCTCTGAGGGAGGGAGGGAGGCAGGCTAAACCCCTTAGCTTGGGACAGTTCTGGATATCCAACTTAAGCAGTCGAGGAAATACTTGGATACCATCTGCGCTGACCCATTCTTCCCATTCCGGCATGTCTGAAATCTCCAGCTTTTCCAGCAACAGGAATCCTTTGACCTCTGGAGAGCCATAGAATTCATGACCAACTTGCTTCACCGCATGCATATTTTTGATGCGCAGAATCTCGAGGAATGGTAGTTGCCCCAGAGATGGAAGTTGCATGCAGCTTTGGATATTTTCTAGGCAAATAGCTTTCAAATATTTGAGCGATTGTGGCTCCAGCCAACTTGGAAAACGGGCACCACCATAGTTTTTGATTTCCAGCCTTCGAAGATTGGAATGTGGTTTGAGGCCTTCAAGTACCTCATCATCATTCCCGGAGCTGCTGCCTCTATCGATATCCCATAACAAGGCCAATTCATCAAGGTACTGTTTATTATTCAGCTTAGCCTGGCTGGCCTCTTTCTCACTTTCGATGCTCTCAAGATTTTTAATGCAAATTCTTCCACGAAGTTGTATCATGTCCTTTAATTCTTCAATCTTGTGCCCTCTCTGCTTTACAACTTTGAATACCGGCAACTCTTGGAGAGACATCAATTTCCTGATATCAGCCAACTCGCATTTTGTCTCCTCACGCACTTCAAGATGCCTCAATTTAACCAAGTTGGTCATGCGTGTAGGAAAATTTCCAATTGGGCAGTAGAATATATTTAACACCTGAAGATTGTAAAGGTTACACAGCGATTCAGGCAACCTTTGAATATTGTTGATAGAGATATCAAGGTATCGAAGATGTTTTAAATTGCCAATACTTTCAGGCAACTCTTTGATCCCACAATTCCTTAATTTCAACACACGAATCTTTGTTGACACTGTGAACAAGCAATCAAGCATAGAATCAAAGTTTGCATCATACAAATCCCCGAAGACAAGGGTGCGTAGATTCTTATAATTGGCAAAGTCCATTAGCGTACTGGGCTCCAGATTCTCAGTATATATTGATAGGTGTCGAAGCCTGCTAGGGATTTCTTGTCGCTTGCCATCTTCTATTCTTAGATGTTCGTCGACTGAGATAGATTGTACCAGATCGTGTATCAAATCATGCATCACATATACATCCTTCCTTGAATGCTGAAAGAAAGATCTGCCAAGTAAATCATGGAAGTACTCACTTCCTACCTCTTCAATCCGCACATTTTCTTGAGGTACAATGAAGCCTTGTGCCATCCAGACTTGGACTAGCTCGTCTTTTGTGTATGCGTAATCTTTAGGAAATATAGAACAATATGCAACACACTGCTTCAGATATCCAGGCAGGTACTGATAGCTCAACTGTAGGACCGGCATAATGCCATCTTCACGTTGTTTTAGTTCCCATATTTTACTGTCCATGATGGTTCTCCAACGCCTCTCATCCAAGTCTAAATTCAACAAGCCTCCTAGTGTCTTTGCTGCAAGTGGAGATCCCTTCAGCCTATCAACAATCTTCTTGCCAAGAGCTTCCAACTCAGGATGTTCTTTGGGGTTCTGAGAACCAAATGCATGTATACTAAAAAGTTCCCAATAGGCATCATTTGCTAAACCCTGTAAGAAGACTGGCTCCATTGTGCCCATCATCTCTGCAACCTTTTGAGATCTAGTTGTTACCAAGATCTTGCTTCCCTGCAGCCCGAACCTTAATGGCGCACACAGACAATCCCATTCGTTGTGGTCATCATTCCAGATGTCATCAAGGACGAGCATGAATCTCTTTGACATTATCTTTTCCTTAAGGATCTCCTGAAGACAATTCAAATTCTGGTGATCAGAGAGTCTCTCCCGAGTAACAGACTCTATTATTTCTTTAGTTAGCCTTTTCCCATCAAAATTATCAGACACGCAAACCCAAATCTTTGGCTCAAAATAATCATTCAGCTTCGGATCATTGTAAATCTGCTGAGCAAGAGTAGTTTTTCCGATCCCTCCGATACCGACCACTGGCAAAATAGAAATACTATCCTTCTTTTGTCTCTTTGAACAAACACGGACAAGATCATCACCGGGTTTAGTTGTATCTCTCGACTTTAACAGCAGTTTTATCACTTGTTCTTTTTCTTTTTCTCGCCCAAACACTTCGGGTTCAGTTAAGAATGAGCTCGTCTCTCGTCTCGTCGATCTCTGATATTTTTTCCCTTCATTATCTAAATCCAGGAGTCTGATGACTTTTTCCATATCATCACCAATGCTATCTAACCTCCCCATAACCTCCCTCACTTTAGCCACAGCATCACCATCTCTATTGAACACATTTTTGGCAAGTGTAAGAGAAGAAGATAAGAAGTTACCTCTCTGATTCTCTTGGCTTTCAGCCTTTTTCTGCAGGACTTGGTATCCGAATTCGTCCAGCAAGTCTTCAGCATCGTAGGCGGCGTCTTTGAGTTCTTGGAGGATTTGGAAAAGGTTGTCGTCTTTGGTGCACCTCTTCTCGGCGCTCTTTAAGATGAAACGTGTCCGTAGCAGAGTAGTTCGCAGCCTCCTGAGGTCATCCTGAAGCCCCGAGTGCCGCCCGAATTGTTGGATGGCATCGGAGCTCACCTGGCCGACCAAGTTGTCCAGCACGGCGGAAGCGATGTATCCTCCAGCTGATAGCAGTGCCTCCATATCGATCGGTGGACAAGAGCACCTCCAAAAGAAGAGAGAGAGAGAGAGAGAGAGAGAGAGAGAGAGAGATTTCCTCCAGGGATGGCTGGTGTGCTTGGCCTCAATTATTGGGAAATTGATGGCCGGTGTGCTTGCCCTCACCTACAAGTCAATGGGAAGTTGATGGCCGATTTATGCATTTATTTAATCCTGTTGTCCTACTTGTTTGTCTGTTTATTTTGACCACAAAATAATGTCTATTTTAGAAAGACAGGAGATTAGATAATGTTCAAGAGGATCAATCTATTTTTTTTTCTCTCCCTTATTTTGTGAGGATCCGCACCAACATATATTTAAACCCATATTAATTATTCACTAGGTAGATCTTGAATGCTTACATCAAAGAATCCAAATAATATCTTCCAGCTAGCTATTCTGGATGAGGTCCTGAATTGTTACATATTATCTTCCACGCATTTTGCCGGGTAAAATCAATTAAGTAAGAAAGTGACTAGTCTGTATATGATGTTAAAAAAAAAAAAATCCATGGCGGAGTGGCGGGCATCAGGCTGAAGTAGTCAAAAATAAATATCTTATACAGAGAAGAAGTAGCAAAAATATTGCACAGATCTCTGCCCTGCAACCCATTTCCGTCAGTGGATTTGGCATGATTCAAAAATCAATATTTGAAATAGGTACCTTTAACTGTTTTGAAAAGGTTCAAATCTTCTACATGACTATATCTAGAAACACCAACAGCTGCACGCCTGTGATGCAAGCTCGTTTACCGCCCAAAGGTTACACCTCTTGTCCAAGTGGGTGTATATGGTTTAAGAAATGCATCACGGCACCACTCTATTGGTGTAACACGCACGGCTGCCACCGAGATCGGCAAACCTGGTGGGGAATAAAGTGGTATCAGAAAATAGTATTTTAGAGGGAGAAGGAAGTGGTTCCTTGTATTTGTTTGATATATGTAAACTTGGCAATATGGAAGTGGCAGACAGAGGCTTTTGCTAGAGTGTGTGTGTGTTTGTATATATATATATATATATAAGATTAGCATGGGCCAGTTGTAAGTATTAGTTTCCTCTCGCATCCGAGAGGCCTCTAGGGCTTATTCTTGGGAGGATAAAAGACTTGTATAAAAATTTGTATTTTTCTAATAAATATTTTTTAATGAACATTTAGATAAAAACATAATTTACTTATATTTTTTATGTATTGAAAAATGCAGAATCTGTTACTTATATTCTTTGCATTACTATTTTATATAAATATTATATTATATATTATAACATAATTATATTTAATCACTTCTTTGCTTTCTCTATTTAATTCTCTCTAAATTAAATGATGGATGATGGTAAGAGAGAGACAAAGTTGACTTATCCTGTTGAACATTATCTAATCTTCTGTCTTTCTGGAATAGAGATTTTGCGAACAAAACAAACAAACAAGTAGGGAGCATGACTAAAAAAATATTTAAATCATCGTTCAGGATCTATACATTGTCGAACCTATTAGAATCATTAAATAAATTGTATTTCTGCTTTGCAAGGTTTCCTACCCACTTCACTATAGAATTTCTGCATGCTGAAGTTTCTGAAGTTTTCCACTTTCTTCCTTTTAGACATGTCACGCCCCAAACCCGTCATCTAGGTCGACCACATGACACGGTAGCATAAACCCTAAAAAGATGCCCAAAAGTTCATGCAGGGACTAAATGAACAATGTTCCAATGAATTCCATAAATTTAAATCAACAAATTATAGCCAAAAGGATCCAACTACTAATTCCATCATAATTCAAATAATTCAAATATTCAAATATAAAATTTTAATTATCTATTGGCATCAGAAATTAAACTAGCTAACTATAGCTAATGGCTGTTGTTCAAATTTTACATCAACCCATCCAAAATCTACGCATCCTGTGACTCTGAGAAAAAATATGCAACAAGATATATGAGTTTTAAGGCCCAGAAAGAATCCCCATACATCTATCCTAACACAATAATATAAGTTTGAAAATAGCAAGAAATCGTTATACACATCATGAAATCACAAACCAGCTATCAATAATACTCGAATAAATAGTATATATATGTACATCAAATAGAAATCCAACTACTCAAGAGTAATATATCATACGATATCTCATAAATCTTCAATAGTATTTTTTGTTCTATTCCTTTTAAACCCGATCTGGATCTAGGATTTTTTATCTTTTCGAGTTTGAGCCAAATCCCGGCCATGTTTTTCGCCCGTGATGGGGCAATCAATAGGTGTCACATTTTTTGCCCGTAACGGAGAAATCGATAGTGTTATATTTTCAGCCTATGATCGGGCAATCGATGATAACGAGATCAGCCTAGAGTCCTTATTCATTCAATCCAGTTCACATCCACACATCATTTTTTTTAATTTTCGGCTTTAGACTAACCATGGTCACATTTTTCGCCTGTGACGGGGCAATTGATAAGTGTCACATTTCCATCCTGTGACAGAGCAATCAATATAGCATAGTTACTCTAAAGCACCACATTTATTAGTTCAATTTTGCAAGTATAAATTATACTCATATATGCATCCATTATACTATCAATTACAAGCATACATGATTAAAACTTGGTTTAATACTGAAACTATTATAAAAGAATTTTTGCATCTTACTTATCTTAATCATTCACATATCATACGTAAGTGTACAAAATATCTATAATTATGTAGGCGAGTATATAAGGATTCTTACCTCTTTGCAGACAGTCCAGATAGACTAATCACCTGTCCACACCGCGATCTATGAACTGGGGTGCGCAGAACCCTACTTAACGTCCTTTTATCCAAAAGATTATTCTCCTACAGAATCAAATTAATATTAAAAATTATCTAAGGTATCCAGCAACCTAAGACCCTGTATAAGTCCACTAAAAGAGTCCACCATCACATAGTAATCTAGGACTACCCTTTAAGTACCGTTAACCAAAAATTTCTTAGATCAAGCTAGAGACTTATGTCTCACCCCGAACCCGTCATCTGGGTCGACCACGTGATATGGGCGTATGAACCCTAGAGCGATGCCCTAAAGTTCATGCTAGGCCTAAATGAATAATATCTAATAAATCTATAATTTTAAATCAACAGATTATTGCCAAAAGGATCCAACTACTAATTCCATCATAATTCAAATAATTTAAATATCCAAATACAAAATTTTAACTATCCATTGGCTTTAGAGGGAGAGAAAACAAGAGGAGAGAACCATAAGGCTCTCTCTCTTCTTCCTCTTGAACGGTGGAAGGTGCTCGATGGCAGCAGCCGCTCATGGTCAACGACCCCCAGCAGTCAACGACCCCTAGTGGTCAACAGCCCATGGCGGTGATGGCAGTGTGCCATGCCCAGCAACGCCCGACCAAAATGGAAGAAAGAAGCACCAAAACAGGGGAGACTCTGCTTCTCATCAATTCGGCGACTGGCCGGCCGGATTCAAGGTGAAAATGCTGCCCTAACAACCAAAAGGAGAAGAAGAGAGGAACTAGCAACAAAGACTTACCTCGAGTACCTCCCACAGAAAACCTAATGTTTATGCCTAAAATTTGCATTGTAAAAATGCAATTTCTTCAGATTTTAACTTTTGCTTCTTTTTTCCATCTCGAAAATCTTGTATCAAAGATTACAAAAACTCTCTCCCGGAAGCAAAAGGAGGATGGTTCCTAACAGAGAGAAAAAAATTCAGAGGCCGGGTAGTTTTTTTTGTTGTACTTGGGCATTCCCTCTTTACCATTCCTTCCCCCATTTAGTCCCCATGGGGATATATAAATCATATTTGAAAATTATTCTGGTTGGCTAATACAATGGTATCTAGAGGTACCCAAACATGTTGTACAAGAAAATGAATATGCATGGAGAGTGATCTTTACCTGGATGCATGTGCCCTGCTAGTTTTTGCACTGAGATATCTGAATTGGGTTTACATTGCATCAATATCAACTATTTACATTTAACAATGCAAGTGAGCCCCAAATCTGTGTTTGGAATGTAGTGATAACAACATGGATACTGTTGTTGTTTTTTTTAAATTTTTAAATCCTTTTATTGAGGGGATAGTAGGATTGTGGCTAAGGGTTGTCAAATTAAAAATGGTGGAATTTGGATGTCGCAGATGGAACTTATCAAGCCATTCAATAAATGTAGAATTTGGAAGCTTAATTTTGTTCATGACAAAGATATCACCCCAGTTCTTCCTTCATAAATAGTAGTCCAGTAGATCCGCAGTCTCAGATAATAATTCTGGATATCTGCCTGTCTTTCTATTATCCTAAATGGTTGTTTCTTTTGAGTCTTTGGAAGCTGAAACCTTTCCTCATTTATTACTGATGTGCTTGAGCTTTAACTTCATTCTAAACATCCATTCAATTATTATAGAAGTGCTAGATGAACCCTTTTCAACCATATTTACATATATTAAGCTGAATTAGGCATGCATCGAAAAGAATGAAGGAGCTGCAACACGATGCTTAAGTCAGAAGTTCGCTCATGTCACCATGTTCATAAAACTTGATGACCCAAAGATTGATTCATAGATTGATTTTGATGATCACAACACCTTGAAGTATAGATACTAATGTTTATGTTGCAAGGAGAAATATATTTATTTTGCAAGGAACATAGCAAGTTGGAAGAACACAAGAAGGCCTCCAAAAGCACTCAAGAAAAGTTAGAAGAAAGCTACAATTCATTGGCCCAACTTTAAAGTTCAAAAGATTCAAATTGGAGGAGCAAATTCAAAGGAAAATTCAAAAGAATAGTCTTCGAGTCGACTCCTGAGGAATTCGAGTCGACTCCAATGGTTGCCGAGTCGACTCCAAAGAAAGCGAGAGTCGACTCTCAGTGGTACACAAGGGAAAACTCAGAGAAGCAGTTTTTGGACACTGAGATTCGAGTCGACTCCCACAAAGTCCGAGTCGACTCCAAAGACAGAACAACCCCAAGACAGAAGACGGTATTTTCGTCTCTGAGAGGCGAGTCGACTCCAAGACAAGTCGAGTCGACTCCAAGGCAGCGCGGCTCCAAAATACAGAGGATCAGTTTTCCGACTCTGAGATTCGAGTCGACTCCCAGACAGCTCGAGTCGACTCCAAGGCAGCGCTACACTAAGATGGCAGAAGACCAACTTTCGGAAACTGAGAGCCGAGTCGACTCCAAGGAAGTTCGAGTCGACTCCAAGACTGGATGAGCCAAAAGACAGAGAATCGGGAGTTCGGGCTCTGAGATTCGAGTCGACTCCCAGGACAGTCGAGTCGACTCGAGTGGACAAAATTCAAATTTGGATCCACGGACTACAGAGGATGAGCCGACTCCAAAATTGCCAGGTCAGCGCCAGAAGTTGGCGAGTCGACTCCGGGTTAAGTCGAGTCGACTCCCAGTCAAGACGGCAACTTTAATTCAAACTTGGAACAGTTGCCGAGTCGACTCCGGAAAAGCTCGAGTCGACTCCTGCTACAGCCGAGCCGACTCCTGATCGCGCGAGTCGACTCCAAACCCAACGGTCATATTGTCAGGAGCTGCAGACTGGTTCCAACGGCTCTATTTTTGGCTCTAACGGCTATATTCTTGTTTCCACGTTATCAAAAGCTATAAAAACAAGAAGAGAGCTAGGAGAGAAGGGATGGAAGTGGGAGAGATCATCTAGGAAAGAGATCTCAAAGAGATTGCAAAGGAAATCTCCCACAAGCACAAAAGGGCCATCCAAAACGAAATAGAGAGAAGTAGAGCATCCAAGTGAATCCGAAAGCTTCCTCTCCATCCGTGTGCTGCCTCGGGGATCCTCTACTTCATGCCAAATCAGAGGAGGATCAAGTAAAGAAGAAGCCGAGCTCCTCCATCTTCAAAACTCGTTTGAGGGCTTCTCTTTACTCTATTTGTTTATATTGTCATATCTGCTTGCTTAAGAAGCTTTGATTTGTTTTTATTCTTTGTTTTAATATCTTGTAACTTGATTCAATCAAGGGATTGAATCAAGGGGTTAAAGGTTTGTTGGTGAGCCAAAGGGAAAACCAACGGTGTAAGGTTTGTTGGTGAGCCAAAGGGAAAACCAACGGGATTAAGGTTTGTTGGTGAGCCGAGGGTAAAACCAACGTGTAAGGGTTTGATTGTGAGCCCGGAAAAACAATCGGGGTTGGTTCTAGTCGGTGAGCCTGGGAAAACCGACCGAGTTCGTTGTGCGCTCGTAAAACAACAAGTTGGGTTGTGAGCTTGTAAAACAACCGACTGTAATCTGTAGGATTATAGTGAAATTCCCAAGAAGTCTTGGGGAGTGGATGTAGGTGCTGGGGTGCACCGAACCACTATATGTTTGCTGTGTTTGTAATGTTTTTTGTCATTATCTAACTCACACACTTACTCACTTAGATAAATTGCTTGCTTAACTATTATCCGCGAATTCTTGAGTTGCAAGCATACTCAATCAAGTCACATTCTATACATCAAACTGTCGCTAAGTTTAACTTTCACTGCGCATATATACAACTTAGCATAATTAATCAAAAAGTGCTAGAAGTAGCTTAAAAGTTTTAAAAGACCCAATTCACCCCCCCCCCTCTTGGGTTGTATCTACTGGGCAACAAGTGGTATCAGAGCAGGTGCTCTAAGTTTAATTATTGATCTCACGATCAAGAGCCAAAGATCATGACAAGTCAAATAGATAGTTTTCTAGGAGAAGGACAATCAATTGATACACCTCCACTATTTAATGGCATAAACTATACACATTGGAAAATACGCATGCGCATTTTTATTCAATCACAAAACTATTATTTATGGAAAATCATAACAAATGACCTTCACACACTCTCACAAACTATTAATGAAAAGGACTTAGCACAATTGAACGCTAATGCTATGAACATGTTATATTGTGCTATTCAAGAAACGAAGTTTAATGAAATTTCTGCATGCTTATCTGCTAAGGAGATCTGGGATACTTTAGAAAATACTTATGATAAATCTCAGACTAGCTCACATGTGCTTCAAATATATACTAACAATGAGACTGCAGAAAAGGGTGTTGAATCTCCCTCAGTCGAGTCGACTCTCAAGTTCACCGAGTCGACTCCAATAAGGTCCGAGTCGACTCCGAGGCAAATCAGCTTCCTAAAGACAAAGAAGAAAAGGAAGCAAGAAGAAAGGAAGAAAGAGATAAAAAGGAAGAAAGCCTTGACCAAGAAAGAGTCAAGCCAGAAAATAAAAGTTAGGAGCGACAATGATGATATTAGCTCCAAGAAACTACAAGAGGTAACTGACTTGTGCTTTATGGCACAAGAAGACAAGGTAAAAACTGAATCTACTCTTACATCAAACAATTTTCAAGAAGAATTTTCTTATGATGAATTATTAAATGCTTTTCATGATTTGTATGGTGAATGTAGAAAATTAGCTGTAAAGAATAAAAATCTTAAGAAACTAAATCTGAAAATTTCAAAAGAAAGAAATTCTAATGATGAAATACAAGAGAAACTAAATTCTGAAAATGAATGCTTAAGATCATTTTCAGAAGAATTGATTCAGAAAAATCATAGCTTAATTAAAGAAAATCAAAACTTAAGCGAAGAAATTAATCAATTAAAATCTTGCATTAACAAATTCACCGTAAGCTCAGAAAGATTAAAAATGATGTTTGAAAGCCAACATGCTGATTTTGATAAATCAAAATTTAGCTTGACTCCTTCACTTAGCCATAAATCTCTAGAGAAAAAGGTTATCAATTTACCAAGCAAACCATTAAATAAGATAACTTATTTCAAAAATGAAAAGGATGGGAATAACAACTTTACCTATCGTTCTAGTATAATTAAATCAAATGGTAAAGTTATTACTATTAAACAGATATGGGTTCCAAAAGGAACCATATGTCCTAACTCTCAAGGACTCAAGCAAGCTTGGGTACCCAAAATGAGAAAATGAGGATGTACACATAGGTGTACCAAGGTACCCATGGAACATAAAGAAACTTAAAAAGTTATTAACAAAAAAAAATAATAATAAAATCAGTAATTCTTGCATCTCATCATTATTTGTGCTTTAGTATTTGATATGATTTGCTAGTAGTGATCAATTTTGTGATATAGAAAATACTTTTGGAAATATAATCAAATCATTTCATTTTACTCACTAGTGGATAAGGTGCTAAATGATTAATCAACTTATTAAGAATAACTCTATGAATTCTCTATATGCTTGATTGAGAGTTTTTATCTATGGCATTATTGTTTATTGATCATAGATATGATAATGTGTACTTGGTATGCTTTTGAATATATGCACTATGAATACCAAGATTAAAGAAACCATATTTGGCATATGAAATCAGCTCATGCTAGTATGTACTTAATCTCAAAAGACCTTGCCATAGGCTTACTTAGATTATCCTCTTAAAGGTCAAAGTTTTACTATGCATGCTAACTAAGGAAACAAACAAAAATAATTTCTAAATCTAGAGATGTTGTTTCCAACACTAATTTTTCAAAAGCTTACATTAGCCTTGTTCTTGGCACTCAAATTGAAATATTTTCTGCATTGGCACAAACTCACAAAAAGCGATCAGATGATAAAGGTTTGCAAACTATGAATCACGGCATAGTTTTGAAAACCAATTTTTGTGTTAAGTTGTGCACAGAAAATAATATTGAATACAATTCTTTCTGCACCAAGAACACTATAGGTAAAATAGGATTAATAGAATCTTTGAAGAATTGAAAAAGGCAACGTTGTATGATAGTCATCTACTTAAAATGACTTTTAAAAGCTATCATCACTGCTTGTCATACATATGACTTCTATTAGATCTATCTTTGATGAAAACTTCTTTTGATCTTCTGAAAAATAGAAAACGAACTATTGCGTATCTCTCATATTTTTCAGTCGTACATGTTATGCTTGATATGTTCTCTTGAAAAATAATGCCAAATCTAATAAAGATATTTCTATCCTTGGATATCATTCATCAAGCAATGCATATAGAACATTCATGAAAAATTCTAGATGTAGAAGTATCAATTCATTTTATTCTTTATGAGACTAATGATCTATTATCAAAATACTAAAATCAAATTATATGGTTAAATCTTTTACATATAACAATCTGAAAAACTTGTTAATTAGAACCAAATTGGATTTTTCAGATATACACTTAATGATGACTACTAAAAGATTAAATCAAGAAAAGATGAAATAGATCGTGATAAGATTCTTGCATGATTAGAAGTAAAAATCACCTTTATCATTTGTTTGCTTTATAAACGTTATATCCTATCAAATGAGTGTGTAGAATGGACTCCTATGTGCTTACTTTATATATGTTAGATAACTACCATATTTGAAAACACTCATTACAAATATGATAAAGCATTATATGATTTGAAACAAGCATCAAAAGCATGATATAAAAGCTTAAGCAACCTTTTTGATAGAAAGTAATAATGATAAATCTATGTATCAAAAGGAAGAATTTGTGACATTATTTTTGGTTCTACTAATGAAGATTTATATTTTTACTAAGCTCATACAAGGTGAGTTTGAAATATATATGATGAATGAATTAACATCTTCTCTCAAACTCCAAATTAAGACAAACAGGAAAGGGGATCTTCATTGACCAACGTTAGTCCACAAGAAAATCCTTATAGAAGATTGGCATGAAGAAGGTATATCTATGACCCCATCTTGTAGAATTTGAAAAGGATGAGCAAAGTAGATCTATTGTTTAAAGCTGTATTGAAGCATGATAGAATAATTATTTTATCATACAGCTAGTAGACCTGAATGTATGCTTATTATGTGACGTTATGCAAGACTTCAATCCAACTTTAATGAATCATATTTTGAAAGAAACAACCGTTTAAGATAAGTTGATTAGAACCTAGCTAACATATCCTTTTGATAATTATCTTAAGCAAATAGAATCTAAACTAAATTGATTTTGGAAATAAGAAATTGATTTGACCTTGATAAATCTTTCCATTGCCTCACATGCTTGTCCTTGAACTATCTTGGTTAATGAAACTATTTCTTTAGTTCAAGTGATATGTGTTTGCTTATATTTAGGCAATCTCTTGAGTAAAGTGACTCAATATTCAACTATTATCTTATCTTAAATTGAGTCATCTAGTTAGAAATATGTTGGATGAATGGGTTGTATCTTAAAGAAACTAAAGACTTTCTTTCAAGAAAGAAAAGGAGTTTGGTAATAATGCAGAATCCTTGAGCAAGAAAATGAGTGATTTCAGCTTGAAGGACACCTCCACATAAGATACAATAAACATTCACATGCAAACAAGAGAGAGGATCTTCTTCAGCCAAAAGTTCACACATAAGAAATCTAGTTTGGCTTGAAGAACATATAATGAACAAGTAATTCTAGATATCTCTCTCATAAATTAGCTGAGTAAAGTCAATAACTTTAAATCTTATTATGACATGATTAAAATCATTAAATTGTTAATCTTTTGATATCATGTCCATATATGTATTAATTGACTTATGCTTTTGGAAATTGTTTCATGGTTTGCACAAACTAAAATATTTCTATGGATATATCATAACCATGAAATACACAAGTATATGATTAAAACTTTGATTTAGAATGACTTGTGAGAAGCTACGAATTCTTGGGCATAATGAAAATGTTGTTTGCATGATATACCTCTATATGATAAATTTGATTATTTCTTTATTCTGCTCTTTCATGTAAATTACTTGAGAATAACAAAATGAAAGAGAGATAAAGAAAAGAAAATGAACATTATTCAAAGAGAAGTAAAGATCTAAGTAAAGGCAAATACTCCAATCTTAAGAAAAAGCAAAACAAGCATAATATATTCAGCACTTGTATGAGCATTCTTTTGGAAGGATAAAATCCGTAATGAATTACACTTAAATAGAGGGAGAGTTTAAAGTAAATAGTTTAACCTTTCTATATTGCTCATCATAGGGATGGTGCCAATGGGGAGGCTAGTGGTAGTACCCGGCACTATTTGACCCAACTATTCGGTGTAGGGCATATTAGGGACGGCACAAGAGGGAGGCTAGTGGTAGTACCTCGTGCCCCTTCCCAACTCCACCGGATAGGGAGCAAATAGAGTATAGAACATAAGAAAGTTAAAAATGAAAGACAAAGTAAATGAAAGTATATAAGAAGAATCTAGTCAAATTTTTAATCACTTGAAAACACACTTTAAGGATGAAATCAGTGCAAAATTATATTTAAATAGGAGGAGTTTATTTGAAAAGAATTGATTTTGACCCTTGATATGCTTGTTCTTATTATTTTAATGCATGACTTAACACATAATATATCTTGCATGTGGCATGATGTCTTGAATTATGGGTTCTCAATATTTTGTAATGCTTCATACTTGGACAATTTGATTGAATGTTTGAAATGCTACATAACATCTTTTGTTTGGTATTATTGAAAAGAAATTTTCAGATTTGTCGTTAACAATCATCGTTAAAACCTGAAAGTTGAATAAATTTGTAAAAAGGAGAAGAGAAGGATATCTCTATTTAGGCAAAATGAATTGAGTTGTTTTTATCCTTCATCTTGATTAACTTTGGTATATAATGTTCTAACTCATACCAAAACTCAACATAAATACAAATACTCTGAATATGCTCTTACATGTTTGAAATATGTGTTTTCAAACGTAATGATTTAAGATGAGCTACAATCTGGAAGATACATATCTCAAATTAGGTTTTTGAAAGCCTCAATTGAAAATCCTATGTAATTCAGAATCTGATTTTGTATAAAAGCTTGAACTCCATATGATTTCTAAATAAAATCTTAATGAAAGAAAAACAGAATTAATTTTGATGCCTTTGGTTGATTGCTCCGATACGCATCCGAAACATATCATTTCTTATCTTCAAAGTATACTAATATTGGCCTAAATGATGTGGCTTTCAATGATCTTGATTGCAAGTAAATATTTTTAAATATATGATTTTATTTTGATATTAAAAAAAAAAACTATTGGGCTTCATGTATACATTGCTGAAAAACTGTGATTAAGAAATTGAGTTCTATAAATATATATATTTCAATGATCATCTATATGATTTTCTCTCCTACATTATTAAAGACAGAATAGAGTGAATGATCTTAAAGCAAGAAATATTTCAGCTCACTCGAATGATTCTAAAAGAAAGAAAATGTAAATGCCTTTGAAAGAAACTGAGCTTCAAATGAATCATTTTCTGATTAATATTTCTATACATTTTTCTCTAAGATTAGGAGAAAGCATAACTTGTTCTTAAAGGATTAGAAAGAGTGATTACTATAAAGTTTGAATAATTCTAGATCACTCTACATTCTTGATATCATAAAGTTTCAGGTTTATTCACGTTTAACATTAAAATCTGAAATTCAACAAAAGAAAAGAATGATTAAAGAAGTATGCATCTTTTGAGGTGGAGCTTTAGATATCTTATCCTAAAGTTACTTCAATTTGAAGCATACCTTGATTTTTATGGATTGATTTTGATGAACCTCCTTATATTACAATACTTGCTTTAATTATAAGTTTATACCTTGAGATGAGTTCTATAAAGGTTGTCTTGTCTCAAACCTTGAGTCTTATGAAGATAAGCTGAAATATATTTTTGAAATTGACAATCTTATTGAACATTATCTTAGGATTCTAAACTCTTAAATGGAATGATCAATTGAGGGGGAGAAAGAAAATTTCAGAAGGAGAGGTCTCACGGAACTTAATTACATAAATCTATAGGAGAGGGAAAGAATACTAAATGAAAAGTGATCCTAATACTCTCCAATATGTATCATCTGAAATTTAAATATGAAAATCTTTATGATACACCTTGAGGCATGTTATTTGGTTAATATATCTTCTGCACAAATCATGAACCAAATTGCAATTCAAATAGTTGATCTTAAGAGCCTCTAATTTAATGAAAAAAGGGGAGAATAATGTGTTAAATTTTCTTGAGTATCTCGTAGAAAATCTATTTTGGAATTCACTAATGAGTCCTAATTGGCTTGCTCTTTAGAACTTCAATATTGTGCCAATTCATATCTTTATATATGTATCAAATCGTGCTTATTTTCTAAAGGAATAAAAGAAAGTCCTTAAAAGAGCTCTAAGATATATCATAAATTGCATGAATTCATATTTTGGTATTTGTGCCCCAATGCTCTTATTATCATAAAAAGAACTTTGAAGTCATGATCCAACATGATGATATGTTTTTCAAGTATATAAGTTTTGATCTTTTACTCTGAAAATCAATTAAATTGCTCTCATGTTGATAAAATACTTAATAGATTGGGCAAAAGTTCTTCAATGAACAAGCTTTCATACTTATTATTAAAGAGAGGTTAGATTTCCACTCATGTTTTTGGTTATTAATTGTGGTACTTCTTGAATTAACCTAAGGAAGATTCCACCTACACTTGATTAGAAAACTATCTGTGGTATCAAATTAGAAAATCTCTTGAATTCACACTCGATGTGTTCTGCTCTGATCTTTGTACTTAATGTTTCACTATCTTTTTGATGTTGTCAAAAAGGGGGAGAAATATCTAAGTATATGCTTATAATGCTTTGTGATAATCAGCTTGAACTGAAATATATTGATTGTGTTAAATAGTAGTCCAGTAGATCCGCAGTCTCAGATAATAATTCTGGATATCTGCCTGTCTTTCTATTATCCTAAATGGTTGTTTCTTTTGAGTCTTTGGAAGCTGAAACCTTTCCTCATTTATTACTGATGTGCTTGAGCTTTAACTTCATTCTAAACATCCATTCAATTATTATAGAAGTGCTAGATGAACCCTTTTCAACCATATTTACATATATTAAGCTGAATTAGGCATGCATCGAAAAGAATGAAGGAGCTGCAACACGATGCTTAAGTCAGAAGTTCGCTCATGTCACCATGTTCATAAAACTTGATGACCCAAAGATTGATTCATAGATTGATTTTGATGATCACAACACCTTGAAGTATAGATACTAATGTTTATGTTGCAAGGAGAAATATATTTATTTTGCAAGGAACATAGCAAGTTGGAAGAACACAAGAAGGCCTCCAAAAGCACTCAAGAAAAGTTAGAAGAAAGCTACAATTCATTGGCCCAACTTTAAAGTTCAAAAGATTCAAATTGGAGGAGCAAATTCAAAGGAAAATTCAAAAGAATAGTCTTCGAGTCGACTCCTGAGGAATTCGAGTCGACTCCAATGGTTGCCGAGTCGACTCCAAAGAAAGCGAGAGTCGACTCTCAGTGGTACACAAGGGAAAACTCAGAGAAGCAGTTTTTGGACACTGAGATTCGAGTCGACTCCCACAAAGTCCGAGTCGACTCCAAAGACAGAACAACCCCAAGACAGAAGACGGTATTTTCGTCTCTGAGAGGCGAGTCGACTCCAAGACAAGTCGAGTCGACTCCAAGGCAGCGCGGCTCCAAAATACAGAGGATCAGTTTTCCGACTCTGAGATTCGAGTCGACTCCCAGACAGCTCGAGTCGACTCCAAGGCAGCGCTACACTAAGATGGCAGAAGACCAACTTTCGGAAACTGAGAGCCGAGTCGACTCCAAGGAAGTTCGAGTCGACTCCAAGACTGGATGAGCCAAAAGACAGAGAATCGGGAGTTCGGGCTCTGAGATTCGAGTCGACTCCCAGGACAGTCGAGTCGACTCGAGTGGACAAAATTCAAATTTGGATCCACGGACTACAGAGGATGAGCCGACTCCAAAATTGCCAGGTCAGCGCCAGAAGTTGGCGAGTCGACTCCGGGTTAAGTCGAGTCGACTCCCAGTCAAGACGGCAACTTTAATTCAAACTTGGAACAGTTGCCGAGTCGACTCCGGAAAAGCTCGAGTCGACTCCTGCTACAGCCGAGCCGACTCCTGATCGCGCGAGTCGACTCCAAACCCAACGGTCATATTGTCAGGAGCTGCAGACTGGTTCCAACGGCTCTATTTTTGGCTCTAACGGCTATATTCTTGTTTCCACGTTATCAAAAGCTATAAAAACAAGAAGAGAGCTAGGAGAGAAGGGATGGAAGTGGGAGAGATCATCTAGGAAAGAGATCTCAAAGAGATTGCAAAGGAAATCTCCCACAAGCACAAAAGGGCCATCCAAAACGAAATAGAGAGAAGTAGAGCATCCAAGTGAATCCGAAAGCTTCCTCTCCATCCGTGTGCTGCCTCGGGGATCCTCTACTTCATGCCAAATCAGAGGAGGATCAAGTAAAGAAGAAGCCGAGCTCCTCCATCTTCAAAACTCGTTTGAGGGCTTCTCTTTACTCTATTTGTTTATATTGTCATATCTGCTTGCTTAAGAAGCTTTGATTTGTTTTTATTCTTTGTTTTAATATCTTGTAACTTGATTCAATCAAGGGATTGAATCAAGGGGTTAAAGGTTTGTTGGTGAGCCAAAGGGAAAACCAACGGTGTAAGGTTTGTTGGTGAGCCAAAGGGAAAACCAACGGGATTAAGGTTTGTTGGTGAGCCGAGGGTAAAACCAACGTGTAAGGGTTTGATTGTGAGCCCGGAAAAACAATCGGGGTTGGTTCTAGTCGGTGAGCCTGGGAAAACCGACCGAGTTCGTTGTGCGCTCGTAAAACAACAAGTTGGGTTGTGAGCTTGTAAAACAACCGACTGTAATCTGTAGGATTATAGTGAAATTCCCAAGAAGTCTTGGGGAGTGGATGTAGGTGCTGGGGTGCACCGAACCACTATATGTTTGCTGTGTTTGTAATGTTTTTTGTCATTATCTAACTCACACACTTACTCACTTAGATAAATTGCTTGCTTAACTATTATCCGCGAATTCTTGAGTTGCAAGCATACTCAATCAAGTCACATTCTATACATCAAACTGTCGCTAAGTTTAACTTTCACTGCGCATATATACAACTTAGCATAATTAATCAAAAAGTGCTAGAAGTAGCTTAAAAGTTTTAAAAGACCCAATTCACCCCCCCCCCTCTTGGGTTGTATCTACTGGGCAACAAAACTGTTTCATGATATGTTGATGACAAAGGGAAAAGAGGACATATCTCTTAGTGTTCTTGGTAGGATTGCCACCAAGCTGATTGTTATGCGGTGGGTGCATATTAAGAGTATGTGTTTTTCATGTCTTAGGGTGGACAAGTACCTCTGTGATAGCTATGATTTTCTTTAATTGCTTTTATTTTCCTTTGCTCATTTATGAATGCATGATGATGTTTACTATATATTCTGAGGCTTATTTTCAAAGTTTATTCCATCTTACTAAATATGAGTTGGAGATATCTCCACATAGACTGAAAAACTCTGAAATATTTGAAACTCTAGTTTATTTCATTACGTTGAACTTCAACCTGGTCGACCTATAATCTTGTGATAGATCAATAAAATTAACATCAGTTGATATATTGATATGAAACTTGGTATTCTTAACTGGAATTAAGACATTCATTTCAATTTCATGAGATAAAGGATATCTGATTTAGACTATCGACAAAAAGGACCAAGTCTTAGGATATCAAACTTTTCTTACAATAAGACTTAATAATGAAATCACTTTGATCAGTAAGATGCTTGAGAACAAGACTTGTAATCCTAAAATTTGAAAGCTAAGATAAGTTTAAATTTCGAGAACGAAATTTTTTTAAGAAGGGAAGAATGTGAGGTCTAGCCTCATTGAGCTGGTCCGTTGGCCCGACCCGATGCCAAGAGAGGGCTTGAAGGCCCTCTTCCTATTCAGAACAAGGTAGACCCTTGTTTAATAATGCGGAGGAGGAGGAAGAGTCCTCCTCCACCACGAGCACTGCCGGAGGCTAGGATAAGCCTAAACTCCACTCCAATCAAGCCTCGCGGCGGAGCAAGAACCCCAAGCTTATCCCCTCACTCCTAGAGCTTATCTCTTCGAAAATCTTCCCTATAAATCTCCCGTCTCTCAATGATCGACCCGCCTCTCAGCTCCATCGAGCACCTCTCCTCCTTCTCCTTCCTATTCTCCGGTGATCGAGGTGTCGCCTCGGCCAAGCGTCGTTGCCGAAGCCTCTTCTTCATCCCTCTAGACCACTGACGACCCTGTTCCGAGCTCCACTGCCGCTAGCCGTCGGATCGAGTGGCCCTCAGTTGAGATCTGCCACCTCCATCGACCGCCGGTAAGCTCCTTTTCTTCTGCTGTTCAATTTTTAGCCAAATGAAGCTATTTTCCTTTCCTCTATTTTGGGTTAAACTGAGAACGTCCTCGCCTTTTTCTCTTTTCATCGGCCACTATAGTAGCCGTCGACCATTGTGGGTGTCGTTGGCAAGTCATCGACCACCAGGCCTGTCTGCCAACTCTCTTTATTTTTTTATTTATTAATTCCTATATATATATATGATGTAGTTCCTTCTTTATTGATAATTTCTCTACTTGGCCCATGGGCCAGATGCAGTGAAGATTTATATTGCTATGATGGACTAAACCCAAACCCCTGATTAGACCCGGCCTGAGATTCTCTCTCCTCTTTCTCTTTCTCTCTCTAGATAGACTCAAAAATCCTAGTGTAGGTCCTACTTTTTTTGTTACTCGGATCCAAGTTGACCTAGTTTAAAGATCCTAAAATGCCTCGGTACCCGGACGGTAGACCGGCCCATTACTTCAGCCCCAGCTAGATTTGGCCACTTTCGATCTTCAGCCCTGACTAGTTAAATTCTCTTCACTCGGACCGACCTAAGCGTCGGGCACTGTCACCTGATCGACTTGATTTGGGGGCATGAGGCCATTCTCCAATGGTGCTTAATTTTGACTTCACTTGACTTCTGAAATGATGATGGAATTTATGATATGTTAATTGTATTAAAACAAGTGTATCTGATCCGTTTAACTGAAGTCGAAATTTTGAAATGATAAGAGGTAAGTAATCTAATGCTTCAAAGCAGGTTTTTCAATTTTTTGGTAAAATAATAATTTGTTGATTAAATTTAATTATGATATCTATTTTATATTTAGTTAAACGGGTCAGGCATGTTCATGTTATGATTAGTTTAAAATATATTATGTGGTATGTTATAAAATCTAGAAAATGTGACTAAAAAAATTATGAAAAATCTATTTTATAAATATGCATTCTTTGCATGGCTATGATCTGTTCTAGCCTTGCCAATGAAAATTATTTATTGGCCTTGTCGACTTGTAATCCGTAAGAAATTAGTTTCAACACTGTGCAACCGGTGATTAAAATAGTGGTTTTTGGGACACCGTGCCATCGGTGATTAAGAATAGTGATTTTTGGCACTTTGTAAGACCTATGCCATGGGGTTATGTGGCCATATCCTGATTTCTGATATCTGATTTTTGAGCTCTATTTCTGACATTTTTTGTGAAAACTATAGTATATTTCAAAAAAAAATATGCATTATTCGAGAAATGATTCATTTTTCATTTAGTATTTTGTGCTTTTAACTAAATTATTTGGCATGCTTTGACCCCACTTTGGGGTATTATGTTGCTTACTGCGCTAGTGTAGCTTATTATTATGTTTTATCTTTTTTTAGATTCGGATGTATGATTGCTCGGGACTTAGGCAGTGCGCTAGTTTTTGCAGAGATACTTTCGGTCATTAGATTATTAGTCAGTCTAGTTTAGAACATTTTATTTAAGTCATGTTAGTAGTAAGCACATGTTGACTTACGTCACTTTAGAACTATTGTAAGAACCATTTGGATAAGTTTTTGATTATATAAATTTTTAGGAATTATTATTGTTTTGATATGATTTGTAGCCTTGCATGCTTGTATGGTCCGCTATACATGTATGCAACGTCTGTGCTGCTCCAGGTTCGGGCGTGATAGATTTAAAGGTATCAGAGCTTAGGTTTAAGATTACTAGGGATCATGATTGAAATAGTGGTATCAAAGCCTAGGTTTTACGATTCGTCGGAAAGGCTGAGAGATGGGTAGGAACTAGACAAGAGGACAATGTTAATTGCTTTTGTTAATAACTTAGTGTTATTTTATTTGAATGATATTCGGGATAGGTTTGTTTCACTAAATCAGATTGCCGCCTCGACGTGTCCGTGGTCTAAAAGAGGTAGTTGGGGGCTCTCAGGGTAGAGTCCCTACTAACCACGACCAAGACATCTCAAAGTCCTAGGTACCAGAATGTGGCCTCCGAAATTCACCAAGCATGAGCTAATTACCTGACAGAGGTTTTGCACAGCTTCTACTTCAAGTATTTTCCTTCTAGTTGACTGAGGGAGCTAGAGAGGAAATTTCTTAATCTGTCTCCAGGAGCTATAACTGTGGATGAATATGAGGCCGAGTTTGATAGACTATCCCGATTTGCTCCGACCCTCATCATGGATGTAGAGTCTAGGATGAAAAAATTTGAAGAAGGATTGAAGCCTCACTTCCGACGGGGTTTGGCCGCAGTGCATTCAACAAACTATGATGACTTGGTAGATAGGGCCAAGAATATAGAAGTTATTTGGAAAGAAACTCAAGATACTAAAGGTGGAAAGCAAAAGAAGAGAAGCAGATATTTTGATACTCATGGTGAACATGATTCTAGCGGGCCTGCAAAATCTCGTGACAAATCTTGGCATTCAGGAAAGCAAGAATCTTAAGGGAAGATTACTCAACAAGACAAACTGAAGTGTGAAGCATGTGGTGGTATTCATAACACTGAGAATTATAGGCGGTTATCCGGTGCTTGTTTCAGATGTGGCCAGCAGGGTCATAAGATAGTGGAGTGCCCTCATAATCAACAAGGCTCTCAACCAGTCAGAGGCCTCAAGCTACTAAGACCCAACAAGTGCAAGTTTCTCTTGCTCTGGCTCCGTTGGCTTAGCCTTATTCTCCCAAGCATTAGAAGGGGGGACCGCGCACTCAGGGTGTGTTTATGCATTGACTCTACAGGATGCTCAAGCATCCAACATCGTGGTATCATGTACGTTTTTGATTTTATCTGTTCATGCTCATGTGTTATTTGATTATGGTGCTACACATTCGTTTGTGTGCCAAAGCATAACCTACCTTGTGTACTATTAGAGTTTGATTTATATGTTAGATCTCCTATCGGGGTTAGGGTGATTACTAATTAGATTTGCAAGTTTTGTTCAGTTCAGATAGTAGGTAGAGAATTGACTACTTATTTGACAGTCGTAGATATTCATAATTTTGACATAATTTTTGGGTATGGACTAGTTAGCATCACATTTTGCTACTATTGATTGTTATGATAAGCGTATAAATTTTTGAATCCCTAAGGATAATGAATTTAGCTTCACGAGTAGCAGTGGTTGAATAATTCTTGGGTTGGTCAGAAGTAGTATCTCTTTGATTTGGAAAAGTCTTGATGGTTGACCTTGTTAAAGGATAATTTCGTTGTCAAAGGATAGTGTTTCTTATCTTGAATGATTTGGGTTCTCCTATCAACTATGCAAAGAAAATTTTTAACATTTGAAGTCTACAACTAGTGGAATGTTGATTCCTGCATTAATTGATCTCGAATCTGAAATATTTTAGTATGGACATTCTTTTTAGATTTGTAGCTTATGCTTTTGAAAGAATTCAAGTATAATTATCAATCTTAAAGAATATTTTATGTTTAAATATTCTTAAATTTCAGTAGCCTATAATCTTATGATAGATCAACTAAATTTACATCAGTTGATATCTTGATATGAAACTTGATATTCTTAACTGGAATTAAGACATTCATTTCAATTTCATGAAATAAAGAATATCTGATTTAGACTATCGACAAAACGGACCAAGTCTTAAGATATCAAACTTTTCTTATAATAAGACTTAATAATCAAATCACTTTGATAAGTAAGATGCTTGAGAACAAGACTATGCAACCCTAAAATTTGAAAGGTAAGGTAAGTTTAAATTTCGAGGATGAAATTTTTTTAAGAAGAGGAGAATGTGAGGCTCAGCCTCACTATGTCGGCCCGTTGGCCCAGCCTGCGCCAAGAGAGAGCCCGAAGGCCCTCTTTCCATTCAGAATAGGGCAGACCCTTGTTCAACCACATGGAGGAAGAGTCCTCCTCCACCACGGGCACTATTGGAGGCAAGGATAAGCCTAGCCTCCACTCCGATCAAGCCTATCCGCCGCGAGAATCGTGGAAGAGCAAGGACCCCAAGCTTATCCTCTCACCCCTAGAGCTTATCTCTTCGGAAACCTTTTCTATAAATTTTCTGTCTCTGAACAATCGACCCACCTCTGAGCTCTATCGAGCACCTCTCCTCCTCCTCCTTCCTCTTCTCCGGTGACCAAGGTGTCGCCTCAACCAAGTGTCATAGCTGAAGCCTCTCCTTCTTCCCTCTAGACCACGGATGGCCCCGCTTTGAGCTCCGCTACCGTTGGCCACCGAATCGAGTCGCCCTCGGTTGAGATCTGACACCTCCGTCGACCGCGGGTAAGCTCCCTTCCCTCTGCTCTTCGATTCTTTGCCGAATGAAGCTATTTTACCTTTCTTTGTTTCAGGCTAAATTGAGAATGTCCTCACCTTTTTCTCTTTTCACCGGCCACCATAGCAGCCGTCAGCCACCGCGAGTGTTGTTGGCAAGCTGTCGACCACCAAGCCTGGCCACCGACTCTCTTCCCTAGCCTGCCCTCTGCTTTCCTCTCCTCTTTCTTTCCTCTCTTCCTTCCTGTCTTCCTCTCTTCTTAATTTTCATCCTTAGTTCCTTTATTTATTTTTTTATTTATTAATTCATATATATATATATATATATATTATGTAGTTCCTTCTTAGTTGATAATTTTTGATCTTGGCCCATGGGCCAGATGCAGTGAAGATTGATATCGCTACGACAGACCAAACCCAAACTCTTGATTAGACCCGGGCTAAAATTCCCTCTCCTCTTTCTTTTTCTCTCTCTAGACAAGCTCAAGGATCCTAGTGTAGGCCCTGCTTTTCTTGTTACTCGGATCCAAGTTGACTCAGTTTGAAGACCCTGAACCACCTCGGTACTCGAGCTATAGACTGGCTCATTATTTTAACTCCAGCTAGATTTAGCCACTTCCGATCTTTACTCCTGACCAGTTAAATCCTCCTCGCTCGGACCAACCTAGGCGGCCGGGCACTATCATCTGACTGACTTGATTTGGGGGCATAAGGTTGTTCTCCAGTGGTGTTTAATTTTGACTTCGCTCAACTTGTAGAATAATGATGAAATTTATAATGTGTTAATTATATTAAAGTAGGTGTACCTGAACCATCTAACTAAAGTAAAATTTTTGAAGTAATAAGAGGTAAGTAACCTAATGCTTCAAAGTGTATTTTTCAAATTTTTGGTAAAATATTAATTAGTTGATTAAATTTAATTATGATATCTATTTTATATTTAGTTAAACAAGTCATGCATATTCATGTTATGATTAGTTTAAAATATGTTATGTGGTATGTTATGAAATCTGAAAAATATGACTAGGCAAATCATAAAAATCTATTTTATAAATATGCATTCTCTGCACGGCTATGATCTGTTCTAGCCCCGCCAATGAAGATTATTTGTTGGTCTTGTCGACTTGTAATCCATAAGAAACTGATTTCAACACCATGCAACTGGTGATTAAAATGGTGGTTTTTAGGACACCTTGCCATCAATGACTATGAATAGTAGTTTTTGGCACTTTGTACAACCCATGCCACTAGGTTACGTGGTCATAGCATGATTTCTGATTTTTGATTTTTGATTTCTGATTTCTAAGTTTTGTTTCTCGCATTTTTTGTAAAAACTATGGTATATTTCAAAAGAAATGTGCATTATTCGAGAAATGATTTATTTCTCAGTCAGTATTTTGTGCTTTTAACTAAATTATTTGGCATGCCTTGACCTCACTTTGGGATATTATATTATTTACTGGGCTAGTATATATAGCTCATTATTATGTTTTTTTTTCTTTTTTTTCTTCAGATCCGGATGCATGATTGCTCGAGACTTGGGGAGTGCGCTAGCCTTCGCAGAAATACTTTTAGTCGTTGGAGTATTAGTCAGTCTAGTTAGAACATTTTATTTGAGTCTTGTTCGTAGTTAGAACATGTTGACTTATGTCACTTTGGATTATTGTAAGAACCATTTGGATAAGTTTTTGATTAAATAAATTTTTAGAAATTATTATTGTTTTGATATGACTTGTAAGCCTTGCATGCTTGTATGGTCCACTATACAGGTATGCGGCATCTGTGCTGCTCCAGGTTCGGGACGTGACATGCATAGAATCCCATTAAAATTTGGTGGGATCACAACCTCTCGTATTGCAACCAATATACCATATTTTTAAAAGAAAATATTAATCACTGTAAGGCGCCAAAACAGACACTTAGACTGTGCTAGGGATAGATACTTTAAAGGACCAATTCGAGATTATTAGAACAAAAAACCTCGAGAGTTTTTTTGCCCCAAAATATAACAATTAAAGATAACGTTGCAGCGGCTTCATAGCCATGATAACTAGAAAGAGAATATTTGTACACACAACAAAGAAAAAAAGAATAGGAAACACAAATTAAAAAAAAAAGATGGAGGAAAGAAGATATATTTTTTATATGGGCTCCTGCTACAATTAGTATATAAGTAGATCTCACGTCTGAAAGTGGAATCCACTTCTAAGCCCCATATAATTCAGCTACCACCTATACCTATGCATTTTTTACATGGGCTCCTGCTGCAATTAGTATTTAAGTAGATCTCATGTCTGAAAGTAGTATCCACTTCTAAGCCCCATATAATCCTACTCAGACTCAATTATCTCGCATCCTCATTAAACTCATGCTCATCTTAGTACTCAATCACCTGCTTTTAGTACAAACCAACCCAATAAGGAATTATTAGTAGCTTCAGGCACCACTGGATAGAAGTTTTTGGAACACAATACTTCGAGTACATACGTTTCTATGTTAGGCTTTTATATTTTCATAGAATTACTAGGATCAATCCCAACTATCCATTAGATAAAGTTATGCAGTTTGCAGCCGGCAAAGCAGGGAGACAGAGGAAAGAGGGGTGGTGATTGTAACCGTTGCTTATAAAGTAGACAGCAGTTGATAAAGAAAGTTGTGCACCTGAATGGCTTTTACAAAACCCTAACTAGTAAGTTCAAGCTAGTTTTTGCAGGTGCAGGAGGCAGTCTATGAGTAAGAGAGGTTACCAGGGACGGAAATAACAAAGGTGATGTTCTATGAGGACAAATCAATTTCTACATATTGCTGAAGTAAACTCGAATATACTAGCCAAAAGTTCATACAAGAACACTTATCAAAAAATGGCATCAAAATCTTGAACTGAGGAATGTTAACCCATCAACTTGTAGTTCCATATGTTGCCCTAAAACTTATAATATAGAATACAGAGACCATTTACAAGCCATTTAGCACATAAGAGTCTTAAGTAAAGAAGAGTGCAAGAGATTTCGCGTAAGATTAAAGAGTACTGGGTGATTGGATCTCAAATCAGTCTATGGTACACAAGAAGAGGAAGGCCTTTGTCCATATGAAGGGTGAACATGGTTCTGTATGCAGCAGTCTTCGACTCATCATCGAGTTTGAATTTGAAGAAATGAAGGAGAGCAGCAGCCAAGATCTTCATCTGCCTGTATGCAAATTCCTTCCCTAAGCAGATTCGAGGACCCGCCTATCATGCATAGACATCAAACACATATTATGTAGATGCAAGCAGGCACCAGCAAGAATATTGATCCAGATACATATTCCTTTTAGTCAGATTTAAGTACATGACATGCTACATCCATAAACTTACTGCATTATCCAATCAAAATTTGTAAATGGAAGCCCATCTAAATTGATTATTTATAAACTAAACTGCATATCTAGAATTCCCTTGGTATGGTTGTAACAAACAAATAGGGCAGCAAAATGTTGTATCTCCATGCTGAAGGACCTTTCCTTTTGTCCTTGAGTTTTGATTGCCTAACATACATGAATTAATTTATCAAGCCAACAGTTCAACTCGGCACCTTTCTCCTTAGATCTTGTACTTTGAGAGTTTTGACTTCAGGTCAGAAAGGTGGCACCTTCATCATTATTCTCCCCCTTATGAAATTTGTCAATTAATATCATATTCATGTATGGTATCACTTTTTCCAACCGTAAGTGACTACAGATATCAAATCTTATGATGTATAAAGAATAGATAAGGGAAATTAAAGAAATATAAATGTAAACAAGTTGGTATCACGATTATTTTTCTCTCTTTAAAACGGTAGTTTTCCAAAGCCTAAACCAAATCAGAAAGTGAAACTAGGTTGAACAAGGATAGATTGTTTTGCATCTGGTCTACAGGTAGCCTAGTTAGCCTTAAAGATTATCCGATTGACTCGGAAGATTCCACTGCATCCTTTGCAGAAACCGCAACAGTGTTAGTTGTTACAATTTTTTATAAAAAGATTTAAACAAATTACCATGATTTAGAAAAAAAAACAATCAAGCTATTACATCACCAGCAATTTCTGTTATGTAGTATTAAAATATAGCTTCCAATTAATAACTATCTTTCCCTTGTGACATCTAATTCGACCATTAGGTGATTTGACTCCTCTAGACTATACTTAATATCTGTCTAACAAAATATTGGTTGCCTGTTAGTTGTTTTACTTCTTGGGCTAACTCTTGAGCTGGTATGCTAACATTGCTCACCATTTCCAGAGATGTAAGGACCATATTAGGGATAATATAGTAAAAATTAATTTGTGTTTCTACTAATCTTACATGAATTAAGTCACATTCATGGGAAATATTGTCATGAGTGCATAGAGGTCTAGATGCATCATATGCAACTTCAACTAGAATATACTACATCAATGGATAATAAAGTTTAAAGCATCATTCATCTCTTCTTCACCTCCACTTGCATATAATTTCAACTTTCATGTTGGATCTCCATATAAAAACACTGTTTGCTTATCGAATTGCTATGCATGCATAAAATGCTCTCGCTTCATGTCAAAGGTATTAGTTTCAACATCTTCTACCTGACAAAACCATCATGACATCATATGTATGGCCTCTAATTTAACCAATAATGCCTGCCAGATGAATCTAGGAATTTACATATGGTAACCTGACTTCAAAACATCATGGGCTATTCGTATTTATCACTCTTTCTATAACTAGCTCATATTCCTTGGACACTTGTTTGTGATCATAGTCTTTGTTGGTTTTATAATTCTTTTTTCCTTGCAGTTATTTGATAAAGTTTTAGGTATCTATAGTTTCTTTAGTCTCGTAAGTTGAGCTAGAGATATTTCGTTTGTGAGCTGAAGTGTATGTCCTCTTTCTTCCTTTTTTCTTTGGAGAAGAGTCATCTAAAAGTGTATCAACAAGTTTTGCTCTCTAAAGTAAATTTACAGGTTTGTAAATCATGTGCCTTTAATTATCTTATGAAGAGGCTCCTCTAAGATTCATCTTTGGAGAATCTTTTATGCTTATGGAATTTAAATACTTGAAACTGCTAAAACTATTTTAAACATCTTAACCTACTTTGTGTTGCATCTATAAACAACATCTATTATTTCTGCATCCTTTTGCAAGCCTGCATAAATCTTTTAACTATTGAGGGAGTAAAGAAAGGAATTTGATTTTTTTCCTCATCCATATCGATATACTGATATCGAGATAAACTCCTCATCATGGTACACCATACTGGCCCGAACAGAGCAGTATAGGGCGTACTGTACCGTATCGGTTTGGTACCGGTATCCAGTAAGGGTGGCATACCAATAGTCGGTATACCAAAAAAAATATTGTACCGTACTGTACCGACACTATACTAGTGTGGCACCAGTATGGGATCCGGTATTGAGACGGCAAATCTTGCTCTTCATCGAATCCAACTTGATGCAAAACAAAGCAAATTAGCATGATCCAAAATTCTTGATGGGTATATATTCACCCTCAGCGGTCGGCTTACTCCGTTTTCAATGAAGAAAATGCCCTATAACCAGATCAAAAACAAAAAAAGAAATCTCTATACTAGAGTACTTCCAATGACATTTGATAGGTTCGATGATTTCTTGGCTATTAATTTATAGAAATACTCTTGAATTAAGAGTCAAGGAATTTCTTGACCAGACATCCCTCAAACATCAAATTGTTCTATATGAGATGAATCATTTGAATTTTAGTTTTTTGAGAACATCACTTAATTGCTTTTCACTAAACCTGTTATGAAATACTTGATAATATAAAAGAGAATGATGGACATGTATGAAAATATCGTTCGATTACTTTCCATAAACCTGTTTTTGGGAGAATGGCAATTCATACTACCTAAGAAGTAAGTTTTATAAAGTAGATGAGCATTAGGGTTTTCTGATTATTCATTTCCTATCTATAAAATACACCACTGGGCTTCAACTATAGCATTCCACAAAAATACAGTCATTTTCTTCTAACATCAGATATATGCGCCTATATGTGCAGATGTCATCTACTTCAGATTTCTTTTTTGCGTAACAGAGATGCTAACATCAGATATGGTATTATTACTAATAATACCTGCATGCAAAATGAGCTGCATAGCCCTTTCAACCACTGTGTCCAAGGGGAAGGTTAGACTGGCTTTTCCAAGCCCCTACCTGATCACATAATTGGTTGGTGCTTTCATGCATAACTGCACATGAGGGCAAACTTGTTCTATAACTAAACATTTACTAAGCAAACCATACTTCCTCTAAAAGCTGACAAATTCCATTCCTTTTATCTCACAGGAAAAGTGAGAGATTTTCCATTTTCTGAGATCAAACGATCTCTACACTACTACACTTCTTTTATACTAGGCCACATGACACCTTCCAACTGGGTGATTAAGACTTTTTGTTGGCAATTCTCCCTCTAAAATATATAGTTAATGACTCTCTTCTCCATTCTCATGGAAAGCATTATACAAGAACTAGGAGACCCACAAGCTTCTCATTTCTCTCTTCTAAAGTCCCGTATACATCTAGACCCTGTGCATAACTGCAATGAACATTGCCAAGTAGCCCAACTTTTATAAGAAAATTGGACTTTCTCCTTTGTCTCTTAAAGAACATGAAAAAATGAGAAATTTTCCACATACTGAATCAGAAATCCTTCATTCACTATGGACATACCAAACTTCCTACTTGGTGTTTGAACTTTAATTTGTTAGTGGTTATCTTTTCCTTTTCTAAAGTAGTGGTTATCTTTTCTTTTTCTAAAGTCTCAATGTTGAACCCTCTTCCCCTTCTCTCTCCTAAGAGGTGAAAGTTGGCAAAGCAGTGGAATCCATTGTTTGGAACAAACTTGCTCTCCTTTAGTTTTCACATAAAAAATTAAAACAATAATTTCTCCCATTCTAATGCCTTCAGGGAATCCTAACAAGTTCCTCTCGCTCTCTCTCCTGTGATTTAGAAAAGGTATTCTACTAAGTAGTCCATGGCTAAATATACAAGAGATTCTTTAAAATTAAAAGAATATGAAGCATGCAGCTTACATTGAAGGCGACGAATTTAAATGGACTCTCAGGCCTGAAAACTCCATTCTCAAGCCAGCGCTCAGGCCGAAATTCCTCAGCATCTTCACCCCAGAGATAAGTCATCCTTCCCATAGCATACATGAGATAGTTTACACCATCTCCTTTCTTCACTTTGAAACCATCTGGGAGGACATCATCCTCATCTGAAGTCTTCCCATCCTGTTACAAAAGCAGTAGAAGACCAGACCATATTATTGCACTGAATTATAAACTATGAACCAACAAAGGCTCCTCAAAACAACTAGGTTTTCATCAGTGGGTCATACCATTGGGACAGCAGGATAAAGCCGCAAAGTCTCAGTGAGTGCAGCATGGAGATAATGCATCCTGTCAATGACTTCTTCGCTCAGGCTGGCTGAGAATTCCATGATGTCAGTTCTACCACCTTCAAATCTTGTAACCTCTCTGATTTCAATGGCAATCTTCTCCTGTACCAGAGGATGCTTGCACAGCATAAAGAAGAACCATGAGAGGGTGTTTGCTGAGGTGTCTTTCCCTGCCACTAGGAAATTGAGGATTATGTCCCTCAGGTATCGATCAGTCATGTTCTCTGGATCCTTCTCACTTGCCAATATAAATCTTGATAATATATCTTCTTTGCTTTTCTATGCATGCATCCAAGGTAAAAAAGATAGCAAGCATAATTCAGTATTCACCATAAAGTTCAAGAAGGTGTATTTGTTTTCTAGAGAACAATAGGAACATGCTTACATCTTCTCGCCTGCTTTTCATCTGCTCCCTCTTCCGGTGAATCAGCTGGTACACAAAGTCATCAATCACTTTGAGGTTCCTCTTGAGCTGAGCCTCCAATCCAATGTTCAGAAGCCTCTTGATGTCCCAGAATATATCAACATATCGCCAGAACACAATGGAGTTGGAGTCATCAAAAGCCTTGCTGAAGCGAACCCCAAACTCATTGGAGCCTGAGAGAGTGTCTAGCTCGACACCAAAACCCACTTTGAAGATCGAATCCAGAGTCGATTTCATCAGAAGATCCTGCAATGAAAACCCACAGGATCAATTATCCTGAAACATACATGGCCACCTTTATATTATCTTAATCACATTGATCAAACCTGTACATCTATCACGGTTGCAGTGTTCACACCATCCGAGATCTTTCCCACTAGCTTCGCCGCATTTTGTTGGAACACAACACTACTAAAGTCTCGAAGAACTTTGTTTGAGAACTCATAGCTTGCAAGCTTTCTTTGGTGGCGCCACTTCTCCCCATCCACTGCAAAGATTCCATCGCCAAAGAGATCCTTCGTTATGCCATAATTGTACTGACCCTGTCAATATAGCATAAATTATGCAGAAGAATGTTAAGCAATCAAGAAAGAGGACTGGAATCAGAGGCAATATGAGATGCAAGCACCTTGCTGTATTTGGAGAAGTTGGACTTGAGAATGTGCTCGACGTTAGCAGGATCAGCAGTACAGATCTCGCTGTTGGAAGGCATGATCAGCCGAAAGGTTTGGTGCCTGCGGGCAATATTGGTTTGGAAATCGAAAAGCGTGTTGAAGTAGATGAGCTGATGGAAGACGGTGCCCGCGATGGGGGGTCTGTCAGCCTTCTGGATTGACTCCTTGATATAGAAGATGGAAAAGGAAATGATTGAAGCCACAACATAGAGAATTATCGCTGCAAAGGTTACAGAGAGAAAACAGAAGGTGATGATGCCAAGTGTTGCAGCAAAGTCTAAGAGTTGAGAAGCCATGGGCGGGGCTATGGTGAAGGATTCGGCAGAAAGTCATTTGCTGATCTATATATCTATTAGAATGCTCAGAAACAACAAGAAGATCTATGCCGCCTTCATGCCTGACCTTCTTAACTGCATGACATCAACTACGAGGCCTATTTTCCTGGATCATTTGTAAATTCCGTAGCTGTTGCTGTCTACTTCGCCATCAGTTGGACGTTGAAGTGGGAACAGGGAAGGGAAAGAGCCAATCCAATATGGTCCTTCTCTTCTCTGTACATGCTCTTGCGTATTCCCAGCTCAATTTGTCTCAAGCAGCCTTGACAATAACAATGAAACAATGTTATTTCTCAAAAGAACATTTCAACAATGTCACTTTCAAAAGGAAGGGGCACAAGGTCAGTCCTCATCTCTTATTAATGAAATTTGGCTTATTAATTCTGAAGAAATATAGAGTTACAAATGCCAACAACAGTATTGAGATTGTAAGAAAATATAAAATATATAAATAAATCTACCTCATCTAATCATATACATGATCACACTCGTATGCTTTGCCCATAAATGCAACTTAGCATCCCATAACATCTTAGGTCATAACAACACAATATATAAAACTATAAGCTGCAGGCCGGCTTATTTGGCTTCTAGGGTCAAAATTACTGTCCTATGACCATCAGACTCAATAGTTAATAGTGGAACAGAACAATTAACACACAAAAGGCACAAGTTATGATTGAACCTGAATTCCTGTCAAATCGACTTTGATGTAGCGTATCAGCTAAATCATTCACCGTTCAGATAATCTTCTGCATTCAATACTGCATCCTTTCATCTCTTGATTATCAATGATAAATGATCCGCTTATGAAAATTGGTGGAAAAGCTGTACTTCATATACAAAGCATCTTTTATGTCAAACCTTCCGGTTCAATGGAGTCCCTTTCCTCAGTTGGACATGAGACTTGCTTCAAAGCTCATTATTTTGTTGATAATTAAACAAGCTGCTGCATGTTAACTATTCCAAGTGATCTCTAACAATTCCTCGTCATTATCAGGCATAATGCTGCAGCTGTGGCTCAACCAAGTAGACTAGTTTCATCGCATCAATACACCACTGGCCTTCTTCTACCATGCTGTAAGCACAAGCACTTAGGGAGGCATTTGGCATGGGATGATCATCCCAAGATCAAGGGCGACGTGGGTGGCAGTAATGAGATCACTCATTTGATTGCAACATAGTGATCCGACGTGGCAATGATTCTAAATCACCCCCACTCCTTAAATCACTGCCCAACCTAGGGATAGAACACCCAATCTTTAAGGTCAGTATCTAGAATCACCCTAGGGCTGTGATTTTAGACTAAAATTTGGAAACAAAAATGCCCCTAAGTTCAGAAAAAAAAAAGGAGTATATTAATATGCTGTTAATATATTGATATATATATATATATATATATATTATAATATTATATTGATATTACATATATTATATTATATTATATTATTAATCATATTATTGTACTTTATATTTATATAATAAAATTATTTAATATATCACTTCTATTTGCCTTATTTTTTAATCAAAATAAATATTAGTATTAAAATAATATATTACAAATATAAATAAAAATATTAGTTCAATAATAACAATTAATATATCTTCATAAAATTAATAGATATATTTCTATAGAATATATTCATAAATAATATATTAATAAAATATATTAGTATTCTATTAATATATATTTTATATGATTAATAAATATATTTTTATAGAATATGTTAGAGATAGTTTTGCCGTTACATAGCCAGTGATTTTCGATTTCTATGGAATACCAAATAAGTTACTCGTGGATACTCAAGAATCTATAATCACTAGAATATAGTATACCAAACATGGTAATCTTAAATCATCAGGAATTAGATTATCTTGAGATAAGGATCGCCAATGATCTAAGATCACTTTGGTGATCTCAGTTGGGTCACCAAACGCCACCTAGAAGTACACCAAAGGTCACATAATTAGGCTTTGTTCCATGCTTCTTCATCTCTTCCCAAAGACTAAAAGCCTATTCTCCAAGCCCATGTATGGCAAATGCTGAGATCATCGCTATCCATGACCATCTGTCACGCCCCGAACCCATAACCCGGGTCCGGTACGCGACCGGCCGCATGAGCCCTAGAGCAATGCCCTAAAGATCATGCAAGGCCTAAGATAAACAACAATTCCAATAAATCCATAACTAATTAATTAACTCAAATTGACAATTCGACATGTCCAAATAAACGATCGATTCAATTACAAGATCTTCAAATGTTCATCAATAAGAGATAAGCTGCTTCTAACTATCTAGCAGTCAGACTCCATGCTGATCTCATTTCTCGACCCACCCAATGGTCTCCACAAATCTAGTGCCTCTGAAAAAGAAAGTAAGTGTAGTATGAGCTTTTCCAGCCCAGTAAGAATCCATACACATCCACACCAACACAATAATAGTATAGATTTGAAAATCACGACAAATTAATGCACTTTCATGAAATCCTAAACAATTTCTAAAAGACTCAAATAATCAATATAAGTATGCACATCAAACATCAATGCCAGTCCAGTCACACAAGAATGATATAGCATATGATAGCTCATAAATTTTCATTACTGTTTTCAATACTTTTTCTTTTCATTCTATATTAACTTGATCCGCATCAATTATCTTTCCAACTTTTCACTTCTAGCTTTGGACTAACCAAGTTCATGTCCCAGTCCAAGATTGCACAAATCTTACGCATAAGCTCGTGGCAGCTATCCCACGCGTAAACCCGTGGAGGCTATCCTACGCATAAGCCCGTGGAGGCTATCCCACGCGTAAGCTCGTGGAGGCTATCCCACGCATCAGCTCGTGGCAGCTATCCTACGTATAAGCTCGTAGAGGCTATCTCATGACAAGGTTAGTCCAACCCATTTTACATGTCTAGTTTTACATGTTTAATCACATTTCAATCACATCACATATTTTCATAAATTCTCAAAAATATGTTATTCCTTCCCAATTTAATTATTCCCATACTTTCATAATAAGCCAAATGCACACCCCATAAGTGTCATTCAAGCTCATAAAATTAATAACAACATACTGATAAAAATATATCCAACGATAAATCCAATACATGCATAAATAGAGGTGCTCAGATGTAGGGATTCTTACCTTTGTTAACTCAGACAGACTAATCACCCGCCCTCACGGCCATCTATAAATTCGGATATGCAGAATCCTACTCAGCGTCCTTTCGTCTGTTAACAGATTGTTCTCCTATATAACCAAGACAATATTAAAAATTATCCGGAGTATCTGACAACCCAAAACCCTCCATTGACCTATGACTATCCAGCAGTCTTTACAAACAATGGTCTCCTCCTATCAAACTAGAGAGGGAAAACTCCAATCTAGAGAGAGAAACTGGAGAGAGAAATAATCCAAGTAAAGGGAGAGGAACTAATAAACAAGAGAGAGAACCTAGGAGAGAGAAGAGAGGAGAGAGAAAACTCTTCCTCCTCCTCAAAATAGAGGGACCGATCCCTCCCTCTCTTCTCGGATCAGGATGGCACAGCCACCAAGGTACCCATCTTCGGCGACGACGGCCGGCCAGTGATGGCCATCAACTACGGCACCACCGGCGACGGTGGTCGGCCGGCGGCCAACCAACGAGGGGAAGGAAAGGAGGTGGGATCACGAGGAAGGAGATCTCGGTCCACCTCTTCCCATCCCCTCTAAAACCCTAGAAATCCCTCTCAACCAACCCACAGTCCCGATTCAACCCCCAAGACCATAGATCCGGCCAACCCGGCGGCCGGCGGCGGTGGCAAGATCCGGAAAAGAGAAGCCGAAATAGGGGTACCCTATTTCGGATCCTTCTCCGACGATCTCACCGGCCAAATCCCATGCAATACGACCCAAAAACTAAGCAAATGAAACGCAAGGGAACGTGCTCCGCTTACCTCCGTCCGTTGGGTGTTTCGGCAATCTTTCCGACGGAAAATCGGAGGAGGAAGACCCTCGGATCCCCAAGCTTCTTCACTCGATTTGTGGGGATCTTCTTGAAGGGAGGAGAGGCTTTACGGCTTCTTCCACCACCGGCTGGCTTTTGGAATCTCATCTCCCCGGCGCTCAAACCCCTCCGGCGATTCCCTCCAATGCCGCTGCCGCCCCCTTTGCACCCTCCTTCTTCCACGATCATGCCTAGGGCACGATTGTAATAAGGGGATGGGCCCGGTCTTTTCGGGCCGGCCCATCGCCCTTTCCTTTATTTTTATTTTTTTTTATTTTTTTTTCTAGGGTATTACATACTCTCCCCCTTAAAAGAATTTCGTCCCCGAAATTAATTTACTTAAAGTCTTAAACTTTAAAAATATACATCCATCATATCATCCTTGAGATCTCAAATAGTCTCCCTCTTGGAGTACCTACTCACAAGATTTTGACATACAAAAATCACAGTATCTCAAAACTTGATCCTTTCTATTTACCACACGTAGTAAGTTCTTTTAATCTCCTTGAAAAGAATTCCAAACTCCCAACCTTGGATTAAAATGCCATAATTATATCCCAAAGAAATTAATTTCTCTTGATTCTACATAGAGATCAAAATTGGCTTAACAAAAATAGAAGAAATCTTTAGTATCAAATGCTCTTAATATTCTATAATCATTTTTCTTTTCTTAACTTTGCCTGTGATTAAATGATCAACCTTTATCCTAGAAAAACCGCAAACCTGTTCAAATAGGTATATTAACAATGTCAGAGCTAGGAGTCGAAGAACTATGTTAAATCATTCCAGGCCCAAGCTTAATCACAGAGCTATCAATTCGTTAACGCTAAATTTGAGATGCCCCAAAATTCTTCTTAGAATTATCAAAAATAGGAGAGCCCATAACTACTTCCAGTAGGCAAAGAATCAATCACATTCCCCTCTACTAGAAAACTAACTCAAGTCTTCCATAATAATACCTTTCATATCAAGGTATTATTATTATTATTATTATTATTTTTAATCGGTTTCAAAATAACTCAAACCACTACACTTCCGCTACGCACTCTGATCTAACTCATCAAATTCTCTAAAGTCACAAAATGATTTCTGACCAAAGTATTACTTTGCATCGAGACTAAGAAAATCCAAATTTTAAATTTTCAAGTAGAACTAGAGCAAAACCTCTAGATCTTTTTGTCCTCGATTTATATAGAGTATACTTACCATAACTAACACCCAATCCTTTAGTCAAGTTTAAGGTCACTACATGATCTCCACAATCTTCTTAGAATCCAAAATATCTAGGTTTAATTTAAAGGGGGTAATTCTTGTATTCCCTTAGCAATTTAATTAGAAAATCTACATTGATTTTCCTTCCAACAGAATTTACTTCAAATTCAATGGGTTAGAACTATTGAGCCAATATCACTATGAGTAGGAATTAACTCTATCAACTTCCAAATCCTTCTTCACCAAAATCCTTAATGTCTATGATCAATTCTACACATAATAACTCACATAAGCATCTCAAAATCGAAATCTCTACTCAATGTTGTATTTTACAATGACAAAGATTTCTAGTTAGATCATAAACCTAGACTTGAGTTCAAGTTAGCACATCCAATAATCTCCAACAATTATAAGAAAAATTCATGAGCCCAATCCAAATATACAAATTCAAATAATTAGAATACTCCACCAATTTGCATACTATATGGCCTTAAAAATTTAATCCACTAATAGAAATACGCCAATTTACAATATTCAAACATGTCAATTCCAAATATAATCCACATACAGATTTAACCTCAAAAAACATTCTTTTCAATATTATGAAATCTTCTTAGCTCACTCCAATACTAAATCAACGTACAAATCCCACTCTAATAATTAGCAGCAAAACCAAAAATACGATCACATCAAAACCCATATCAAGTTTGAACTTCCAGATCATTTAAATAATATCTGAACATGGTATAACCGATATGCCATTGCTGACTTACACTTATCTTAGGTCAAACCTCTCTTATCATGATCAAAGACAATTTATACTTTCATTCCACGCTCATCGAAAACCAAACCCGATGCATACATTTTATCACAATGCCCAGTGATCTCACACCTTAAGCACTGAATTTAATTATCATATCCCAAGTGATCATAACCTTAAGTTATGATATATTTCTATCACGATCTCTAGTGATCTTAAACATATGCTCAGATTCCAATTTGTCACAATTTTTAATAATCTTAAACCTCAAACTTTGATGCCACTAAGGCCACAGTCCTTAGTGTTCTTAAACCTTAGATTATAATATCATGCCTGTTACAATCTCAAGTGATTATAAACTAAGTCTCTGATAGTTTTTCTATCATAATTCTCCACTAATACTCATCTGAACCTAAACCCTAGGATACCTTAACCTTAAGTTCTGATACCAAATCTGTCACGCCCCGAATCCATCATCCGGGTCCAGTAGGCGACCGGCCGCATGAGCCCGAGAGCAATGCTCTAAAGATCATGCAAGGCCTAAGATAAACAACAATTCCAATAAATCCATAACTAATTAATTAACTCAAATTGACAATTCGACATGTCCAAACAAACGATCGATTCAATTACAAGATCTTCAAATGTTCATCAATAAGAGATAAGCTGCTTTTAACTATTTAGCAGTTAGACTCCATGCTGATCTCATTTCTCGACCCACCCAATGGTCTCCATAAATCTAGTGCCTCTAAAAAAGAAAGTAAGTGTAGTATGAGCTTTTTCAGCCCAGTAAGAATCCATACACATCCACACCAATACAATAATAGTATAGATTTGAAAATCACGACAAATTAATGCACCTTTCATGAAATCATAAATAATTTCTAAAAGACTCAATAATCAATATAAGTATGCACATCAAACATCAATGCCAGTCTAGTCACACAAGAATGATATAGCATATGATAGCTCATAAATCTTCATTACTGTTTTCAATACTTTTTCTTTTTATTCTATATTAACTTGATCCGGATCAATTATCTTTCCAACTTTTCACTTCTAGCTTTGGACTAACCAAGTTCATGTCCCAGTCCAAGACTGCACAAATCCCACGCATAAGCTCGTGGCAGCTATCCCACACATAAGCCCGTAGAGGCTATCCTACGCATAAGCTCGTAGAGGCTATCCCACGCGTAAGCCCGTGGAGGCTATCCCACGCGTAAGCCCGTGGAGGCTATCCTACGCATAAGCTCGTAGAGGCTATCCCACGCGTAAGCCCGTGGAGGCTATCCCATGCATCAGCTCGTGGCAGCTATCCTACGCATAAGCTCGCAGAGGCTATCTCATTACAAGGTTAGTCCAACCCATTTTACATGTCTAGTTTTACATGTTTAATCACATTTCAATCACATCACATATTTTCGTAAATTTTCAAAAATATGTTATTCCTTCCCAATTTAATTATTCCCATACTTTCATAATAAGCCAAACGCACACCCCATAAGTGTCATTCAAGCTCATAAAATTAATAACAACATACTGATAAAAATATATCCAACGATAAATCCAATACATGCATAAATAGAGGTGCTCAGATGTAGGGATTCTTACCTTTGTTAACTCAGACAGACTAATCACCCGCCCTCACGGCCATCTATAAATTCGGATATGCAGAACCCTACTCAGCGTCCTTTCGTCTGTGAACAGATTGTTCTCCTATATAACCAAGACAATATTAAAAATTATCCGGAGTATCTGACAACCCAAAACCCTCCATTGACCTACGACTATCCAGCAGTCTTTACAAACAATGGTCTCCTCCTATCAAACTAGAAAGGGAAAACTCCAATCTAGAGAGAGAAACTGAAGAGAGAAATAATCCAAGTAGAGGGAGAGGAACTAATAAACAAGAGAGAGAACCTAGGAGAGAGAAGAGAGGAGAGAGAAAACTCTTCCTCCTTCTCAAAATAGGGGGACCAATCCCTCCCTCTCTTCTCGGATCAGGATGGCACAGCCACCAAGGTGCCCATCCTCGGCGACGACGGCCGGCCAGTGATGGCCATCAACTGCGGCACCACCGGCGACGGTGGTCGGCCGGCAGCCAACCAACAAGGGGAAGGAAAGGAGGTGGGATCGCGAGGAAGGAGATCTCGGTCCACCTCTTCCCATCCCCTCTAAAACCCTAGAAATCCCTCTCAACCAACCCACAGTCTCGATTCAACCCCCAAGACCATAGATCCGGCCAACCCGGCGGCCAGCGGCGGTGGCAAGATCCGGAAAAGAGGAGCCGAAACAAGGGTACCCTGTTTCGGATCCTTCTCCGACGATCTCACAGGCCAAATCCCATGCAATACGACCCAAAAACTAAGCAAATGAAACGCAAGGGAATGTGCTCCACTTACCTCCATCCGTTGGGTGTTCCGGCGACCTTTCCGACGAAAAATCGGAGGAGGAAGACCCTCGGATCCCCAAGCTTCTTCACCCGATTTGTGGGGATCTTCTTGAAGGGAGGAGAGGCTTTACGGCTTCTTCCACCATCGGCCGGCTTTTGGAATCTCATCTCCCCGGCACTCAAACCCCTCCGACGATTCCCTCCAATGCCGCCGCCGCCCCCTTTGTACCCTCCTTCTTCCACGATCATGCCTAGGGCACGATCATAATAAGGGGATGGGCCCGGTCTTTTCGGGCCGGCCCATCGCCCTTTCCTTTTTATTTTATTTATTTTTTATTTTTTTTTCTGGGGTATTACACCATCAATGCAGTTCCAATCACGACATCAAACTCCAGCCTGTGCCTCTTCAAATAACCATGCACTCATTCCCCGTAGTCCAGAGATCCCAGAGAAGCAAATGCTGCTATTACACTGGCGACTGTGATTCTGTCAGGCTTAGCACGTTGATTGGCTGCGAGCTGCATCTCATGGAATAAAGTCAATGCCTCCCTCGACCAGCCACCCTGCGCAAACCAGTTATGATCGAATTCCAAGTTATGACATTCCTATCCTTCACGTCCAGAAACAGACGCAGGGCCTAGTCGAGCTCTTCGCCGCTCAAATACCCTGTCAAGGTCGAGTACCAAGAGACTCTATCTCTATGGGGAATTTCGTCGAACGATCTCCACGCGGAATTTCTGTCAGGCTTAATATTTAGCATGTAATTTTGTCTTCCCTCGACAAAAAACCTGTCAAGGGGCAACTGTGGAAACTGGTGATGTATTAAGTAGCGTTAAGCTCATGTGCTCCAGAACTTGAGTATCGACTGCTAATCATGATTTCATTGTTATTATCATATTTCAAATTCTTCAGTCGATTGATGTCAGATTTCAGTACCTGGTTCCCGGGGCAGAGCTGCGGGCGGCCCGGATGGGCATGTGTTATCCGCGGCAGGTACTTCAGGCAAGTTCAGTACTACTGGAGGGTGATTCGGCCACAGTGATCAACTGGGTCCGAAAGGGTCCGAACAGTGACGGAGGAGATAATCCTCTGCTCCGCGATATTTGGATGATGGTGAGAGAGGGCATTACATTTCAGGCTATGCATGTATACTACATTGTGAAGCTAATGGGGCGGCATATGTAGTGAGCCATTCAGAAGGCATCCTATGGACGGGGGAGGAAGAGATGCCTGGAGCACTTCGAAATTTTTTGTTTTTCAATTCTATTGGATGTATCCGTACCTGTGATGTTTGAAGTGCCCGTTTTAGCAAAAAAAAAAAAACTGTGTATGAGCAAGTGACATCATCTGATATGCTAAATTATCTGGAAATCCTGTCTTAAATCAAGGTAGGTGGTCTGCAAGCAATTTTATTTGATACCATTTGATATATTGGAACCTTAATATTTATACTATATCAGGTAACCTAAGCATAATAATTCTAAGTTGCAGTTTTATCTCGTCAGAAGGTTACTGTGCTTACTGTATAGACCTGAGCATTTAAAATCTACAAAGCTTTGATGTTTTCATAAAGCAATTTATTACTTTGACAGAAGAGCTCCAAAGAGGTACATGCGTACATAACATGTAACATTATAGTGGTGAATGGTGATATCTCGTGAAAATTTGGTTCTTATGTAATTCTGAATCCTTTTCTTAGATTATTTCTTAGGTTGTCAAAATATTACGTTTTTTGCACTATTTCTGAAGTTTTTTCTTTGACATTATCACTGGTAAAGGGTTATTTCATGTTAAATGTCGATCCAGGTGCAACTAATAAGCCCCAAGAGTTGGATGATGCTGTTCTGCGAAGATTGGTGAGTTTCATATTTTCCAAAATCACAATATTTTATGTTGAGGTAATATATGGACATGTTTGGTGCTCTTAAAAAAGTACTCGACGTTTTTAGGGAAAAAAATACTTTCTAAAGAAAATAAGTGTGTGGGAAGTGCTTCTACAAGAAGAAGAAGTCAAAAAGAAGAAGCTAGAAAACTAATTTCTAGCTTCTTCTTCTGCAAGAATAACTTTTTGGAAAAGCAGAAGCAACACCAAACATGCCCCAAGTGACTTGACTAATTGGATGAAACCTCAACGATTCCAATATATAGAAGATTGTACCCACAAGGGCTTAATCTAAATCCTGATTTTATATACGATATGTACTAGATTCTTAAAATAAATAAATTTTGTACTATTCCATTATAACCTGAAATTCACTTGTTAAAAAGTTTGAAGTTAAATTAAGGAAGAAAATTCAAAAAAAAAAAAAAACTTATTTGTAAGAGTATTTTGAAATCTGAAAGCAATGGAGAAATAATTTTGATAATAACCTTGTCCTATACATTTATGGCATGCTTTTTCATCTGATTTTTTTGTTATTAATTCAAATGTGTCTTGCGACCAGTATGATATGCTTTCTTCCTTATTTCAGTTTTTTTTCTTTAAAACTAAGTAATAAGGCTCTATGAATCCAACAACCTAATGCTATCCTTCAAATCATCTCCAACAACTATGACATCCTATGATATTTTTCCCCTTATTCTAGGACAAACAAGTAGAAGCAATACTTACATGATGTTACAAGATTGTCGACCACCATACTATCCATCTAGTGATAAATAATATAATAAATGCTTGCCATCTGCCTTTACAGCTTGAATGCAATTGTTACCATTTACCCTCGACTCTCAAATGGCTTCAAAATTGTAAGACATAGTAGCTAGGGATGCATGTATATAGATCGAGATATAGATATATACATATATCACATTCATACATACATGCTATCACGTGTGAAAATAAAATAGGGTACTATAGTAATAATATGTCATAAGAATGATGAGGTGACCAAGCAGTAATCATTGTCTTGATTGACATAGGATGATTAGATTGCAAAATTAGAATGATTGTGAATGGATAAGCTTAACCCTTCACCATGCACATTAGGTGTTGTTGATGTAATCATGAGGTGTCTGAAAAGGTACAGGATATGAAGATCCATAGGACAATTGTGGGAACTTCGTTTCTATGGTAATTAAGAGAGAACTGAGGCTCAGGTTCCTTTTTCTTTTTATTTCCTTCAAGTTGGTCACAGCTGTAGATGAGTTTCAACTGATTCAGTTGTATGGTTGCTGTTTGTTTATGGTGACCATGAGAAATGGCTGCTTTTTTTTTTTTTTGTTGGTGCCATGACTCTACACTAACACTTGGATGTTGCCAATATTGGTTGTTATCACAAAATTTAATAGAGTACTATGACCACATAGTTGGGCCTTGTACCTGTACAACTGAACAGAATTATTCTTTTTTCATGTAGCAGTCACTGTTCATGAACAGAATCCAGCCAAAGGAAGGCAAGAATGGAAACAAGTGAAAAATAAAACCAAAAAGCTGATAAGCTATAAGGCTCTATCAGGGAAGGTTTTTATTATAACTAAAATACGTAGGAGCCATGGAGCTTGAATTATCCAAGGGGTCATGTAAAGTTAGGTGGGTACAGGATTGTCTTCTTGGATTCAACACTGTCAAACTTAAGAATTGAGTTTAGAGGGCGGGCCTTGGCATAATGGTAAGGTTGCTCCATCATGACATGAGTGTAACGGTCTTGAAACACAGAAATAGTTTCTCCACATGTGGGGATAAGTCTACTTACATCTGACTCTCCCTAGACCCACAGTAGCAAGAGCCTCATGCACTGAAACACCTTTTTTCTTAAAACAAGTATTGGTAAAGTTCTCATAAGAGGATGTAATATCAGTACAAATAGCTTAAAGAAAGTATTGACTAGTGAGCAAGACATTATATTAGGTATGGTGTGCATGAAGAACCAGCATATTCAATTCATTTACAAATTATTATCTCTTTTCACAAATTATCCTTGGCATTATCATGCACAAAGACGTGATTGTAAAAAGAACTGCAGAACAACCAACTAGACATCTACGCACGGGAGTATAACAAAGTTTCCTTTATCATAGCAGACTAAGTCTTTTATTTAATTATAAGAGAATTTTCAGTATTTATAAAAGATTTTAATCAGCCTGGCGTGTCGACCAGATCTTCTTTGTGCTTTATGAAACTCTTCTACTTTCAGAATTTTAGTTTGGCATAATTTTGCAAATCAGAAACAGAGCCTGTGCTTATATCTTTAAATCTAAAGGGTTCTTTTTATTTCTTTGATCTAGGACATTGAGGTTTGCCTTTTATTTTGCAATTTTTGGACCTTCTTATGTGCTCTATCCATTTGTATACTCAATTGTTTTTTGGCGATCAATAATAATGCTTCCCTAGATTGATATACTGACTCAGAAATCTCAATCTAATAAATTACTCAATGGATGTCAAATTTCCTATTGCCTTTCTGGAAGCTTGTACAATGTTAGTTCAATATAGAGTAATAGGAAGCACCACATCAGTCTGGGGATTTAAGAGCTGCACTAGCCCTGTTTATTACCACATCCTCTGCTAACTGCACTAGCCCTGTGTCTTTTTTCAGTCATATCAGTAGATCTGGCATCAGATGCTTTTTATTATATTTTACATTATACGAAACCTTGAACCAGGTGAAGAGAATATATATCCTGTTACCAGATGAAAAAGTTAGGGGGCTCCTTCTGAAAAATCAGCTTAAAGGTCTAGAATTTTCATTGCCCAGTTCGTGCACTTGTTTTGATTTGCATAATTTATGTGAATGCCATTGCCATCAGGAATAAAATTCCATTTACATAGAGCAACTATTTTGAAGATTAGCTTCTCATGTTACTGTTCTTACTTTCATAGTAACAAAACTATGACGATGACAATCAAGCCTTCCTAAATTTGTGTTAGTTATTTTAATTGCTACAAGCCTACAAGATTAACCCAAATTCTTGTGGCCAAGGGATGAATAAAGAATGCTTATTAACTTTATAATCATAACACTTCTTTTCAGGAAATGCTTTATTTTAGACATTTTATGACATGATTAACAAGGTGCTATAGATTGTCCATCTAGAAATTTCTTCCATATGTTGTGTCATTAATATTTTCCAGTTTGTGCAGGGGGAAGAACAGATGGACCTGTATTTAGTGCATGTAGTAGAGTAGTTCTCAATGGGTTTTGGGAAATTTGTTTTTTCTGCTGACAACTCATAATTTTGTAACCTGTACCGATAACTGGAAATCAGAACCATGCAGAACCTTTTTGGTTTTCCTTCATTGCTTAAGTACTTATATCTACGCATTTCTGTGAATATGAGTTTGGTTGAGGAGATCTGGAAAGATGGATGACCATAAATCTGAAGAGCAATGGTTAGACATCTGGCTCAATGGATATGATCTTGGATATAAATAAGTGGTGGGCAGTATTCAGGGAAGCTGACCCCAAGTAAATGGATATTTCATACCCCTTTGGGGGTAACATATAGTTCCTACCTGTTCATAAGCTTGTAATTTTAATTGATAAATTTGCCAATAAAATATATATTGAAATTTAGACAACATTGATGCCATATTTTGCATCCAAATGTTGGTTGTATATGTGATGCAGATCTCTTTTAAGAAACTTCATTAAGAAGTGTTGCAGTTGATTCATCTGAACTGAATTGTTGTCCCACAGGTGGCAATCTGGAAAGACTTGTCAAGGTGGCGATCTGGACTTGTCAAGGAAACCGAGGGTAGAATGTTTTATGTTCCTAGATCTGTATGAAGTTTACAGTGACGATCTAATGCTTGCATATGTAACTATTGGTGTGCTTAGGTTATTCTGGAAGTGATTTGCAAGCCTTGCGTGAAGAAGCTGCAATGATGCCAATCAGAGAACTGGGTCCACAAAACATTCTTAAAATAAAGGTGAATCAGGTGACCATCAATATCTTTACCATCTTTCTTTGCATTTCTTCGACCCTACAACAGTTAAGAGGACCATTCTCTCTTTTAATTTCCAGTTTGCTCTCGTCCTTTATGGTAGTTAAAACTGATAAATTAAACACTTGTAATGCACTTGCTTTCTTTCTCTGTTGGAGAGCCGATATCTAGTGTCTACCTGATCTGAAAAATTCATACACTAAAATCAAAGTTTCATGTGCATTCACAAGTAGCCAATAGTGATGACGCCTCTGGTTAACTGTAAATTAGACCAAAACTGAACAAAAATTATTTTTGCTTCTGGAGTACTTATCTTCTGAATCATTGGCATGAGTCATGCCACAGTGCACTTCCATTGAGGAAAAAAAGTACTTGAATTTTTTATTTTTGCTTTAAAGGAAGAATTTTGATGATTTTCTTTTCTCAAATTAGCTTTACAATTTTGGAGGAAGTCCATAGTCCTATTTAGATGCTCTTTAGAAAGGAAAATAGTTTAATTGTATTGTTAATGTAGCACCCACATCATACCTAAGAAGGATAGAATTTGAACTTCCTTCTTCGCATACAGCCACTGAGATATGATGACTTTCGGAAGGCAAGGGTTATCAGGCCAAGCTTACACAAGATCAGGTGGGAAGAACTCGAGGAATCGAATAAGCAATTTGATTCAAATTGAAGATGCAAAGATTTGCAAGGGCAGATTTTTTTCTGAACTGCAAGTATACATTAATCTCAGAGCTTTGACATTGTTGAAAGGACTGCCTGACCTGTCTGCTTTTGTCTGATATATTCATTTACTTCACCAAGGTAGGCTGTTAACCATCCCACTAAAATCCAACATGTAGAGAAAAAAGTCCCTATTGCTGATGAAAATGTAATTCTGTACATGCGTAAATTATGTAAATGATAACCTTTTTTGCTGAACTGTTTGTTACACCATAATTTTCTTTTCTATGTATTTTGAACAGTTCAGTTATTTTTTAAAGGGGGTTTTCCTTAACCCCCACTTACATCATCATGGCTATACCCTAATTTACATGTGCCTGAGGAAGATTTTCATTCCAGGTTACCTATAACAATTTCTTGCAACGAGGAAGTTGATATTTTCTCAAACACTTCAAAACTCCATGATAGTATTTGATATAATGTGAGAACTTTTTGATACTATATTGGATGGGTAGTAATAAGCAACTGCAGCCGCAAGCTAAATTCAATTGGAATTTCAGATGTGCGATATTACATGTAGTCATTTTGTGTTTAGGTACCTGTATCCAGGTGATAATTTGGAATCTCTCTTTAACTTCTGAACGGAGCTCATATTGTTATTTGATGGAAAAGTGTCAGTTTTCTTTGCAGCAGCTAACAATATGACTACTCAATTTGGGTGTATCAGAAACTTTCATAAATTTACCGAACGTAGCTAAATTGGAACCCAGAACCCAGGTTGCAACTTTACGTGCAAGCAGACCTCGCTCTATAAATTCCTTTGTCATCAAAACGTTGGGCTGCTTTGCTCCAATCAAATAAGAGCGTGAGAAAAAAAAAAAAATCAAGTCAGAGAGTCGAGTTATCCCCATGCTCAACCATGTAAACACTGATGAAAAAGATATTCTAACCATCCCTCAAAAGCATGATTTGGTCCAAAAAAAAGGAGCTAATATATCGAGCATCCAAATGTTTCCTGAGGCTATAAGGCATGTGAATGCAAGACAGGCAATGGAATGTGAAATTGCAATTCTCCTATATTACCTTCGTGACTGGTATCATTATAATATATGGCTCTGATCCTGTTGGTCTTTTATATCAGTCTATTTGTTTGGTTATACTAAGCTCTAAAGTAAAGGCTGATTCCCGTTCCCCTGCAATTGGCCTCCACAAGGTCCTGTGGTCCTTCCTCTGTTTGTGGGGTAATGGGCCTAATAAGAGCTTTAGCTCTCAACCTTTGCGAACCAATCTGCTGGAGCTTTTAATTCCCTCTGAATATAATATATTCTGGTATCCTGAGATCAGCATCTGACTTATTTTAACAGACCAATCACAGGATCAAGTAATCCGACAGTAGTTCTCCCATCAGTTTACAAGCCGAACCTCTGAATACCCTTCTTGTTTAAGCACAATCAAGTCCACTCCAGTTGCAATCTAGTTCAAAGATATAGCAGATTGTTGATGACAGCCTTCACACGCAGTGACCATCCTTCATTTGGGCAAATGAAAGCTATACCAGTTGTTAGTCCCTCTTTGATCAGAGATGATATTCCTATATCCTGGAGGAAGATGCCAATTAAACTCATGTCCCATCCCTGTGTTCCTGCTGCTGAGTTTTCACAAAAGAATGAAGGTAGTCCTTCGTTCTAATAAATTCTCCAAGCCACATGACAACAGCCTCGTGTTGTTGCCCAAAGACAGCATCGTTTCTGTGTTTCCAAATGTTCCAGCACACGAAAGTAGTGGTCCTATTCAAGCATACACCATCAGCACTGGAACTAATGCTGCTTTCTGCACTGCACCTTTAACAGCGGATTTTGTTAGCAAGCATAAATAGGAGCGACCATGGCCACAAGGTCAGAACTGGTTTCCTCGTACTCCGACTCAGCATCCTGGTGTCGTTATTGTGATGCATATAATATGCAAATTTTACTTACAAATATGATAAAAAAAATGTCAGAGACGTGCAGTGATTCTATTTAAGCTTAAACCATCAGAACTGGAACTAATGCCAACTTCTGAATTGCCATCTTTGACAGTAGATTCTGTCCGTGAGCATAAATAGGAGAGTGACTGTAGCCACGAGACCAGAACTGGCTTCCGTGTAACATCGTCTGATTCCGCAACCCTGGTGTACAGCTCATCAAGCAGCACATCTCGGCCATCTTTTGGCTGTAGGAGTATAAACTCTGCTAACTGCTTCAGCAAGTACGGCAATACCTGTGATGAGAGAGAATTATAACCACAACATGAACAAATACTAAACAAACACCAAGTGTCAAGAGTATTATGTGGCACATAGATATAGCTTCAATTCTCAAAACGGGAAAGAACATACAGCATTAGCACCAATGTTACGGAAGAGAAAAGGAAATAAAACAAGCAATTCTCAACGGAAGCATCCATAAAGAGGGCATGTTACTCTACAGGTCAACCATTATAAGGATGCTAAATATACCAGTCATCCACCATTACCCCAGTTCCACCTGACCAATCAACCACTTGATTAGCTTCTCTAAGAGTATGCTGAAAGGTATATTATGGGAGTAAATTACCTGCTTCTGTTGTGGCATAGAAGAAGCAAAATGCCTGTCGGTCAAGATTTTCTTGCTCTCTGTTTTTTTTTTTCCTTCCACAAGAAATTGATAAATAACTATTTTCTCATACTCCGTTATTGAATGGATCACCATCTTATAACTAAATGAATGACCAATCAATCCCTGATGGGCATGTTGCAGGGTATCATGGATAGGCTCTCCTTTTGATTCAATGTGCCCACAGCTGGAAAATAACAATGGAAATGGGCAAAAGCGTATACGCCGCCTAATTCCCTCTCCAAGGACATGTATAACGGAGGGTCAAGATTTCGGTTCTATGAAAATGGTACTCAATGTATTCTAAGTATGGTTTATAGAAGTACCAGCATAGTGATGGATATTTATATTGGGTGAAGGTGTCTAATGATTGAGTAAGCAAATGGAACTTATATGATGGAAGAATTGTAATAAAAGAAATCCATATCAGTGCAAGCACCTTACAGATAACTCATTGCAGGAGACAACTTGAAGAAGCAAGAGAGAGAAGATCCATCCTTTGTTTCCATTTACTTGGAAAAATAAAAGACCGTAACAATCTTATTTATGCAATTAATGAATATATTTGATTCAGCAGTTCTTTGGCAAATAACAAGATGGAAACTCAGGATTCATCCCAAACTCTCAAATCTTGAAGGATCATTCCACATCATTAGTTGAATATACTAAAAGCATTAATTAGATACAAGTACAGGAAGTTCAATTAAATAATCCATACATATTTATAATCCAAACCAGAGCATCCAGGACCTATGCAAGTTAAAATGACATTTTGCAAAAGAATCTAAAGGTTTGCAATGTGGGGGCGCCTTAAATTGATTTGCTGCATTGGAAGAGCCTTTCCATGATGAAAGGGGTAAAGAGCAGCTCCGAAGCTCTCTTGAGTCCTAAAATCTTCATCACATCGGTATCTTGGATATCAAGGTTTTAAAAGAACTAAGATATCTTTTCTACTCCAATTATACCAACCTCCTCATGTAAGAGCTTGAAGTTAATCTTTATATTTGCCAGTTTTAGAAGGCTCCCTGTGAAGACTTGTACAAGCATGTATTTAGTCCCACATCAACTATGCACTAGGCAGATCTTGGGTACTTATTCAGAACCAAGGAACCTAAATAATAGGTTCTTGATAAGTCTTTTGAGGTGAGGTCCTAGGTCATTACAAATAGTATTATACCAAACCTGGCCCATGGCCCATGTAAACCAGGAGACACTGCAGCATGAGCCCATTTGGAAATGACTATAGGCCAATCATGGTGTTTGCGATTGGATTTAACTGAATTTAGACCTTTAGCCTGGTGAGGATATCATAGCTTAAATGGATGGAGTATGTGAGGACCCATGTAGGTATATGATTAGTCCCACATTAGCTATGCACTTAGTAGATGTTAGGTGCTTATGCAAGGCCAAGGAACCCAAATAATGCTTTCCGGCATTTTTTTAGTGAGGTCATAATTCGTTACACTGTCCCTAACACACAAGCGAAGGTACATCATCATTAAGGGAAAGTCCACATAGGGATTAAATAACATTTAAAGTTGATCTTGGACAAGGTCTTTAGTTGGCATGTTGCACTGTTATTGCTCTTGCGAGAGAAAAATTGATAGGATTTGTAAGGTAAAGCTTCGATAGGATAATAGTTAATTCCCCAAAATTACAAGAGTTATATCAAGGATGCGGAAGTATAATACTTTTCGGTTTTCATAGAGAATTTGAAAAATCCCCCTAAAAGTCTATAACCAGAATTCAGCTCATCGAATGTTTCAGTTGAAGATATGAACACACTAGAGCCACCAGTGTCATAGGCTGTATGAAGAGAGAAATTGGCACCTCCACACTAGAAGTGCTGCACTAACAAGTTTCCTTCTAATAAGCCCCAAATAATAAATTTAAACCCAAAGGGCTGGAGTCTTCCAAAGTCGGTTCTAACAGTTTAAATGTTATGATTTATAGCCTTATAAGATCAATACAAGATGAGGTAAGCATAATACCAATATACCCATTTGTTCCTATGAACCATAATCAACGATCTGTGGTACTGCAACTTCTTAGAGATCCACGCAATCAGTTGTGCAATTTAAATCCTCTAAAGCATTCTGTTAAACAAACTCGACACGAAAAGTACCCTGAGATACTAGGAGTTAGACTACCAAGGCTTTACAATTGGATAGTAATGCTAAGCCTAAAATAGGGTTACCAAAGATCTTTGCAGCTTGTGTCGTCACAAAAGAATGGCTGGGCAGAACCACAAGTTTACTAAATTAACTAAACATTTTCCCTATAAAGGAAAAAATTATTCTACCATATAATAGCAGGTGTAATAGCTCTCTATAACAGTATCATAACATACTGCATGATGGTCAAATTGATTCAATTCCTCAGACAGCAACATACTGCCTCCAATCCTTGATTGGTTGCGGATGGCTTGTTGTAGCATGTGCTACATGTCATCCAGAACTCACTATCTGGATCAAAATAGCCTCAGTAATTTGGATCTCATCCTTGGATAGGGAAAGAGGACAATCACAAGATTTAGAACCATATTATGAATCATTAGATCTCTCAAATCATGATATCCAACTTGATCAACTTATTTACGTATTACCAAGTAAAATGTCTCATGTGATTTTATAGCTTTTATTTTTTATATTTGTCATGAGAAGGCATGAATACCATTAGCAATCTTGTTATATTATTCTAGCCAAGATTTGTCATACCGGTCAATAACATACCATACCGTATCGGTACCAAACCAGTACACAGTCTCATACCGTACCGACACTCAGTACACCTCACCGTCTCATACCGTATCGCGTACTGATACTATAATAGGATGGTATCGATACTGGGTCCGGTACCAAAATGGCAAATCTTGATTCTAGTAAAGAAAAATTTCATGTTGAAGTTCATGGTGCATAAGAGGCAAATCTTCATATTCTCACAATTATTTGTGTAAAAATAATTCTTTTAGTTTTCCAAAAATAACTCAAATTATATTGACTTTATGTATCTTCAATAACTAGACATGATGTTTGTTTCAGTAGATATGCTAAGAATAGGATTACGAAGGTGGAAATTAGAAACTAGACTTCTAGTGTTTCCAAAGTAATTGTTTTATTATATTTCATTCATCTCCTCTACAATTAAGTCCTTTTTAAATTTTACTATTCTACATTTTTATTTTACGAAAAGAAATCAGTAAGTCCTTTTCTCTCTCTTACTCTCCTTAGTCCTTACAAAGAGATATTTCTGAGAGTAAATAGAAAAATAACTTTTTTTTTTTTTTTTTACATTTGACAGTAAACAGGTCATTTTGTTAATGCGAGTACAAACATCACCACTCACCATTAGTTTTATGGAAGCATATATAGCACCAGTTGACAAATAAAAAATGCAGCCAATAGATCATAACATAAAACTGTGTAAAAAATCTATCGTACAAGCTGGTCTCAGAAACATATATACAGCAGTGGGTGCATGGAATGTAAATATCAAAGAACACTTCTAAGAAGCATCTGAGAAAGATTATTTAAATCAGTCAGGATTTAGTACGGAAATGGCATGATGAACTACTTCCACTAACCGAAGCATGCCTTAGAAATATATGATATTTATTCATGAACCCAAAATATAATTTTCTGAATGGCCCGGTATCACAAGAAAGAACTCCATCGAATCTATTGCCTTGCATATACAACAATATTGGATTGAAATTTTCTTGAGTCCCTATGCAATATGATTGATGTCAACAGGACAAGCAGAAATCTGGCAACAAATTATATAAGGATCATGCCAATGTACCTGTATATCTACAAGAGAGATTAGGCGAAGCAACAAATCCGAAACCTTCTTCCAAGGCTCTGAGCTCCCTTCCCAAGTCTTCCAGATGGTGGCATCTTGTCTCATGGCTGTCCTACAAAGATTGGTAGCCTTTGCGACAAGACTGTGGATACAGTAAAATATGGCTGGACTTCCAGCAGGAAGATGCCGAACTATTGCTGCAACTCCGGACATCATACCTTCAAATGGGGTAATCCCAGGATAGGCCTACATGATGGAGAAAATCGTAAAGCATGTCACTGATACTTAAATAACCAGACTTGAAAACCAAACAGAAAAGTTCAACTGCCTCATATACCTCTAAAGCTCTCTGCATGTAATAGAAAACTAGTTTCTCCTTTAGATCCAATCGATCATCCTGATCAGCATCGCTGCCGGAAGATAGAAAAGATACAAATACGGAATGTGAAGCTCGAGCTACTTTCTCATTTGGATGTTGCATATATCTGTAGAACTTATACTGAGGAACAACCACATTGATCTCTTTGTTTAATGTTTGTAAGAAATTAAAAAACAACTGACGAGTCTTATTTCAGGCATTACTGAGGAAAATAGGATATTGAAAAACTGGATAAAGTCTAATCGAGTGAGGATACAAGAACATGATTGGAGCTACTAGTTTTCCGAACAAAGAAGCAGGAACGAGACTAATGCAGGTTGGTAGTACCCTCAGATAAAACAGCATTCGTGCTGTCTGCACCTCATCTTTGGACCAAGTATATCTCATTCCCTCCAAAGCAAATGAGCCTTTGGTAGTAGAAAGGAAAAAAAAAAAAGTATATGTATCTGTATATCATAAACAGTACGTAAGACATATTAGGCCATATGCTAAAGAATAGATTATACCTTGCGGTTTTGTCAGCTCAGCATAGGAAGGCATAGACTCAACAAATGAAGCAGAAGAAGCTGCATTTTCCTGAATGGTCAAAACAGCATGCCGAACTGCATCTGTATACTCTGGCAGCCGAGTGCGTCGCAGATACTCTATGCAAGAAAAAGTGACTAGGATCTCGATAGCAACCTCTGGTCGGAACTCATTGGAGGATTTGGAATTCAACTTGTGCTTGGAAACCTCAGCAGCAAAGACAACCACCATTAGAAATGCAGCCTCTGCAATTTTCTCCAAATGCACAAGCAACTCATTGTTCTTCCCTCGATGTGCCAATGCAGCCATGCGGAGATTCAAGTAGAGCTCCTGAGAGTATTCCCACATTTGATTTTCCACCTGAACCCTGCTTTCCTCATCGGCAAATGCATACTGATTGCATAAAATAGCGGTCGCCGTGCCTGCCTCCTTGAAAAGAACACTAGATAAATGCTCCTTCACCTTGTCACTGCCAATAATTGCTGAATTCCCTTCTAGGTTTCCAAGGCACATTCTAATGAAAGATGGTACAGGAAATATTTCATTCGATAATGCCAAGCAGAGACACCGAAGCACAGAGGCATCAAATGAAATCGGACCGCACCGAGCTAAACCCACTGCAATGCACTGCAGAAGAAGGTGGATGTCATTCGATGAATTTTCCAAACTGCAATCACTTGCAATACTCGAAATTGCGTACTTTGCAACAAAAGAAATGGACCCTTCGATCGATTTCCTCAATCCAGGATCAAGTCCAAGCCTATCGCTCGAAGAAGAAGAAGCCAGACGGAGAGCCCTCAAGAAACCAGCAGCGGCCATTAGAAGAGCAAACCGAGCATAATCCCGCGTTTTGCATTTCTCCACCGAAATCTCTCCACGAAGGGACTCAATTTTGCTCGCAGACCTCGATGTGATGAAACCCAGCACACACCACTCGACCAGCCGGAGAATGAGGAGCCCGTGAGCGAGCGTGGGGAGAGGGCTGCCTCCGGCATTCCAAGAACCCAGCAAGTAAGCAAGGAGCCTGCTGAAATAGGGGCCATTATCAGATGGAGTGAGAGCGTAGCCGATGCCGGCAAGGACCTCGGGGACGAGGTCGTCGGGGAGTGGGAAAGGGTCTTTTGATTCAAGGAGATGACAGAGGAGATCGAGGGAGGCGCGGCGGAAGGGGCCCGGGAGGGCAGGGGCGGCTGAGAGGGCGCCGAGGAGGAGGACGGCGTGGGGGAAGAGGGAAGGGGGAGGGGAGGAGAGGACGGAGGAGACGGCGGAGGTGACTGAAGAGAGGAGAGAAGGGGAGGGGCGGGGGGATTTGCGGAGCCAGGCGTAGAGGAGGGAGAGGAGAGGGGGGAGGGAGGAGGGGGGAAGGGGAGGGGAAGGGGAAGAGAGGAGGGAGAGGAGGAGGCGGGCGTGGGAGTCGGCGACGTGGAGGGAGGAGCGGGAGCGGGCGAGGGCGAGGAGGGAGGAGAGGAGCCGGTCGGGGTCGGTAGGGGAGGGGCCGCGGAGGTCCGCCCAGGCTTGGAGGATGGCACGGGCGGAGGCGGGTGGTGAGGGTTGGGACTGGGAAGCGGCGGTGGTGTTTCTCAGCCAGTCTTCAAGAAAGAGGACTTGGGATTGGGATTGCATGGCTGGAGAAGGGAGGAGGGGGAAGAGGGGAAGAGGGGAAGAAGAAGACGGAACGGACGCAGGGTTTTGACATTGGATTAGACATTTAGAATCTGGTTTAGCGGTGGACTGCTTTCGGCTGGAGGCCGAGACCGCTGACCCCTACCGAAGGAACCGAGAAATTGTTTGGGTATGAAAAATATATCTAATATGCTGTTGGATTAGACTTGGATCATGAAATTAGATCCGAAGATTTATTGCATCCAGGTAGATCCGCGCCGGAAAACCTGAAATCGTATCCGATTTGATACATATATATACATACAAGTATATGTATTCACACATTAATATATAAATAAATAAATAAATTATAAAAAAAATCATTATGTATAAGTGAAATGATAGCCCGTCTTGTTTCACCAAATTTCTCGCCATTTATTTGTTATACATTTTTTAAAATATATTTGTTGTCATTTAGTATTTATATAAAGTTTGATTCTTCATTCTTCATATCTTTTGATTACATGGATGCTTCAATAATAAAATTAGCAGTTGAATAGATACACTCTTTCACATATATTTTTGCACAATTTATGGGATACCATTTTGGGTATGTTATGTAATTTGAAAATATAGTCCAAAAGTGCAGCAAAATAACTTATTAATGCCTAATTTCTAGATAAACCCGGCTGGTACCCAACCTTTGTTGGTCTAATTTTGGGTACGGGTTTGGAGTTTCAATTGGATTTGGATATAGGTATGACCAAACTCAACATGATGGCATCCTGCAAATAATTATTAAACTTGGATGGGAGATCAGTATAGCCAAGAAACTGGTCGGTTCTTAGTGAAATTGCCAGGTCAACTAGTCAGAATAAGTTTATATTAAATATATTTATTTTTAAAATATAAAATAATATAATGTAAGAAAATATATATAATTATTGATATTTTTTATTTTAAATACTATTTTAAAATTATATGGATGTTCAATAGATAAAAAAATATGCATGATATTTTAATTATTTTAAATAATAAAATTTTAGAAAATTATTTTTCTTGTTTTCTATAAAGGGAAAAAGAATTTATTTTTGACATATCACCACTTGCTTGAAATGACTGGATTTCATGGCATGGACATACTTTATAAGTATGTTAAATCATTATAGTGAGACAACTCAGAATTGTGCCCCAATGATTAATGAGAGTTTGTACAAGAAAGAGGTTCTTAGATTCCAGCCAATATCATCCAATTTGTTGGTGTTTTTAGAAAATCATTTCATTCAACCCAACTTTTACCAATTTGAGTGTATGGTTGGTGTTTTAGATCGGAGGTTGACTTTTCAGTCAAATAGATTACCGGACTCTAATATTTATGATGACACAGCAATTGGTGTTTCTTAACCAAATTATTTTAACTAAAAAAAACAAATAAAAGGCTTGTAAGACTATCTAATTCTATTAGGATACAATTATTTTAAAAAGATAAAATGAAAATATAAACATAATTTTTCTAGTTCAATCGAACTTCTAATAATCATTTATAAAAAATGATTAAAAATACAAGTGGAAAGATATATTTTATAATTGTTGACAATTTCATCATCATCATTCTGCATGACAAGTTTTCAATAGAACAATCATAATTTTGTAATCCAACCTCTATTTATGGTGATTTAAGTTGCTTGGAAAGCTAACATGTTGTTGGATGCAAAGAACATGCTTTCATATACGGTGGTAATGCTTCCTTTCAAATTAATATGCATGAGGTTGCAATGACATTTGGGTTGAATTATTGTTAAGAGTCTTCCTCGATCTTCCAGATGTCTTACACTATACCTGCTAATTTTTCTGAATCTTAAACTGTTAAATTTCACGGTTATTCAAACATAACTTTCAACATAGGCTTATGATTCTTTTAAGCTTTCAAGAGTTGTTTTCCTAGAACTCTTTTTTGCTTTAGTTTTACATGGGGTTTCGATATGTAGCAAGTATAGTATCCTTCATTTTTATTGTATTTTTTTTACTTCTATCTTCCTACATCAATATCTTAATCTTTCATCTCTCTAATAACCCCATTCATATATGTAAGGCCCCACTTTTTTTCTAAATATTTCATCAGAGACCACATGATTGCTATTACAAAAACAAAAAATACGATGAATCTCAAAAACTCTTAAGCAATTTTTCGAGAAGACAATAATACCAAAACATAATCTAATTTGATATTTTAATTGGAAAATAGAATAAAGAAAGGAGTTTTTATTTTATGTTTAACCTTTTTGATGATATAGAATACTCAGCAAAAGGAAGAGAAGCCTAACTATAATTAAAAGTATGAGATGAAATGTCTATATGTACACAAAGTATATATCAATAAATAGCAGGAAATTTATATAAGGATGAAATTTATCCTAGAACAAGATCTTGACCTCTATATATCATCTTTGTTTCTTATCGCATTGTTTAATTCCTACCGATTGAAAGATATGCTCAATCAAAGTCCTATTTAAAAAGGAAATATTTTTTTTGATAGGTTGTCATGTGTAGCTATTGCAATGCTAAGAAGAATGGTAGATTAGGGTGCGATTTTAAGATCCAACAATCTCTTGTAACTCTTTCCCTAAAGCACCTAATGAATGGTGCGATGAATCAAGATCCTTGGAGCTAAAAAGCACTCCCAAATCTACCGTTCTTCCTAGGGTTGCAATCGGCATATGTGGTGACCTAAACCCGCCCCCCCCCCCCCCCCCCCCATTTAGGGCCCAAACATTGCCAAACCCTCAAGTCTATGAGTCACAATGAATCTCATGGTAGTGGTCGCATCCCATAGTACTTTTTGTGTGCTTTGCTAGGGCATCAATATGCTGAATAAAGACCCTACAAGAAAGTTATGTACCTCAAAAATTGTATTTCCTGATCAAGTTTTGGATGTGATATATTTTTCTCTCAAACACTATCCTCATTGAACCCTCAAGTCTACCGGGAATAATGAATCACTTGGTAGTGGTCGCATCTTTGTTAGGGTATCTAATGTACCGAATAAAGACCCTATAAGCAAGTTATGGCCTTCGAAAGTTGTGCCTCTTAATCAAGTTTTGGATGAGACAAATCTTACTCTTAAACACTGTCCAAACATGCCTCAAGTGGGCAAATTACCCCATAATGAGTCTGGTGATCCTCATCGAACATAGTTCATATGGTGATATATTGAAGGGAGAAGAAAAGGTTTTTTTACCCCCAAACATATCTTGCATACGTATAGCATGCAAAAATGAAAGATTATGTCCAATTTCAATCGATCTTAATTAATATTAATCCCTCGTTACTGCCCATAAGAGAAGTAATAGGTAGGGATGACTTTTTCTTTTTCTTCTCTTCTATTCTATTGAAGAAAGTGAATGGCATTCCTACTGTCACTAACGGACTAAAAGCATTACTTCTTAGCTAGCTTACGGGTGTAGTAAGAGAGATCTCTATAATACGATATTCCATTCTCATTGACAGGAACTGTTACTTGAACTAGAAAGCACAGATCGGCTACTGTCGATAAAAAGCAGGCATTATGGACTGACTGAGAGCAGGGATGGATATTCTTTGAAAGCTAGGGCTTGGCCCTTTGAAGGTTGCAGCAAAAAGTTCTCATTTAAGAAATTGGAAGCAGAAATGAAGAAGGAGGCACAGTCAGACTTTCATCTTAGTGTGGATAAATTGGCAACCAATTTGGAAAGATTGACTTTCTGGCCCGATTCCATGTGGTCTAGGTCCAGTATTTGCTTGATTGTCTGGTAAGACTTCTGATTTGCGCATATAAAAATTATGGTTTTGTCGGAAAACACTAAATGTGATAGTGGTGGGCCCGATCTGGACACTCTGATGGGGTTAGCTAGATCTAGTTCAGCTGCCTTGTGGATAGCCACTGATAGTGTTTCCGTGCACAGGATGAAGAGGTATGGAGGGAGAGGGTCCTCCTGATGTAAGCCTCGTGTAGGTTTGAATGAATCAGTCTGAGTTCCATCAAGTAAAATCACAATAATAAGTTTTTCCAACTCTCCAAAAGCATAATCTTCAATTCAATTTTTGCATAATATTTTTTTTCAATCATCTATTCCATAGAACAAAACAAGTAGAATGAAAATCCAACAAAGAGAACACCATGGGGCTTGGAAGAAACTAGTTTTGCCATAGCAAAGAGGGCTAGGAAGATATGGTGGGTAATTTAGAGAGGAAAATTTGTACCATTACCACTCCGGTAGGAGAATATATAAGAAACTTCTCGTTCCAGCCAAAGAAAACAAAAATCTACTGTCTGAAGATCTAACACAAGATCAAGCAGTGGCCTCCTTAAACGCCAACAACATTCTTAGTTCCACAAATCGAACTGAAAGAGTAAAATAAAACCGAGAAGCATCTGACATATAACCAAGTAGTTTCCACCATGTCTAGCTCAAGTTTATCATCCGCTAAATCTAACAGGATGTTTCAGAGATCCCATATCGAGACAGGCAAGCTCAGCTCTCCATGCATATTGTCGACCGGCAACCCGCCATCCTCGATGACCGAGTGGTCCTCCCAAGCCCGCATCTCCACCAACGTGTCCCAATTGAAGTCAGCCTCGTCGAAACCGACCATCTCCGAAGTCACCCCACTGCTTTCCTGCGTAGGCACAGCCATTATCGAGCTTTCGGCACCCTCATCGGCCTCCGGTTTGCTCTCCTCTTCTTTAAGCACACCCAGTTGCTGAAGGAACTCCTTCAGATCAATCTGAGGCTTCTCTGGCATGACACTCGCTTCTTCCACTCTCATGTTGGAGTTTTCCAACAGAGTTTCCTCAACTGGGGCCGCCGGTGGTGGTGGTTCCAAACTCTGAAACAAACTACGACAAGAAGAAGAAGAAGAAGAGGATCTCGAGTTCTTGAACTCTTGAAGCTTTTGGTGGATGACATGGACGTTGTGTTGAGCACTGAGGTTAAGAAGGCCATAAGAGGGGATCATGGACGTGAAGTTCTTGGAAGGGAACCATTTGAACCTATGCGGGGGCTTGCCAGTGATGGTGGAATTGATGTTGGAACAGAGGTGGGGCAGGTTGAGGTAGGCGTCTGGGCCGTAGAGCCGGCGGGCGGCCTCGTCGTAGGCCATGGCAGCCTCCTCGGCAGTGGCGAAGGAGCCGAGCCAGAGCCTGGTGCGCTTCTTGGGCTCCCTGATCTCGGCCACCCACTTGCCCCATGTCCTCTGCCTCACTCCACGGTATTCGCAGGTGGCGTTCTGGGGGCCTCCCTTGCCTCTGGTGGGGCCTTTCTTCCATGGCTTCAGAGGGGATTTTCTCAGGTTATCCATGGTGGGCTTTTGAGGAGGAGGAGGAGGAGGAGGGGGAGGAGGAGGCCGGCAGGGAGTGGAGCGGAACGGAGCGGGGGGAGAGTGAGGTGGGGAGTGGGGAGGGCGCGGGATATGAAGCGAGAGGAGAGGTGTTCGGTTTAAATGTTGTCACGGTTGGAGAAGGCCTCCTTTGAAGGCATGTGACCGTTACCATCTCGGGGCAGAAATTTTTCTTCGAAAAAAAAAAAAACTTGCCTAGAGGCCAAATAATGTGTATGGTTTTTTGCCGTGGTAGGCACATAAACACCTACTTTGGGTTTAGATAACAAACAACTGATCTTTTTGCAGTTTAAAGAACATGCACGATAAGCACATTAATTACACACTAGCATGCCAATTGCATCATGCATTTGATCAGATATATTTAAGTTAGGAGTTTGGATCGACTTTTGATCGAATTGGACTTTAGATGTTTAGCTTCACAATCACACCATCCATGTGTCGTGCCACGACCATGCTTGCACAGGTCCCATGATGTGTATGTACATGGGATAACATGATGGGAATCATGCAATCAAACCATCACATGTATGATTTATGTATGGTCATGCTGGTGAGATTGGATCTCTTCCATCCTAGTATAAATAGAGATAAAAAGCAATTACTTTGGATACGCTTAACTTAGACCTTTCATAAAAAATAATAGAAAAAATAAAAAAAAAAGTATATTTAGAAATAAGATTTTTGATCCTTTTTAATTCATTAATTGATGATAAACTAGTTCATAGAATTTTTACTTATACCAGTAAAATTGCAATTTACAAATTCGGCTTGAATTTCTTTTCTAATTAAAAATATAAGAACTATACTAAAATAATAAGAAAATTATATTGTAGTCGAATCTCATTCACGAATTGGTTCTTGAGTTTTAAATAAATAACATTTCCTTCTATCATATCACTTTGTTTCTCTCAAATTAGAAAATATATTTGATCAAAGTTTTACTAAAAAAAAAAAAATTTATATTAGCTGCCCTATTTTGAGCGCTAAAAATTGAACCCTTATCTCAAAATGAAAGGGTGTTGCACCCTCGTAATTCTCGGTAAGTGAATCATTTTGGTACTTCATGCACTAAAATTGAATTTCTGCCATGTAGAAATTATATTTCATAACCTACTCCTAATTGATCTCATCCTAACATACCCAAAATGACTAAGCTGGTCTACAAGGGCAACAGTAATCCACCCAAATAAAGTCAGCCTTGAATTGAAGGGATCCTATCTCATGTGAATGCAAGACCAGTATCTGTAAGGATCCGTACGGGCGTGTGTTTAGTCCCACATCGGTTATTTGCTGGGTAGATCTTGGGTACTTCTACAGGATCAAGGAACACAAATAATAACTTCCGGCTAGCCATTTTGGGTGAGGTCGTGGGTTATTACAAATGGTATCAGAGCGGACCCGGCCCATAACCTATGTGGACTAGGGAATACTGCAATACGGATCCATTGGGGCTGACCACGGATTGATCGTGGTGCTTGTGATTAGATTTGAATGGATTTGAACCTTAAGACTTGAACAGGGGGAATATGTGAGGACCCGTGCGGGCGTGTATTTAGTCCCACATCGGTTATTTGCTGGGTAGATCTTGGGTACTTATACAGGATCAAGGCACCCAAATAATAACTTCCGACTAGCTATTTTGGGTGAGATCCTGGTTGTTACAGTATCAGTGGGTGTGCGTGGATGTGTCCGTAGGCTCTCAGTTAGGTTGCGCCTTGTATGTGAGATCAAAACCATTATAGGAAAAATGTTCATCCAAAGTTACTATATGTTAAGCTCAACATAGTTTCCTATATGATCAGTCAAGAAAATGATAAGAGAACCAATATTCAAGGAACTTAATTTTCTTAAGAAAATTAATAATGTTTGGTGAAATGATTTAATTATTATTTTTATAAAATAAGTTATCCTTGCAAAAGTCAAATAAGTTTTTTTTCTCGAAAACAGTTAAAATCTTCTATGTCAACAAGCAATTGTGTTGTTATCCATCTAATACGTAAATGTATCCTTTATAATACTTACTTCATTAGATAAATATCCTTTGGAACTTTTAGGCAAAGATTTTGAAGTTTATCAAGTAGAAAAGAAAGAAGCATTTACCCACAAAGAGTCTAGTTAATTTCATTTACCTACGATGAAACAAATCCGCATGAAGTTTACCCATTAAAAAAGGATATACATCTTGCAGAAAACAAGAATCAAAAAATCTTGTTAATTTTCTAAAATTATTATTATTATTATGAATTACATAAGCATGTAGGCTAAAAAGTAAAATCAAGTCATGTTGGATGGCCAACAAGTAGAGGTGGAAACGAGCTGAACACAAGTCAATCTAGGTCTGGCCATAGCTCAGCTCATTTGGTAATTGAGCCGAACTTAAGCTAGTTCACGTAATTTCAAACCGAGCTTGAGCTAATCATGAACAACATGTTTAAGCGATCTAGTGAATTCTACAATCATACTGTTAGAAATTTTATGGTGGCCAATTTGAAAAAGGTTCAAACTTTTAAGTCCCATGTTTAATAATCCAATATTGAATATCTAACAACAAGTACACTTGTATTTATTGAAGTCTAGGAGTTCCAGACCCAGTTTGGGCCTTGTGGTGTTTGACTTATCGAGTGCTCACTCGCTCAATTGGCCATGCCATGCGCATGCATGTGATATTACAAATTTCAAACTCTTTGATAGATGTCCTTATGATTTATTTATTCGCAAAGTTTAAATTTAAATGTAAATGTGAATTTAATTTTAGGCTGATTCACGCACCATGGCATAAGTGCTACAAAACTCTACGCACATGTTGTCAATCCTTAATGTGGCACTAGCGTAGGTAGGATATTAAGGCTTCTATTGAGATAGCCGTTAAAGCCATTAGAGATGAAAGGCTCTAGATTCAGGGTCTCAAACACACCTGAGATAGATGGCCTTGTGCAATAGTGAGTTAGTCTGCAATTCCGAGAGCTAAGCTTCCGCTATTATATTTCAAATTTTTCCGCTTAATTTTTCCTTTTTTCCATATCCTTCTGCTTTTCCTAGGTAACTAAAGAAGCCCATTGGGTCATACTTTCACACGATCATGCTCGTGATAGGAGGATTCAGACTGAGTTAGGTTCTTTGTACCTTAGGGATAATCTCACCGATACTTGTATGAGGGCGAAATTTAGCTTTAGGATAGTGTTTCATATGCCTCATTCTAGGCACACCTTTCTAATTTCTTCTTCAATTTCATCTGTGACTTAAATTTGTAGTTATTTGATATATTTTGAAGTTTATTGCATGCAATTATTAACAATTTCTAATATAGTTTCCTATAATCTAAGAACGAATGTTCATGTAAATTCTAATGTTTGCTAATATTTGCATGCTTAAGAGTCTAGTATAATTTCTAATCATAAAGTTTTTCATTTAATATTCTTTTTCTCTAGGTCAACTAATTTCTACTATTAAAAAATGATAAAATTTTTCCTATTAAAAAAGGATCAAATAATTTTTTTACTATAAAGATCCTTTGTAAGTCATTTCTAGAAGCAAGATCCCCCCAAAATCTGCTATTCTGAATCTATGAAAAAAAAGCCAGTTCAAAATTTCACAATAAAAATCCAATTATTTGCTGCTCTGAAATTCATGCAGAAATCATGTAAATCAGATTTCAAAACACACTTTTATTTCTACTGCTTTGCAAGTAGAACAAAAGTCTCTAAAATAGTTTTCAAATTTTAAAAATTATTTACAACTACTTGGAAAATTGTGGAGAACACTAGTTTTTGTTGCACAAAATTGTTTTCATTATTCTTGTAACCTATAGAATATTATTGGCGTGTTTAAAAAAATAATACTCCTTTTGAATTTTAAATTCAAATTCAAAATTTTAAAAACCCAACAAATACATTTTATTGTTTGTTAATTATTATATTATTTTTTGGTACATCAGTAGCTTACGTCAATCGAGCGTGAGCACTACCCTAAGTATCAAGAGAGAAAAAACGACATAAAGGTAAGGAGGCAACTCCAGTCTCAGTCCATAAAATCTCTCCCAAATGATGAGGAGCAAGGAAGGTGACCCAGTCTGCAGCCCTAGTTGCCTTCTGAAACACATGAACAACCTGAATCGAGCGGCAACCAAACACCAACCTCTTATGTCCCTGAGTATGGGATGGTCATCTCCCCGGCTCCCAACATCGCGAATCTACTTAGTCACTATAGAGAGATGATGAGAGCATCAAAGTGCGACCTACATGCTGCTTATATTAATATTATTGTTAATATATAACGACTTCCCATTCAGCCCACGCATATCAAACTGTCTCCCGCATCCCCTGCTTCCTGATTCACCTCCTGGAGAGCTACCAAATCTGAGATGGAATCTGTCATATCTAATGGATTCCCCACCAACCATCCAAGGATCACAAAATCGAGCCCAGTTTGAAGAGATAAAGTAGGGGAGCTAACAGTGGAGCCGTCCCTTTTCAAGTGATCTCCACATCTTCCTTCCAGCCTCCCACGCCCGTCCGACTGCAAGCGTGATCCCAGCATGCAAGTCCGGATCCGCGTTCTCCTCCTCTTCCGAGTTCCAGCATCCACGAGCAATTATTCCACGCATCACTGACAGTCCAGCCTTCAATTCATCAGCTTCTCCCAGCGATCCCACAAGCGCCCCTCTTCCGCATTCATCTTCGGCGTCTGCAATCAGTCCAAGCCCAGCTGCCCGCATGCAATCTCCCGATCCCACTCCATTCCGAATCAGCATCCAGATCACGATCTCCCTGCAACGCGTCCCCCTCTTCCCGAGTCCGTGATCCCAGCATGGCCCGAAGAAGGAAGTCCACATCCTCATCCCACGTCCGTTACCTCTTCCGTGCGTGATCCCAGCAGCTTACAAGGAGCCCTTGATCCAGCGATCCCGTGCTTTTCCTTGTAGTCACCGCGATCTAGTCTCCTCCGCATCCGAGCTCCACAGATCACGCTACAGTCAAGCCTCCGAGTCCGCCTCTTCCTTGATCAAGCATCCAATCATGCGTCCGATTCCTTCCAATTCAAAATCCCAAGCATCCTCCCCCTCCTTCCAGGGGGTTGATCTATAAAGAGGAGAGGTCATCAGCTGGGAGAGGAAGCTTTGTTCAAAAGGAAAGGGGGAGTGGCCATCGGCTGAAAAGGGGAGAAGAAAGCTCTGTTTCAAGAGAAGAAAAAAAAAAAGAAGAAACAGAGCATGGCTCTGTTTTGTTTGAAAAGAAGAATAAAAAATTAGGGGAGAGAAGAAAGAGGAGTTTTCTTGTTTTTTTTTATCTTACTTCCTTTGTTTTTATGTCTTATTTTGTAGAAGGGAGGAAGCATTAAGTTTCCAATCTTCATTTTTATTTTTGTAATTTTCTTTTCATGCAATATATGAAATTTTCTCTCATGCAATCTATGTTCCAGGCTTCAATCTTCTTAAGCATTGTTTTCATCCATGCCAAAGTTTTTCTTTGAATAGTTAAATATTTCATGAAAAAAATTTATAAATGCTCTTCGATTCTAAATATCTGTCTTTTCGTTATTTTCAAATAGAAAACATTCTCTGGTAGACTAGAGAATCATTCAACATCCCCGAAGTAATATTTTTTCTTATTATTCAAAAATTAACTTTGAATCCGAGTGAACGTTTTGATTTTTATGCAACTCCAATCGTCTCCCTATGGATCGACCTCTTACGACCACTATTCTTCGAGTAAAAAAGGTAAGAGTATAATTAATTTAAAACTTTGTTTGTCGGTTCTAACAAAGATCTGTTTAGTGCATTTTCAGGTAAACAGGAAATCGACAACAAGAGACTCCCTCCAGGATAATACAATCTGTCCCTAAGATCCTCCTCGCATAGGTGACTCCCTCCTATGCCGCCCTAAGCTTTGTTCCAATAGTCGTCATATCACAGGTACGTCGCGTACCTACCACGACTAGCCTGGACTTATGATCCCGGATCACAAAACTAATCCCTCCTCTATCAACCAACTGCCGAGGCGCTACCGTCAAAGTTCACCATGAGGTAGCCAGGGAGTGAGGGTTCCCAAGAGACAAGAGTCACTCAGGATGCTGTAGCAACGAAGTGGGAACCCCAAATGTCCCTAGCCCATTCCGGTGGGGATACTCGGATGGTGGCAATGATCTCAGTAGCTAGACGAGTAGCTATGTCCACCAAGGCCCACGAAGTGGATCTTCTATCCTCAAAAGTGCGAGCATTCCTATCCAGCCAAATATGATATGCCATATAGACGCATATGATACCACTCTCCATGGTACCCGGTGTGCCCACCAACAGCCTCAAGTGGTTCAGAAGGTCCTGCGCCGACACCACATCCTGCGGCAGAAAAAGGGTGCCCGTTGCCAGACCTACATAGCCCGAAGACATCCTAGAAGGGCATGAGTGATAGTCTCCTCCGTGTCCGTATACTCCTCACATATCAGAGTAATCCTGACTCCTCTGCTCACTAGAACACCCCAGTCAGTAGGCACCCTCAAGCCCCCTTCCAGATGAACAAGGCCACTTGGGAATGCACCCACGTCCTCCATATCCACCTGCCCTCGATCTGTTTTAGAATACTTGCTCCAATTATTTAATATTGCTATTATCTTTTAAATTGTTTTCCCTTTAATTAGTGTATTTATTACATTTAAATTTGAAATTTCAAAAATTAAGTGCACATTATTAGAAGGCAGTAATTAATACTTCAACAAATTAGGACTAAACCCTATCAACCATCTGTGTGCAAAATCTATTAATCAACAAATATTTTCATAAAAGGCTTTTTTTAATGATCATAGTACTGTCAAACCTAAAAAATTTAATGGCTCATTCAATAAGAGATGGTAAAGCAAAGTAAGTTACTAATTGACTACTCTTAAGTTCATCTTAATCATTAAGCAGCCTGATTCTAAACCCTCATTTGGGTCAATTTCTTAAACTATCTCTACACGCAGTCCTTAAGAAACAAGTTCTTCTAGTTCTCAAATAAAAATTTCTAAAGAAATTGACCTCCATTATCGCTATAAGATTCTTAATGCCTATCTAATTCTCTCTATTATGCCTATTGTCGCACCAATATAACTATGAAACTACAGGATGCCCTAGTGGCTAAGTATTGAATAAATGATGTTGGTCTAGACTAGTGCATCTATCCAAGTTTTAAAATTATACCATGGTGGAAGTGAAATGCAGTAGTATCGAAATCCATGAATTCTAGGATCTCCTCTAGAACGCCAAATTGACTGGATACAAATTCTTTGAGAGTTATAAGGTTCAAACCTTAACTGATTTTCATCCTCCATCCTAGTCAAACTTCTTGCAAAAGCTAAGTCATAAGCAACGTAGCTTAACATTGACAGAGGTTATTAACACCATTAAAATTGAAGAATAATGACTTAAGCTTAAGCACAAGCAAGAGTATGGACCCAAGAGCAACCTAATCGAAGTCTATCCTAAACCCTCAAATAAAGGTCATTTCTTGCCCTAAGGAAAGAACTTCAAAAAGAAAAACTTCTGATTGAATTAGAATCCTTGCTCCCAATCTCCTCATAATCAAAATCTTCCAAACCTGTCCCGACTGCCTCAAAAGTTGAAGCAATCCAAATGAACCTTTGTACTTCTGTGCAAGCAAACTAACCATGTGGCGAAGGATCGTTGCTACAAAAAAACTAAGCTATTGAGGAAAGGTGTAAGTATACAAAAATTTGAAGTGAATATGGTTGAAGTTGTTGCCGGACCTTCTTTTAGGTTGGATGATCAAAGTCCCTTAGTAAATTTCACCTATTCATTTTATGATTGGTGGCTTGATTTTAGAGCTAATGTTCATATTTGTTTCGATCACTCTTGGTTCTCCACTTTTTAGAAACCATGTGAAGGTGTAACACTTCAAAATGACTTAGCAACACAATACTAAAAAAAGGATGAGTAGAACTAAAGATGATTTTGGGAAAAACCATGATCATTCATAAAGTGTTGTATGATCCCAACATTAGGAGAAACTTGATCTTTGGATCCCTACTAGTATTTAGGGGCTACAAAATTGTTCTAAATTCCAATAAGCTTGAATCACTCATAATAACAATTTTATAGGGAAAGGATTTGTATCAGAGGGCTTATGTAAACTAAATGTGATGACCCAAAGATTGATTTAAAGATTGATTTTGATGATCACAAAACCTTGAAGTATAAATACTAATGTTTGTGTTGCAAAGAGAAAGATATTTATTTTGCAAGGAACATAGCAAGTTGGAAGAACACAAGAAGGCCTCCAAAGCTCTCAAGAAAAGTTGGAAGAAAGTTACAAATTATTGGCCCAAGTTTCAAGTTCAAAGGATTCAATTTGGAGGAGCAAATTCAAAGAAAAATTCAAAAGAATAGTCTTCGAGTCGACTCCTGAGGAATTCGAGTCGACTCCGATGCTTGTCGAGTCAACTCCAGAGTAGAACGAGTCGACTCCAGGGTGTAACAGACACAAAAGTCAGAGAGCGATTTTCGACCCTGAGATTCGAGTCGACTCCTGTGGAACGCGAGTCGACTCCAATGGTTGGCAGGTCGACTCCAATGAAAGCGAGAGTCGACTCTCAGTGGAACACAAGGAAAAAGTCAGAGAGCAGTTTTCGGACTCTGAGATCCGAGTCGACTCCCAGACAACTCGAGTCGACTCCAAGGCAGCGCTACACCAAAATGGCAGAAGGCTGTGTTTCGGAAACTGAGAGCCGAGTCGACTCCGGAACAGTTTGAGTCGACTCCAAGACCAGACAAGCCAAAAATGCAGAGGATCAGTTTTCGGGCTCTGAGAGCCGAGTCGACTCCAAGAGAATCCGAGTCGACTCGAGGAAGAAAATCAGAAAGTATGTCCTCTGAATTCATGGGATGAGCCGACTCCGAAGATGCCAAGTCAGCTCCAGATGTTGGCGAATCGACTCCGGGTTAAGACGAGTCGACTCCCAGTCGAGGATGCACAATAATTCAAATTTGGAACAGTGGCCGAGTCGTCTCCAGTAAAGCACGAGTCGACTCCTGCAACAGGCGAGTCGACTCCTGATCGTGCGAGTCGACTCCGATCCCAACGGTAATATTGTCAGGAAGTGCAGACTGTGTCCAACGGCTCTATTTTTGTCTCTAACGGCTAGATTCTTGTTTCCACGCCATCTAAAGCTATAAAAACAAGAGGAGAGCTAGGGGAGAAGGCATGGAAGTGGGAGAAAACATTTAGGAAAGAGATTACAAGAAAAATCTCCCATAAGCACAAAAAGGGCCATTCAAAGTGAAATAGAGAGAAGAAGAGCATCCAAGTGAATCCCAAAGCTTCCTCTTCATCCGTGTGCTGCCTCGGAAATCCTCTACTTCGTGCCAAATCAGAAGAGGGTCAAGTAAAGAAGAAGCCGAGCTCCTTCATCTTCAAAACTCGTTTGAGGGCTTCTCTTTACTCTCTTTGTTTATATTGTTATATTTGCTTATTTAAGAAGCTTTGATTTGTTTTACACTTTGTTTTAATATCCTGTAACTTGATTCAATCAAGGGATTGAATCAAGGGGTTAAGGTTTGTTGGTAAGCCAAAGGGAAAACCAACGGTGTTAGGTTTGTTGGTGAGCTGAGGGTAAAACCAACGTGTAAGGGTTCGATTGTGATCCCGGAAAAACAATCGGAGTGGTTCTAGTCGGTGAGCCTGGGAAAACCGACCGAGTTCGTTGTGCGCTCGTAAAACAACAAGTTGGGTTGTGAGCTTGTAAAACAACCGGCTGTAATCTGTAGGATTATAGTGAAATTCCCAAGAGGTCTTGGGGAGTGGATGTAGGTGCTGGGGTGCACCGAACCACTATATGTTTGTTGTGTTTGTAATGCCTCTTGTCATTGTCTAACTAACACACTTACTTACTTAGATAGATTGCTTGCTTAACTGTTATCCGCGCATCCTTTAGTTGCAAGCATATTCAATCAAGTCACATTCTATACAGCAAACTGTTGCTAAGTTTGACTTTCACTGTGCATCCATACAACTTAGCATAATTAATCAAAAACTTTCAGGAGTAGTTTAAAAGTTTTAAAAGACCCAATTCACCCCCCCTCTTGGGTTGTATCTACTGGGCAACAAAATGTAATTTCTAAGAATGTGAACCTTCTATTATCCTCAATCTTGAATCTTCTAATATCTGGCATGATTGACCATATGAACTTTGATCAAATCCATCACATGACGTTCTTAAATCTCATTCCTAAGGTACATCAAGGTAAAAAGAAAAAAAGAAAGTTCAAATGTGAAATTTATGTATAGGCCAAGAGTACCCAAAAGCCTTTTAAGCCTATGTATAGAAGTTCAAACCTTCTTAATTTAGTTCATAGTGATATGTGTGACTCTATCAAATCACCAACTTGAGGAGGTAATTGTTATGTTGTAGTGTTTATAGATGATTTATCTGGATTATTTTACATATATCTAATCAAATCTAAGGATGAGGTTTTAGATAGAGTCAAAAAATCTACATAACCCAAGCAGAAACCTAAATCGAGGAACTCCGTAAAAGACCTAGTTTTGATTAAAGGTAGCAAACATATCCCAAATGAGATGACTCCATTCCATCAAAAATATGGGATCATTTATGAGGTTACTCGTCCTTATTCCCCTTAGTCCAACAGAATAGATGTAGGGAAAAATTGAACCCTAGTGGGCATGATTAACTTAATGTTAAAATCAATTTTGATGCACTTGAAAATTTGTAAGTGAACTTCTATTATTAGCTTATTACAAGACTGGAAAAGTAGAACTCCAAGACTGGCTTATCTTAAAGTATGGGGATGCCTAACTAAGGTAGGTATATCTAAATCTAGAAGAAAGAAGATAGGAACCAAAATCATAGATACCATTTTTATAGGATATTCCTTAGATAGTAGCAATAATAAGTTTGTGGTGATAAATTAAGAGATAAGTGGCATCTCAACTACTATTCTTATTTAAGCTAGAGAAGCCGCTTACTTTTAAAATATCTTTCCCTATAGAAACCAAGTCTCTAATCTATTTCCATTCGAACCATTCACTTCCTAGTAGCCTAATCTTGTCGAATCCGAGCCTCACTATGAATCGAAAAAGAGAAAAAGGTCTGACTTGATAGTAGACCTTCTAAACTTAGAAGAGGTACAAGGGCAAGAGGAAAAAAGACCTAAAAGAAAGATGCTTCACTTTCCTTGCTGAGGGTGAGCCTTCTACTTTTCTAGATGCAATATCTTTACCTGACAGCTCTTTTTAGAATGAAGTCATCAACTTTGAGTTCAACTTAATTATTCAAAATCAAATGTGGATCCTAACCTACCTCTCATAAGTAAGCCATTAGATTGTAGATGGGTATTCTGAAAATACTTAGAGCAGATAAATGTATAGAAAAAGATAAGGATCATCTAGTAGCTAAAGGTTTAACTCGAAAGGAGGTCTAAAAAACTACGATAGCTATTCATTTGTGGCTAGAATTACAATACTTAGAACCCTTCTTGTCATTGCTTCCATCATAGTTCTATCATTCATCAATGTGAAGATTGTGTTCCTAAATTAATATCTATAAGAAGACCCACGACCTACCGCTGGAAAGCTAACACGGAGATCTACAACATATCCAAAATTGAGATCGATCTGACGGACGAATCTTCGGAAATTATGTCTGCAATCAGGTCGGAACCACCCTTCCAAAAATCAAGAAGAGTCAAGAATCTTGAGATACGGATCAACTTCTATCGGATCGCATCATTTTCCAAAAACTCTGATACCAGAATCTCAACATAATAGGCTACGGCCACGTAACCCAGTGGCATGGGTTGCACAAGGTGCCAAATCCATTATTTTTATCCACCGATGGCAGCCGGTGTTGCACAAAAGTGCCAAATCCACTATTTTTATCCACCGATGGCAGCCGGTGTTGCACAAAAGTGCCAAATCCATTATATTTACCCACCGATGGCAGCCGGTGTCGAAACCGGTTCCTCACAGATTACAAGTCGACAGGTCCAACGTATAATCCCCATTGGCAGGGCCAGAACAGAGCAGAACAGATCATAGCCATGCTGAGAATGCATATATACAGAAAAATAGATTTTATAAATTATCCAGTCATATTTTGCGGATTTCAGAGCATATAACAAAATTTTCAAATGAAATTTAACATGCCAGACTCATTTTACTAAATATAAAACATATTTCGAAATTAATTCACTAATAATTATTTTACCAAATAATTTCGAAAATGCACTTTGAAGCATTAAGTTACTTACCTCTTCTCGCTTAATTCCTACTTCAGATAGGCAGATCAGGTTCACCTGTTTAAATTTAATTAATTCCTTGTTAATTTCAGAACTAAGCAAAATCCAAAAATAATACTATTGGACACGGCCCAATAGGGCCCAGAGTTGGCCCATAATGGGCATGGCCCGATAGGGCCCATATCGGACACGGCCCAATGGGCCCGCATAGACCCAGCTAAATAGGGCCCCCAAGGTTGGCTTCTAATTGGTTCATTTATACAATAAAATTAATTGCAGGGACTAATACTTAATTTACAGGGTACTATTTTATAAAGCTCGAGTGGGCTAAATAAAATATAGTTGGGGACCTTTATGTAATAAATCTTTTCTATAGGGATCAGATACAAATTACAGAAGGTCCTGAAATAACATAATGTCAAGGGCTTATCTGTAAAATTTTATTTATTGGCCAAATGGGTTCGGATTTCGGGTTCCGGGTTTCGGATCCGGTTCGGGTTCCGGGCTCGGATCTGAATAGGGCCCAAGTTGGGTTTCGGGTTTTCTTCTTCTCTCTCTTTTTTTTTTAATAAAAAACTGGGCCCAAACTGGGCCTGCCGTGAACTGGGCTCAAGTCGGGCCCGCCGTGAACTGGGCCCAAGTCGGGCCTATAGAGGTTCAGCCCAACTGGGCCCATCCGGACTGGAGTGGGCCCAAGTTGGGCCTGCAATGGATAGGGCCCAGCTTGGCCCGTGATGGGCCTCTTCCTTCCTCAACCCCCCCCCCATGGACAGGGGGAGTAGGAGAGACGGAAGAGAGGGAGAGGGCCGGCGGGGTGGCCGGCCTGGGTGGCCGAAGGCCACCCCTCGGTCGATGGCTAGCCGGCTGCCATGGCGGCCGGCGACTGTCGCCGTGGCCGACGGGAAGGAGAAGCAACCGAGATCATCTCGGTTGCTTGGGTTGAAACAGAGGAGACCAAAACCCATGAAAGCAAGGAGGAGGGAGGCTTACCGGCGATGGCAGAGGTAGTGGGAGGAAGATCTCGGCCGCTGGTGCTCGATTCGGTGGTCAAGCGGCGGTGGCGGCGCTCGAAATCTAGAGGATGAATCTCGGAACAGGTGGTGGCCGCGAGGGAGTCCGGGCGGCGCTCGGTCGGGAAGAGGACGCCGGTCACCAAGGAGAGGAGGAGGAGCGAAGGGGGAAAGAGGAGGAGGAGGAGGAGGAGGATGCGGAGGAGAGGAGGGCTTGGGGGTTTTTTATCACCCCTCGCGGCGACTCTCCGCCGCGTGAATCGCGGCGGCCGAGAGGATTCCGCGGCCGGGATTGGCCGCAGATCGGTCGGAGGGAGGGCGCCGCGGGCCTGGTTTGTCCCCGGAAGAACCGGAGAGGATCGCAATCGCGATCCTCTGTTCCGGCCTTCCTAGAATGGGGACGGGGCTGAAGTCGGCTGGGGCTGCCGACTTCAGCCCCATATCTCACAGATTCTTTTTCCGATTGTATTACCATCAACACCATCTCTGGCAGTTGCATCTTTGATACCTTTATAAATTTCTGATCTAAGATTTTTTTGTTTTCTTCTAATCTAGTCTTGCCTTTCATTTTCAATGCATGAAAAAGCATCAACTATATTTTGTTGGAATAATCTTCCTCCACTTATCAATAATTTTCCTTCATTTACTCTTTGTTGCAGTCTATAAGCATAGAATTCTCTCATGATTATACGCTGCCTCGTCATTGAGTATTTGTGTAAACAACTTTTTTATTTGATGTTAATTCTAAAACAATCTTCATCAAATGGAAATAAAATTAGATACTGCATAGCCATAAAGCTAAGATGTAAGTCACTGATACATTTTAATCCTTCTATTTATATTCCACAACAAAATCAAGTTGACAATCTACCTGATCTAGGTCATTAATAATTAAACCTGCTATTTTAGGACACAAAGGAGCATTATAATATAAACTGTCTCTTTCGCATCTTCCTGCTAATTTTAATTGTATTGGCAATAATTCTGACTACGGTCTTTGGCCTTTCTAAAAGCTTTAATGATTTAATTTTTACAATCAAACATCTTAATTAATCGTTCTACAATGTCTCGGTCTATAGCTAATGAATCATCATCTGAGCTTAATGCTTGCATTAGTAGGAGGTGCACTTTTTCCTCTCGGCAACAAAGTAAATAGTGGTTTATACGTTCTTTGTACCAGAACAAAGCTCCACGAAATTGACATTGATATCCAGAGGCAGTCCGACATCTAATAGTTAATTATACTTTCCTACACCCAAAAAAAAAGAAAATAATATTTTTTTTTAAATATTCCAACATCAAATGAATATTATAAAAGAGAATCTATCAATGTTAAATAACCTACTCAGATATTTAGAGGAGGATGTACTAGAGCCTGGTTGATGAAACAATTGCTAATCAGATGATATAGCAACATAATTTTCATTTCCATCAACTTTGATTTTTCAAGTAAGAATAAACCTAAACATTAATAGATATTATAAAATATGTAAATTAATTATTTACTTTTGAAATGATTAAATTATACTTCATCTATCACTAATACAAGATCTTCTTGCAGACAAATACTGTTTGAAACGATTCTTGTATCTTAATATGCAAAACATGTCATAAATGCGTTCCTTCTATTATATGAAAATTAAAGGCTAGAATAATATATATTAAGATTTTTGGCATCTCCATAAGGTGTCACAACCTTAATCATCCATAACATTACCAAAAAAAATGCGTATTGTGCCGGCTAAAACCTATGAACAACAATGATGTCATGCCTAGTAGACCATTTTTTGAGACAAGCCCAATGAGATAACTAAGTGATATATATTTATCATTCACAAGGATACCAATTAAGCTAGTAAAAGATATTTATTAAATATTAGCCTTTATAAACTAAGTTAATGCCATATCTTGTAAAAAAATAAATTATATGGAAATACCATAAATACAACTATCTCGTGAGACCTATCTCCGAAATTGATAACCATTAATCCACTACAGGAAAAAGGACCTATCCCGACGCTTTTTTGGACCTTTGGTGATGCTATTTACCGTCGGCTAAACTACCGCCGATGCAGCGCCAAGCATCGGCAAAGCGTCGGAGATACCAGAGTGGCAAAAGTTTTTGCCGACGCAGAAGGAAAGCGTCGGCAAAACCCTGGCTTTACCGATGCTTATATAGCGTCGGCGATAGCCTGACGGACAATTTCGTCACGGGTTTCCTGCTGGTTTTCCCCGACGCTTTGTAGCTAACATAATCGTTTGAAGCGTCGGCATAAGTGTGCCGATGGTGCCACGTCGTAAAATTTTTACAACCCGGATATAGTTCTTTATCACAATCTTTCAGCAAGTTATGATATCGAGTTGTGTTATCTTCAGAGTCTATAGGTTCCTCAACATGTATAGATTCAGTAACGATATGCTCATCACCTATTGGAGCTCCTTCTTGCTCTCTACTAAAATCTGTTAAATTTCTAATATTATGTTCAAGAGCATCTCTGAGTAAGCCCCTCATATCATCTTGTACAACAGGATTTCTGTCTGTGTTACTAGATCCAATACTAGCAGTGTGTTCTATAATTAAGGGTCGGTTAGATGAAGATGACAATTTAGACGTTCCATGAAATATCCATTCTGTATAACCCTTCAGAAAATCATTCCATACCAAATGTTCTTCAACAATTTGTGGAGCGATAGCATAACAATTTACACATTTTTGATATGGACAAAAAATATTCCCATTCATTTCAGATTTCTCAAAAGCAAATTTAACGAAATTCTGAACTCCATTTAAATATTCGGCACTGGATCTCGACTTATTTATCCAACTTTTGTCCATTCTATCAAAATACTGATTGAACTGCAAGTAATATAAAAAAATAATAAACGAAATTAGGGTATGAATCACCAATACGAACTCATGGTACAAAAAGATCTTGGCGAATTTTATTAATACAAAATATAAGATTTCGAGAAGCATATGTTGTTCAGTAATTTGATCCAGAGCGGTTGAACCCCAAGCTAGATCATGAAAGATGATCAGGCAAAATTTTGGATCCAAACAATGCAAAAAGCTGTGTTGTCTCAAAACACCACCAAACATTCATAAGCTATCAAAACACTGATTCCACCATGTGAGAGTTTGCTATTGTGATAAAGTAGATTCTTGATGTGTGAGAGGGGGACTAAATATTTAGTGTAGTATTAACTTTTTCTTCTTTTCTTCTCTTCCGAGTGTATAACAGAGAAGTGGTATTTTGAATGACAACAACTATCTGTTTCTAGTACCATCTTCTCTGGCTCCAAATTCCCTTTGACAAACTCATCAAACTTATTAATGTGTCTCAGATATTGCATATGGGGAAACTTGTATTCTCTAATGCTGATAGTTTAAATCTATCCATGATGTTATCCTATAAGTTAGGCAAAAGAGATAACTTTGTACTTTAATTGGTGGATGAGGAACAATGTGCTGTTCCATACATGCTCAGAAATATTCGATTTAGATAGGAAAGTGAATTTGGTCCATATCCATTGCACAATGGCTTCCCTTTTCATGGAATCGATTCTAGGACCACCTGGTATTGGTTTTTTCCCTTTTTCGGGTAGGTTTCCAGTTAATTATATGTGACTTATGTTGGCAAATATTTGGTAATGAAACTTAGCTGCTGTGCAGGGGGTTTTTAAAGAGGGGAAGTATGAAAACTGCTTAGGCATAGCAATCGGTTTCAATATGACTGCATAGGATCAGTATATTTGGCACAAGAGGCACAGAATTAATTAGAGACTTAAAATGATGTAGACAAACTTATGACTTTGGGAATCTAATTGGGTTCACATTTTTATCCTTCTCTTGCTGATATACTAATTGTTGCCCAAGGTGACAAGCCAAGAGGGGGGGGGGGGGGGGGGTGAATTGGTTTCTTTTACTTTTAACTATCTTACTTGTGTTAAATGATGAGTTAGTAAACTTAAACAAATCACAATACAAACAACAAGAAGTATAGTGGTTCGGTGCTCTCCTTAGCACCTACGTCCACTCCCCAAGCGACCCCTTGGGAATTCACTATAATCCCGCGGATTACAGTTGGATTGTTTTCCGGGCTCACAATCCAAAAACCTTTATACTTTGGTTTTCCGGGTTCACCAAAAACCTATATTGGTTTTACGGGCTCACCAACGAACCTATGTTGGTTTTTCGGGCTCACCAACGAACCTTTACAATCGGTTTTCCGGGTTCACCAATCAACCTATTCCGTTGGTTTTGCGGGCTAACCAACCAACCTTTACAAGTAGTTTAACAAATAAAGGAAGAAGATTTAAACTCCTAGATGAGCAAATGAAACAATATAATCAACAAAGAAGAGTTTAGAAAGTATTTATCGCTTGATGTGACTTCTCTCTTCTTTGTCAAGGATGCTTCTCTCTTTAAGGGTGGATGGAGCTCTTGATGACTCTTTGAATCTGCTCAACCACTTTTCTTTGATTCTTGAATGAAGCACTTGGATGAAGAAGATTAGGGCACTTTCTCTTTCTTGTGTACTCTTTGATATTCTTTGGAAAGGATGTTTTATCTGATGAATAGTGCCACTTTAAATAGTTTCCTACATCCATTGGACAAGTCCCAATGGTTAGAATTCAAAAACTAGCCGTTACTCACTGTTGGAAGGACAAAAAGTACATCTGCAGATCTAGCCGTTATGCTTCTGCCCGTGTTTGGGTCGGCTCAACCTGTCCTTGGGTCGACCCAACTTTCACTTGGGTCGACTCAAACTTTCCTTGGGTCGACCCTCTCAGAAACACAGAAACTTGCAATTCAGCCTTCCTTCACTTGGGTCGACCCAACCTTTCTTTGGGTCGACTCAAGGTTCAGTTGGGTCGACTCAACTTCTTCTTGGGTCGACCCTAACAGGGTTTTCAGAGAACCTTTTCTGTCTTCTGTTCTGTCTTGCCTTTGGGTCGACCCACTCAGGGTTTGGGTCGACTCAAGCTTGGGTCGACTCAACTTTATCTTGGGTCGACCCTCTCAGTAAATCCAGAGAACCATTTTCTGAGTTGTTTGAGGATCTTGATGTTTGGGTCGACTCATGCTTTCCTTGGGTCGACCCAACTCACTGTTCATCTGTGCCATTTTTGCAGAAGTGTGCCAAATGCTTTCTTGATGTGCCGGGGTCGACCCAATCATCCTTTGGGTCGACTCAATCCACACTTTGCTGCATCTCAAGGTTAGATTCATTCATATAAACAATGAAATGTATCTATATCAATTTATACAAATATACTGAGAGTAATAGACTTATAAATGAAGTATCGATTTAACTTATAACATACTCTAGATAATTGCTTGTTAATCATCAAAATAATACTATCATCCTCAATCTCCCCCTTTTTGATAATTACAAAATAAAGAGTATGAGCCTATTGATACTTATCTTAAAATTAGTTTTAAAAGGGCTTAACTTGCTGAAATTCAGCTTTTCAAACTATAAGAGTGAAGTCTCCCCCTATATCATTCAAATGTTGCCAATTTGACTTTTTGAATTGCTCCCCCTTTCATTTTTAATTCTTTAAAGATGAAACTCCAAAAATTTGAGATAAAACATGAGTTTCAGGTTATGTATCGAGGTGTGAAAGGTGCGTGCCAAATTCTGAAGTTCTATGTGCCAAATTCTGAAATTTGATAGAAATATTTGATTTGATCATTTTCATTGTTACAAATTGCTCCCCCTTGGATGTATATGATTTTCAATTTGTTTTACAAGTTATTTCTCTTTCTTTCTTTACTTCTCCTCTTATTGCTCTATCTTTACTTCTCCCCTTATTACTCTTTCTTTACTTCTCCCCCTTTTTGTTATCATCAAATGGGTGCATGGGAAAAGACACAATAAATAACAAACATTCAAACTTCATTGATCAAAATAGGAACATCTTAGTACATTCATGTCAAAAACAAAAGCAAATACAATGTTCCTCAGTCAAAGTTTAAAGATACATGATAAACACAAAATACATATGAGAACTAGATATCTAGCCTAGGCTCTAAACAGAAATGCTAATATCAGCCTAGGGAGTATCTAATGGCTGGGATCTAGTCCTCATCCTCCTAGTGTACGTGGTGAGGGGAGGTCGAGCCTGGTGAGACTGTGTCTGACGTGGAGCACGACGAGCTGGATGACTCTGTGCTGAAATCTCTAACTCAGCAGCCTGTGGCACAGATGGTCCATGGGTCTCTCTCTCTCTCCAGAGTGCTCCGATCTGCTGCCTCAGCTCACTGATCTCAGCAGACATGATGTCCAATCGGCTCGTCAGCCCATCAGTAATAGTCCTCGCCTGAGCTGACATACTGTCTAATCTGCTCGTCAGCCCGTCTGTGATAGTCCTCGCCTGAGCTGACACAAGCTCAGTCATCCTACTCCAGAACTCATCTGTGTCTCTCGGAGGAACAGATGACGATGGTCCAGCCTCCGAAGGTGCAGTAGGATGATCCATATGCTCCTCATCCTCAGGGATATGGTCTCCAATATCTGGTGCATCACCCTCTGGTCCCTCACCCTGAATCCCTGCTCCAGTATGAACCCACTGCCCGTTCACTTTCTCATAGCCCATACGTATAAGTGTCCGTGCAGTGTATGTATCAGTATGAAGCAGATACCTGGATACCTCCCCCTCGACAGATATGTCGTGCTGTCGAAAAATCAAAGTGAGTATCATACCATAAGGTAGGGATACTCTGGAGTTGCAGATCACCTTCCTCATCTGCCTCAGTATCATGGCCGGGAGATTCAGGGAAATACCCTGAATAATGTGCTCCATCACTACAAGATCTCGCTCAGTGATGAGATCGAATCTCCCGCTCCTCGGAAATAAAATTCTATTTATAATACTGAGCAGTAATCTCATTTCAGCAGATAGAGAGCTTGCTATTACCTTCTCCGAAAAGTCGAAGTCTTCATTTTCCATTATCAACTGCAGGGCTCTCATCTTGTTTTCTGGCTTTTCCAGAGTGGCTCCTTCACATGGAAGATGAAGTAGCTCACTCAAACTCTCCTCGGAAACTCGAAGCCTAACTCCTCGAACTTCCGAAATAAGCCCTCCCATTCCAGTTTTGAGGAAGGCATAGAATTCCCGAACTAATCTGGGGTAGATCATCACATCTAGGGAGCAAAGATACTCCCAACCTTGCCTTTGGATCCATTCCCTCAAACGAAACCCTTCTTGATCAAAGAACTCGAAGTGGATCCTTCTCCCCGTTGTAACTGGTCTCCCCGCAAATCTTGCAAGTATTACTGAGGGGGAAGGAGGAGGAGGTGGCTCTGCATGTGCCTCACGTTGTGGAGACACTGTAGATGGCTCCGTAGGTTGCCTTTCCTCACGTTGGATCCGTGAGACTCTTCCGGATCTCTTGGCTACGGCTCTTTTGGGTCCCATTTCTCCAAGATCTTAAGGTAATCTACTGTTTGGAGATGTTTGGAGGAGTTTGGAGAGTGGAGAATAGAGTATTCAGAAGAGGACAAGGGCAAACAGTGCCCTAATAGAGCTCTCGGGTCCCCCTTTTAACAGTGGGGTCCCGACGTTGGGTCGACTCAAGAAATTTCTTGGGTCGACTCAATGTTGGGTCGACCCTATTCTGGGTTGGGTCGACCCAAGTGCAGAATTTTTTTCTTTTCTCTTCCTTTTTGCTTCTAAAAATTTTTCTTGCTTCCAATCCTTATAAATTCTTTCTGGGACAATGATACATGAGTAAGGAATCTATAGATGACAAGTTTGACTCATGTTTCATGGATTTTTAGAAATTGGAGGAATGTATCATGAGACTACTTGCTCCCTTTTATATTTCTTCGATAAAAAGGATCACATATGCCTAATTCCCTCCTTAGCGTGCAGAATCTATCTTCACTCAATGGTTTTGTGAATATGTCGGCTAATTGTTTTTCAGTGCATATATGCTCAATACATATGTTTCCATTTTGCACATGATCCCTAATAAAATGATATCGTATTTCTATGTGTTTGGCTTTAGAATGCTGAACCGGATTTTTAGTAAGATTGATGGCACTAGTATTATCACACTTAATAGGAATATTATCTAGCTTAACTCTATAGTCCTCTAGTTGTTGCTTAAGCCATAGTACTTGAGCACAACAACTACCAGTAGCTATATATTCAGCTTCAGCTGTTGACAGTGCCACTGAATTCTGCTTTTTGCTAAACCATGATACTAAGTTGTTTTCTAAGAATTGACATGTGCCACTTGTGCTCTTCCTATCTAATTTGCATCCAGCAAAATCAGCATCTGAGTATGCAAGCAAATCTAGATAGGAGTCTCTAGAGTACCATAATCCAATATTTGTAGTTCCTCTTAAATATCTAAGGATTCTTTTAACAGCACTTAGATGTGATTCCTTAGGATCTGATTGGTATCTAGCACATATTCCTACACTAAATACGATGTCTGGTCTACTAGCTGTAAGGTAAAGCAAGGATCCAATTAGTCCTCTATAAAGCTTAATATCAATACTCTTCCCTTTTTCATCTTTGTCTAGCTTACTAGTGGGATTCATTGGAGTGCCTACTCCCTTATAATTTTCATTCCCAAACTTCTTTAGTATTTCCTTTGTATACTTAGTTTGATGAATGAAGATTCCTTTTTTAGTTTGTTTGATTTGTAATCCTAGAAAGAAACTTAGTTCTCCCATCAAACTCATTTCGAATTCTCCATGCATTAAATCAGCAAATTCTTTGCAAAGAGTATCATTTGTGGCACCCAAGATTATGTCATCTACATATATTTGTACCACTAATAGATTTTTGTCCTTTCTTTTGAGAAATAGTGTTTTATCTACATTTCCTCTACTAAAGTCATTATTAAGCAGAAATTTGCTTAATCGATCATACCAAGCCCTAGGTGCTTGCTTTAATCCATATAATGCCTTATGTAGTCTAAACACATGATTTGACAATTCATGATTCTCAAAACCAGGAGGTTGCTCTACATATACTTCTTCCTCTATTAAACCATTTAAGAATGCACTTTTCACATCCATTTGATATAATTTGAAATCCATGAAACATGCAAATGCTAGAAGTAATCTAATAGCCTCTAATCTTGCCACAGGAGCAAATGTTTCGTCAAAATCTATTCCTTCTTCTTGATTGTATCCCTTAGCTACAAGTCTAGCCTTATTTCTTATAACTAACCCATTTTCATCTAATTTATTTCTAAATATCCATTTTGTTCCAATTACTGAGTTATGCTTTGGTCTTTCAGTTAATGTCCATACATTACTTCTTTTGAATTGATTTAATTCATCTTGCATGGCATTTATCCAATTAGTATCTTTTTCAGCTTCTTCATAAGTCTTAGGTTCTAATTGTGAAACAAAAGCAAGATAATCATTTAAGTTTCTAAGAGATGATCGAGTTCTTACCCCTTGAGATGGATCACCAATGATTAAGTCTTTAGGGTGTCCATATGCATACCTCCATTCCTTTGGCAAGCTTTGGGATTGTAGTGGCACGCAATCATCTCCCTTATCTTGAATTGGCACGTCATCAATATTCAACTTTTCAAAGTCGATAATTCCTATATCATCATCAACAATATTTTCTTTCCTAGCAGACTCACTATCAGACTCATCAAATATAATATTGACTGACTCTTCCACTACTAGAGTTCTTTTATTGAATACTCTGTATGTCCTGCTAGATGTGGAGTATCCTAAGAAGATACCTTCATCTGACTTGGCATCAAATTTACTTAGATCCTCCTTGCCATTGTTTAAGATGAAACATCTACATCCAAATACTTTAAGATATTTAGCAGTTGGTTTCTTATTCTTCCAAAGTTCATAAGGAGTTTTCTTGGTTATTGGTCGTATTAAAACTCGATTTAGAATATGGCAAGCAGTACTTATAGCTTCAGCCCAAAAGTACTTTGGAAGATTTGACTCACACAACATCGTGCGTGCCATTTCTGCCAATGTCCTATTTTTTCTTTCAACAACCACATTTTGTTGAGGCGTTCTAGGTGCTGAAAATTGATGTGAAATACCATATTTAGTACAAAATTCTTCAAAGTGTTGATTTTCAAATTCAGTACCATGATCACTTCGAATTGCTACTAAGGTGAGTTTCTTTTCATTTATGATATTATTATATAGTTTCAAGAATTCTGAAAATGCTTCATTCTTATGTGCCAAAAATGAAACCCATGTATATCTTGAAAAATCATCAACAATAACTAGTCCATACTTCTTCCCTCCTAGACTCGCAGTTCTAGTGGGTCCAAATAAATCCATGTGTATGAGTTCAAAAGGCCTAGTTGTTGATACTATATTCTTTGATTTGAAAGATGATTTAGTTTGTTTTCCCAATGAACATGGTCCACAGATTTTGTCCTTTTCAAAAATCAATTTTGGCACATCCTTTATTAATTCCATCTTGACTAGTTTTGAAATTAATTCCATACTAACATGTCCTAGTCTACGATGCCAAAGCCAACTTGTTTCATTTTTCTTTTCTTCATTAGTAATTAAGCATAATCCATTTTTCTTGCCTAAATCATGAAGATCTACCAAGTAAATATTTCTTTGCCTTTGTCCTACAAGTACAATGCTATTATTTTTAGGATTTGTGATTATGCATACAGATGCTTGAAATGTGACTTTAAACCCTTTATCACAAAATTGACTTATGCTAAGCAGATTATGTTTCAATCCCTTAACTAATAAGACATTTTCTATAAAAATAGATGGAGTAATGAAAATTTTATCCTTTCCAATGATATGCCCTTTACCATTGTCTCCATAGGTTACTACTCCACCCTTCTTTGATTCCAAGGTGACAAATTGATCTACGTCACCGGTCATGTGTCTTGAACAGCCGCTATCTAGATACCATCGTTTTTCCACTTTATCAGCTGCAAGACACCCCTGCAATCAAGATCAAGAAAGAGCTTTAGGTACCCAAACTATGTTGGGTCCTTTAGGGTTAGTACTTGATGTTCCTTTTGGAACCCAAACTTTCTTGAATTTAATCTTTTGATTATTACTTAATTTGTTTTGACTGGACTTTCTATATAGTTACATTCATATGCTCTATGTCCTAATTTATTGCAGCAATGACAAGTAATATTTTCACTTTTAGCTTTTACAAAAATGTTCTTTAAGAATTTTTGTTTCCTATTTGTTTTATATCTTAATCCAGCCTTATCATATACAGCTTTTTGACTATCAAGAATCATATTTAATTTGGTAGAGCTAAGTGTAAATTTATCTACCAAGGATTTATATTTTTCAGCATCTTCTTTTAACTTGATGTTTTCAGCAATTAGATTCTTGGTTTCATTTGTAAGTTTCCTACTTAATGTTTCATAGTTATGAGACAGTTTTAACTTATCTTGGATAAGAGATTGATTTTCTTCTTTTAGAATTTTATTTTTATTGATTAGTTTCTTATGTTCTTTCATGAGTTCTAAAAATGCATCATGCAATTCATCAACAGTAAAATCACAGTCAAGTTCAGAATTTACCTCATCGTCATTGGCCATATGACACATTTGGGCCGTCTCTTGATGATCTTCCTCTTCCGAACTTGACTCCTCACTTTCACTCCATTCAGCCATGAAGTTCTTCTTTTTCAGTTTTCTTGCCATCCATTTCAAATCTGGGCAATCTATCTTATAATGCCCGGGTTTGTTACATTCATAGCAAATAGGAGTTTCTTTTTCCTTTTCTTTGTCCTTACCCTTTTTTTTGCTTGAGCTACCTTTGAGGAAGGGTTTCTTTCTATAAAATCTATTCTTACCTCTCATAAATTTTCTGAATTTTCTTTCAAGCATAGCCATCCCTTCTTCATCAAATTCATCATCATCATCTGAATCTTCTGATTCAGTTTGTTGTTTAGGGGTGGTAGTCTTTAGGGCAATGGGCTTTCTTCTCTTAACCTCATCTTCCGAATTTTGCCTCATTGTCAACTCATGGGTCATGAGTGATCCTAGAAGCTCCTCTAATTGCAGTGTGTTGAGGTCCTTAGCTTCTTGAATTGCGGTTACCTTGGCCTCGCAAATTCTTGGTAGAGACTTGAGAATTTTTCGCACCAATTCAGAGTTAGTGTAAGACTTTCCTAAACTCTTAAGCCCATTTATAATGTCAGTAAAACGAGTAAACATATCAGTTATGGACTCAGTAGATTCCATTTTAAACAATTCATACTTGTGTACTAATATGTTTATCTTTGACTCCTTAACTTGATTAGTCCCTTCATGAGTGACCTCAAGTTTGTCCCAAATTTTTTTAGCAGAGATGCAAGTAGATATTCTATTAAATTCACTTACATCTAATGAGCAATAAAGAACATTTATAGCTTTAGCATTTAACTGTGCCAATCTTCTATCACTTTCATTCCAATCCATTTCTGGTTTGGGTATGATAGTGCCCTCTATATTAAGTGTGGGTGTGTGAGGTCCTCTAGTAATGATGTACCATAATTCATAATCTGAAGCTTGAATGAATATCCTCATCCTAGCTTTCCAATATGTGTAGTTTGTGCCATTAAATAGAGGTGGTCTATTTGTGGATTGCCCCTCACTCATAGAACATCCCACTTGGATTGTCATGATCTTTAACTCTTGATTGTGAGATCAATGAGTACTATTGGAGCACCTTGCTCTGATACCACTTGTTGCCCAAGGTGACAAGCCAAGAGGGGGGGTGAATTGGTTTCTTTTACTTTTAACTATCTTACTTGTGTTAAATGATGAGTTAGTAAACTTAAACAAATCACAATACAAACAACAAGAAGTATAGTGGTTCGGTGCTCTCCTTAGCACCTACGTCCACTCCCCAAGCGATCCCTTGGGAATTCACTATAATTCCGCGGATTACAGTTGGATTGTTTTCCGGGCTCACAATCCAAAAACCTTTACACTTTGATTTTCCGGGTTCACCAAATTGGTTTTACGGGCTCACCAACGAACCTATGTTGGTTTTTCGGGCTCACCAACGAACCTTTACAATTGGTTTTCCGGGTTCACCAATCAACCTATTCCGTTGGTTTTGCGGGCTAACCAACCAACCTTTACAAGTAGTTTAACAAATAAAGGAAGAAGATTTAAACTCCTAGATGAGCAAATGAAACAATATAATCAACAAAGAAGAGTTTAGAAAGTATTTATCGCTTGATGTGACTTCTCTCTTCTTTGTCAAGGATGCTTCTCTCTTTAAAGGTGGATGGAGCTCTTGATGACTCTTTGAATCTGCTCAACCACTTTTCTTTGATTCTTGAATGAAGCACTTGGATGAAGAAGATTAGGGCACTTTCTCTTTCTTGTGTACTCTTTGATATTCTTTGGAAAGGATGTTCTATGTGATGAATAGTGCCACTTTAAATAGTTTCCTACATCCATTGGACAAGCCCCAATGGTTAGAATTCAAAAACTAGCCGTTACTCACTGTTGGAAGGACAAAAAGTACATCTGCAGAACTAGCCGTTATGCTTCTGCCCGTGTTTGGGTCGGCTCAACCTGTCCTTGGGTCGACCCAACTTTCACTTGGGTCGACTCAAACTTTCCTTGGGTCGACCCTCTCAGAAACACAGAAACTTGCAATTCAGCCTTCCTTCACTTGGGTCGACCCAACCTTTCTTTGGATCGACTCAAGGTTCAGTTGGGTCGACTCAACTTCCTCTTGGGTCGACCCTAATAGGGTTTCCAGAGAACCTTTTCTGTCTTCTGTTCTGTCTTGCCTTTGGGTCGACCCACTTAGGGTTTGGGTCGACTCAAGCTTGGGTCGACTCAACTTTATCTTGGGTCGACCCTCTCAGTAAATTCAGAGAACCATTTTCTGAGTTGTTTGAGGATCTTGATGTTTGGGTCGACTCATGCTTTCCTTGGGTCGACCCAACTCACTGTTCATCTGTGCCATTTTTGCAGAAGTGTGCCAAATGCTTTCTTGATGTGCCGGGGTCGACCCAATCATCCTTTGGGTCGACGCAATCCACACTTTGCTACATCTCAAGGTTAGATTCATTCATATAAACAATGAAATGTATCTATATCAATTTAAACAAATATACTGAGAGTAATAGACTTATAAATGAAGTATCGATTTAACTTATAACATACTCTAGATAATTGCTTGTTAATCATCAAAATAACACTATCATCCTCACTAATTGCCTGTGATTTAAAAAAGGTTGTAAAGAGTAACTTTTTGGTCATGAACAGATACCTATCATGCCTTCTAAGGTACTTATTATTGGTAATATAGACATTTGGGTAATATTTGTCCCAAGACATCCATAGGTTAGATGGTACCCATCAATATCATATCTTATGGTTTTATTCAAAAGGGGAAACAGGTGATTGATTGCATGCTGAGCATGTACAATGCAGGTGCCTAACATATATGCATTTGAACTGAAATGTTTGCAAGAAAGCAACAGAAGGCTTTTATATTTCAACCATATGGCTCTTGATGTGAACTTTAAAAAGATCCCTAGACTGAGGCAAAAATATTCAGATTGATGATATGAAAAGATGGATGGATAACAAAGGACTAATTCATGCCCATTGGCCATCTTGTTTGAACAGTTCTGCTGCTTGGCATCACTCCTGAACAACCTTTCTCTTTGGGTAGACAAAGTGACACTATCAGCCCCGGCCAAATCACTTTTCTGTTTTCTTAGATATAATACAATCTCTATCTATTTATCTATCTATATATATATATATATATATATATATATGGCTTAGCTAATTTTTGGTTGTTTATAGTGGCTTCCTCAATTCGATAGGTTCTTACCATAGCTGAAGAGCGCACCAAGGTCAAACAAATAGGCGACTCATAACTAGAACGGCATAATGTTTTGAACCATATAGGTAGAGGAAAATGGACAAAACTTGTTTCTTGTAACTAGTTGGTCATTTTTTGTCAGCAAACAAGGTCGGCGATTATAACACTTGCCATCAAAGGAGTCAAATAGAGTTCAGCCTCTTGGAGGTGATCTTTGATGCGAGTGGAAAGAATCGAAAAGACATTCATAAAGCTAAGCTAAATAGTCAGAACATAGAACATTGTTACCATTTTAATTTTATTAAAACCCTTTGACCCCAATTTTACCATTTTACGTTGGTGGGTAAGGAAAGGAAATGATGAACCTTAAATACAGGAAAAATGATGAACCTTAAATACAGGAAATGATGAACCTTAAATACGTTGATGGTGCCCATTTTTCATAAAGCTCTCTTTATCTGTGTCCTGCTCTTTTCTTGTTTGTCCACGAATTTTATACATATATCTGATTATGTTGCAATGATGTCCAAAACGATCCTTAACTGCAATTAAGAGTACTCTTTCCTAAATCAACTAGTGCATATCATTCATTTGGAAGTATATTTATTTGTAAAGACATATAAGATGGTGTCAATATAAATGAACGACTCTTGAATCAGAAGTACCAACTACCAATCAAGTAACTACCTAATATCACACCAACACCATAACAAGTCTGCATCAATTATCAAGCCCAATCAGATTAGTCATTCATACTCCCTGAGCTACTCTTGTCATTGCCTACCAAAATCAACAAAAATATCTTTAAATGCATCCAAATTCAGAATCTGCAACAACAATCTAAAAGCTTCGACTAGAGATGACAATTAAGCAAAACGGCAAGCAGTTATGCAGATTAACGGAGAGTATGAGGATCACTTACCTCAGATGACGGCGATGTCGACGGCGCCGAAGTAGCTAGGGCTCGCTCGGGATGGAGGTGAGATGTCGGCGCGCAGCTAGGGCATCGAATGGCAGAGGATGAAGAGACGGGACCAGGCGAGAGTTAAAGACAAGAAGAAAACAAAGAGGGGGAGGAGGAGGAGGAGGAGGAGGAGGAGAAGGAGGAGTAGGAAGCTTACCTCAGACAACGGCAAGGTCGACGGCGGCGGAGAAGCGGAATCTTCGATCGCCGATCGGGGCTATGGATGGAGGTGAGATTAGTTTGAGGAGGAGAAGGAGGAGGAGAAGGAGGAGGCTTACCTCAGACGAGGGCGAGGTCGACGGCAGCGGGGAAGTCGGCGATGGAGGTGAGAAGTCGACTAGGGCATCGACCGATAGAAATGAGGAGAGGGGGCCGAGCGAAGGGGTTTTATGTTGTTTAACGACGCTTATAAGCATCGTCGTTTCTAAAAGTTTTAATAACGCTTCAGAGCGTTATTGTTTCTTGAGATTTACCGACGCTAGAAAAAAGCGTCGGCAAAGGTTGGCACTGAACCAAACTTTTCCGACGCTTTCCCCTAGCGTCGGAAAAAGATAGTCGGCAAAACCCACATTTGTTGTGGTGATCATTGCTACATTTATAATTAACTATTCATAACTCCATTTAGAACAGAGTGGCCAATGCAGGTAGGTTATTCCATAGTTTCATTTTACAAAACCAAATCCAACTGGCCCATTCCAATATTCAGTTACGGTCACTGGCATTTATTTTTTTTTGTGCTAGACAAAAGGGAGGAGGGGGGGGTGAGGAGAACCTCACCCGCGTAGTAACCCCAACTAGGCTCCCTCCCAATTGGAGAATGTTCGATGCGGGTAGAACCTTTTTAACTCATACCCTCCCCACCCGTGGCAGGGCTCCACCAGCTAGGGGTGGAAAAATATGACCCGACCCGCCAACCCAACCCGTGTTCGACCCGCCATAAATATATTTGGGTTTGGTCTAAACGGGTTCGGGTCGTAAACAGGTTGACCCGTTTAACTTGTTTATTAATTGGGTCGGATACAGGTTTATATCATGCTGACCCGTGTAACCCGTTTAACCCATTTAACTATTAGGCTGATAGACCCGCCTCAGCCCGTTTTATTTGCATCGGCCCAACTTCCCCCATCGGCCCAATTTCAGCACGACCCGTTTAACCCGTCCACCGCCCGCGACTTCTCAACTTCATGGTTACTGGTTAGGGACTTAGGCCTTAGGGAGTTAGGGTTTGTGCTGCCGTCGCCTCTCAAGTTTCTTCCCTAGTCCCCTCTCCTCTCCTCCAGACCTCCGCCTCCCAAGCCCTCTCCGCCAGACCTCCGCCTCCACCCTCTCCTCCTCCGTGCGGACAAGTTCGGCCTCTCCGTCGACAGCCACCGCGGCGGCTCGAGGACCACACTCCACCGTCCGCGACTTCTCCTTAGTTAGGGACTTAGGGTTAGGGCTTGTGCTGCCCGAGCTCTATTCCGTCTCTCTCGAGTCTCTCCCCTCTCCTCTCCTCCAGATTCTTCGCCTCCCAAGTCCTCTCCTCCAGACCTCCGCCTCCGCCCTCTCCTCCCCCGTGCCGACAACTTCGGCCTCCCCGTCGACGGCGACCGCAGCGGCTCGACGGATCCTAGGAACCAAGGTTGAACGGAAGAGCTCATAAAGAGGTCGGATCCTCTGCTCTACCGAGGTAAGAAAATCCACCTTTTCTTCTTTCGGCCGGGGTGATCTTTTCTCTCTTCTTCTCTTTCTTTTGTCTGTTCCTCCCTTCTTCTATTCTCAGTGGGGTTTATCCTAGGCTAGCTTCTTCTATTCTCTATGGGGTCTGAAATTTTGGCTCTGTTTCCTTCATTTATTTTTTTATTTTTTTTTTGTTTATAGATTTGAGTTGCAAATGCTTTTTGGTATAAACAGTCTAGTAGAGTAGTAGTTCTTGTGGAAGATTCTACATAGATTCTGCACAAGAATAATTATTTTTAAATAATATTTTTTTGAATGCTGGTAAAATGCCAAGATGCATGCCGTCATGTTATACAAAATACTGTAGCTTTCTTAGAATGAGAGTGTCATTTTTTGGGGGAAATAATAGTAAGATTTATGCTTAAAGCTTTGATCCTCTTAGTAAGACTGTAAGAGGGGCTTTCTTTGGCCTTAAAATCATTGGTTATAATAAGTTACTCAGACTATTGTATGGTAATGACTGTTGCTATCTGACAAAACCATATTATAACATCAACTTACCTTTTGTTGATTTGTAATTTTGTATACTTCAACACAGGGTGTGCTTTACATATTTGAGGATGTAACTGCAGAAGCAAGTATCACTAATGATGTCTATTTGAAGATTACAGACTTTCTAACTGTTATTGCTTAACTTTGATAAGAGTTTCCGAAGATTCATGTTTTTAACATTATTATTTTATTTTTTTGCAGTGCATTTACAGTTGTTGGAAAGTAGAAGCAGTTGAACATCTAAGTTTTCGAGATTATTTTGATAAATCTGACTCAGCAAAAGTAAATGCATTTACAGTTGTTTCCATTCTCTTTTCAAATTATTTTCTTTCTAAATTGGTATTATGATATAATTTTAAATTATATGATATAGATGGATAAACAGTTCGTGAATATAGATTTAGAGAGTGATGGTGATAGGGCAAATGAATCGACGCCCTTAGGTTCTAATGCAGTTGTATGCAACTCCACACATGGAAAACGTAAAAGAAAATTGACTTCCCTTGTCTATCGATATTATCATATAAATGAAACAACTGAAAAATGTAAGTGTATAAAGTGTGGTGTAGAATATTCATTTGGTGGTAAGGTTGGGACCGGAAATCTGAAACGTCATTTAGAGAATTGCAGAAAGAACCGTGACATAGGACAGATGATCTTATCACAAGCTCAAGGGTCCATATCAATGTGTTCTACTAAGTTTAATCCTGACAAATTTCGTGAATTGCTAACACTTTTAATTATTAAGCATGATCTACCATTTCAATTTGTTGAGTATGAAGGCATTAGATCTTTATTTGCTTATGTTCGTGAGGAGGCCAAGTTAGTATCAAGGAATACTGTAAAGGCTGATTTGTTGAAATTATATAAAAAAGAGAAGGAAAAATTAGTATTGTGGCTACATTCAATTCCTTCTAGGATAAGTTTAACTTCGGATTTGTGGACCTCCATTACTACCAATGGGTATTTATGTTTAACTGCCCATTTTATTGATGATGAATGGGTGTTACAAAATAAAGTTCTTAACTTTCGCTTCATGCCTCCTCCACATAATGGCATATCTTTATGTGAAATAATTTACAATTTGTTGATTGATTGGGGAATTGAAAAGAAATTGTATTACATGATTTTGGATAATGCATCGGTAAATGATGTTTTTGTTGACATGCTAAAGATCCAACTTAATTTGAACAATGCACTTTACTCAGATGGTGAGTTCTTTCATGTCCGATGTTGTGCTCATATTCTTAACTTAATTGTACAAGAGGGATTAAAGGAGATAGATGAACCCATCTCTAAAATTCGTGAAAGTATTAAATATGTGAGAGGTTCACAAGTTCGGAAACAAAAATTTTTGAAATGTGTTAGACAAGTTTCTTTAGAAAGTAAAAAAGGCTTAAGGCAAAATGTTCCTACAAGATGGAATTCAACTTTTTGATGCTAGATAGTAGTGCTCTTGATGAGAGCACAAAAGTGCGATCTACATACCACATAAATTAGTATTATCGCTAACAAGATAATGATAATCTCACTAGATTAATATTATATTTTTGTTAAGTATAGGTGATCGTAAATCGAGGCCAAAATACGTATTCAGTACAGATTGGGCTTAGACAGATGCATAACTCAGACCGCATATGCCCAACCCCGTCATGGTCTGATCGAATTCACCATTCATTGAGTATACTTGCACCGGAGCTACACATGTCTACATGCCACAGCTTCTAGAGCACATTGGGGATCAAAATAAAGAAAGATCATGTGTAGTTGGGGAAGAATTCCAAAAACTTTCCAAATCGGGCGTTCCCTTCCCCAGCCGTCCGTGATGTTTTTGTGCTTCCACCTCCCTCCGCGTGCGCCTCTTCCCAGCATCCGCACGACCCAGCAATCCGCGATCACCTCCGAAGCATTCGTCCCATGTCCGTGATCATCTCCCGGACCTCCCAGCAGCCGCGATCACCGCCCGGCCGTCTGCCACCGCCCAGCTTCTTCCCGGCCGTCCGCTCCTCTCGCACAACCAGATCTGCAACGCGTCCCAGCTACCCCGTAATCATCCCGCGATCAACGCTCCCATGCCCGCGATCAGCTCCAGCGCCCGAGCCTGTGAAGCCTCCCAGCATCCCGTCTCCACCGTGTCCGCTTCTCCCGTGCTCTCAGCCATCTGCCGTGATACGCCCTCAATCTCCTCCACAGCATCCGCCCGAGCCGAAGATCACAGCATTCCGTGAAGCGTCGCACCCATCAGCGCCGGATTCACTCCGTTGTCACCTCCTCTCCACGCGCGATCAGGGGAATCCTAGCTTGTCCATGGGCTCCGGGGCGATCTATATGAAGAGGGCCTTCTCGGCTGGGAGGGGGGGCCGGCATCCGAAGAGAAAAGAAGAGTGAAAACAGAGGAAGAAAGAGAGGGAAACAGGGTATGCCCTGTTTCCGGAAATAAAAAAAAGAGAGAAATAGAAAAAAAAAATATGAGGAGGCTTATTTCTTTGATGGAGGGCTGATATCCTAGGTGATGGGTGAAGGGAGATCATTTGGTGTACCAAATTCTTGATGTAAATTCTAATCTTTTGCTTTATACGATTTATCTTTTGATTATGCCATGATTCTTATATGTTGAAAATTCTTTTATGATTTATGCTTATTGATACATGTCTTCCTCGATTATTTGATTCATCGTTGACGTTATAAGGCACGTTGAATGCTTAAAAAAAAAAAATTCATGTTATCAAGAACATACTCCATAATTAAATTTTCTGCTTATAATTCTTAAAGAAAACAAAAGAATCATAGAATTTATCGCATGAATTTGATATTATCAAAGGAGATTCTGGATCCCTGCACCATCTTAATCTATCCTAACTTCGATTCTCTATTTATTAATTTATTTTCTATTTGCAAAACATCATCTTAATCCACAAGTTTATTGTATTTATTAAATCTGAAATTACGCTAATAATCCATATTTCGTTCCCTGAGGAATCGACCTCGGACTCTCGAGTTATACTACTTGTGCGATTCTCCTGCACTTGGAAGAACAGTTTTTCAAAAGCACCAAGTTTTTGGCGCCGTTGCCGGGAAACGGCTGAGTTATTAGTATAATTTTAGATTTAATTTTTACCTTAGTAGTTAGTATTTTTCTTTTGAAAAAAAAAAAAATTGCATCTTTACTACTATTTTTAATTCCCTGCACAGTTTGCATCAAACTCTGATATCATAGAAATTAGCCGTCTGATTTGACTCAAATTTGGTCAGCTAGTGCAAGACACAATGTTCGATAATCTGAACGGTCTGATTGAATTCTAATATTTTTAAGACCATCAGATTAATACGAAACCTTGCTGCTTTCTACTTTAAATTTTCAGCATTTATTTTTTTTAGAATCAGAATTTTATCGTTATCATATCTCATTAACCCTTGTTGCTAATTGAAAATTTAAGGAAAAAAAAAACTTTAAGAAAAGATCAAAGGTGATTATTCAAAACTAAAAAAAAAAAAAACCTAAAATTTCAAATTTCAAATTTCAGAATTCAAATTTCAAACGTCAACTCATAAAATTTTAAAAAAAATAAATAAATAATTTGCTTGATCACCTATTCAATGAAATTTAATGTCATGCCATAAAATATTTAAAAAAAATCTCTTGATTGTTGCATATAGTGTAAGGCATCAACATAAAATATTCTAAGGGCTGAACCTATTTAAAAAGATAAGGTCGGGATTTCATCACTCGTCCTTAGCCCAAAAATCACCCCAGTGCATAAATGTCCCAAGCTTAACTAAAATCAACTAGACGTTGGCCCCTAAGGACATTCGAGCTCAATAGGACGAAGACCACTGAAAGTTGCACTAATTTCGCTCTGTGGCTTAGTTGATGTCTAGGCAAGCTTTGTCCCTATAAGGGAGACAGTTCATCTGTTCGAGGCAAGTGGGTTTTAAGTGGGACCTTTGCGAACGCATCGTGACCCCTCCACTTACCTGGGAGCTTACCTGGTCAACTAGGTTCATTAGACCGGATTGGAGGCTTAGGTGTCCTCTTCAAACCAGTTAGGAGCTGTCTAGAAATTTAAGAAAAACATTAGAAATTGAGGTGTACTGTTTTGTTGCATGATTAATTGAGAATAAATTTTTGAATTAAGGTGTCGTTTTAGGTTATCTTTAGTTGGTACTTATAATTTAAAAAAAAAAAAGAGGGAAATATTTTGCATGCTAAAGTGGAAAAGGGACGACACTGGTCGATTAAGTCGTACAACTTTAGATCATCCCTTAGGACATACCCCTGAAATTCCTTCTCAATATCTCACACCTTGTGAGATAGCTGATTTAAATGAAGATGCGGGGAGTCACCACAATCAAGAACGAGAACCCCATGTTATGACTCTAAGACAATACCTACAACCGGCTAGGACTAGTCAGCCTTCATGCATAATTTTTCTTGATAATGTAGGACATTTTGACATCAAACCAGGGGTAATCCAATTGCTGCCCAAGTTTCATGGGTTAGAGTCCGAAAGTCCGTATCTTCATTTAAAGGATTTTGAAGAATTGAGCATTACATTTAGAGTGCCAAATGTCACCGAGGATGTCCTCTAGTTGACATTGTTTCCTTTCTCTCTAAAGGATAAGGCCAAAACATGGCTAAACTCTTTGCGACCTAGATCAATAAGGAATTGGCAAGATATGCAGAGAGAATTTTTGAAAAAGTTCTTTCCCACACAAAGGACCAACTTTTTAAAAAGACATATTAGCAATTTCCAACAAAAAGATAATGAAACATTTTATGAATGTTGGGAAAGATTTAAAGACCTTCTTCTCTCATGCCCTCATCACGGGTTCGAAACTTGGAGAACCATTAGCTTCTTTTATGAAGATTTATCTCCACAGTTGAAACAGTTTGTAGAGACCATGTGCAATGGTAGATTTTTAGAAAAACACCCTGATGAAGCATGGGAATATTTGGATTCCCTTGCGGAGACTGCCCAACTTTGGGATAACGGGGATAGAAATAACAAGTCTTTGCCTAAGCCTACTAGCTCTGTACTTTACAACCTCAGAACTGAGGATGATCTTCATGCTAAAATGGCAGCCCTCACTAGGAAGGTAGAAGAAATTGAGCTTAGGAAGGCTGAGCCTGTCAAAACTATAGAGGTTAGAAACGAGTGTTGTAGTATCTGCGATATGTCGGGTCATACCACTACAGATTGCCCCCACCATACCGGCATTCAAAGAAGTCTTGCACGATCAAGCAAATGCTATGAACTCCTACCAAAAGCCTTATAACGATCCATACTCGAATACCTATAACCCTGGTTGGAAGAATCATCCAAACTTTAGGTGGAGAAATGATCATCCTCAACAGTCACACCATTCAGCTCCTCCACCTGCACATCCTACTTTTGCATCACCACCCTCTCAAAAGCCAAATATCGAGGATACCTTGCAATCCATACAAACTTTTCTACAAGGTCAAGCTAATATCAATGCTCAAAATAATCGAAATTTTGAAGACATAAGGAACCAATTGTCAATGTTGACTACCGTCCTAAGTACCCAAGAAAAGGGTAAGCTTCCAGCTCAACCCCAACCTAACCCACAAGTGCACGGTAGTAATAATACGGCTCCTTCTAGTTCGCATACAGAGCATGCAAAGAGCATCATGACGTTGCGTAATGGGAAAATCATTGATCAGACCGTTCCATTAAGACCGCAGGTCACTTCTAATTCTGATGCTCCCAAAGTTGATGAAAGAGACAAAGAAGAAGTTGAGGTCCCAACTTCTACTAAGAAAGTTGAATGTCCTTTTCCTCCACCTTTTCCACAACGGTTAAAGCCGTTGCAAAAGCTCGAACCTAATTCTGAAATTCTTGAGCTTTTTAAACAAGTAAAGATCAACATACCTCTTCTTGATGCAATCAAACAAGTACCCTCATATGCCAAATTTTTGAAGGACTTGTGTACTGTCAAACGCCGATTAAATGTTAAGAAGAAGGCATTTTTAACTGAAAATGTGAGTGCTATTTTGCAGCACAACATTCTCCCTAAATATAAAAATCCAGGTTGCCCAACCATCTCATGCATCATAGGTGACTTTAGGATAGAGCGAGCATTGTTAGATTTAGGGGCGAGTGTGAATTTATTGCCATATTCTGTATATGAGCAACTTGGTTTAGGTGAGTTGAAGCCAACCTCCGTCACTTTGCAATTAGCTGACAGGTCAGTTAAAATTCCAAGGGGGATTATCGAGGATGTATTAGTCCAAGTAGACAAGTTCTACTTTCCTGTCGATTTTATTGTATTGGACACACATCCGGCTTCGAACTCACAGTCTCAGATTCCGGTCATTTTAGGACGTCCATTCCTTGCAACTTCTAATGCATTGATTAATTGTAGGAATGGCGTCATGAAGCTTTCTTTCGGTAATATGACCTTAGAACTGAACATTTTTAATGTGTGCAAACAACCCAATGATTCCGAAGAGAGTAAGGAGGTTGATTGGGTTGAAACCATCGCAGAAGATTATTTGTTAGCTAAAGCAATTAACGACCCATTCAATGATAGCTTAATTGATTGGTGTCCTAATGGAACCAATGGTAATAATTTGTCAGTCACACCTATTGTGGATAATCTAGATATCAAGATGGTCAATGGGTGGAGACCAAAAGAAGGAGAATTTGAGAGATTGTCGCCTCGAGAGGTGAAAATAGAACCATCCCATGAGCAAGCACCCAAGCTCGAATTGAAACCCTTACCAAAGGAACTTAAGTATGCTTTTCTTGGACCCGAAGATACTTTTCCTGTAATCATCTCGTCTGGACTTGATCATACCCAAGAAGGAAAATTAATTGATGTTTTAAAGAATCATAAAGGAGCCTTAGGGTGGTCTATTGCCGATTTGAAGGGAATTAGCTCCTTAATTTGCACGCACCGGATATATTTGGAGGACAATGCCAAAACCACAAGGCAAATGCAACGAAGGTTAAATCCTACAATGAGAGATGTGGTTAAGGCAGAAGTCCTCAAGTTGCTTGACGTGGGTATTATTTACCCAATTTCCGACAGCAAGTGGGTAAGCCCTACTCAAGTCGTTTCTAAGAAATCGGGTTTGACGGTAGTAGAAAATGAACAAGGTGAACTAGTTCCAACTCGTGTCCCGACGAGTTGGCGCATGTGTGTTGACTACCGAAAGCTGAATTTGGTCACATGAAAGGATCACTTTCCTCTACCCTTCCTAGACCAAGTGTTGGAGAGAGTTGCAGGGCATGATTTCTATTGTTTTCTCGATGGCTATTCGGGATATTATCAAATTGAAATTTCACTAGAAGATCAAGAGAAGACTACCTTCACTTGTCCTTTTGGCACATTTGCTTTCCGACGAATGCCATTCGGGTTGTGTAATGCACCTGCAACATTCCAAAGATGCATGCTCAGCATCTTTGAAAACATGAACGAGAAATTTTTGGAAGTGTTCATGGACGACTTCTCCATTTTTGGTGACTCATTTGATGATTGCTTGTCACATTTACAAGCAGTCTTAGCTCGATGTATAGAAAAGAATTTGATACTGAATTGGGAGAAATGCCACTTCATGGTGCCAAAAGAAATTGTCTTAGGACATATTGTTTCATCGAAGGGCATGAAAGTAGATAGAGCTAAGACTGATTTAATTGCTAAGCTACCTGCACCCAAGACGGTTAGAGATGTTAGATCATTTTTGGGTCATGCCGGATTCTATAGGAGGTTCATCAAGGACTTTAGTGTCATAGCTCGACCATTATGTAACCTCCTATCCCTTGATACACCGTTCAATTGGACTGAAACCTGTCAGGAGGCATTTGAAAAGTTGAAGTCTATGCTTAGCACTGCACCCATCGTGCGACCACCTGATTGGTCATTACCGTTTGAGATTATGTGTGACGCTAGCGACTATGCGATAGGAGCTGTCCTAGGACAACGCAAGGATAATAAGCCATATGTCATTTACTATGCAAGCAAAACCTTAAACGATGCTCAAATGAATTACACCACCACCGAGAAGGAATTGCTTGCAGTAGTATTTGCCTTAGATAAATTTCGCTCTTACATCCTTGGTGCTCCTATTGTTATCTTCACAGACCATGCAGCGCTAAAATATTTGTTGGATAAGAAAGAGGCCAAACCACGCTTAATACGATGGATACTTCTACTCCAAGAATTTGACATCACTATTAAAGATAAAAAAGGAGTAGAGAATGTGGTTGCTGACCATTTATCACGGCTAGTTTTTCATGATTCAGTGCCAAAATTTTCCATCAAGGACTCATTCCCTGAAGAGCAGTTGTTTGCACTTTCTAGTATGCCATGGTATGCAGATATTGTAAATTTTCTTGTTACAAACCGGATGCCAGAGCATTGGGGGTCGACAGATAGAAAAATTTTCTTGTGCGAAGTAAAGAATTATTACTATGACGAACCCTATTTATTTAAATATTGCAACGATCAAATCTTTAGACGATGCATACCGGATCATGATATACAAAGCGTACTTTCTTTCTGCCACACTGATGCTTGCGGTGGATACTTTGCCTCTAAGAAAACTGTTGCAAAGGTCTTGCAATGTGGTTTCTATTGGCCTACTATGTTCAAAGATGCCCACGAGTTCTGCAGAACATGTGATCCATGTCAACGTATTGGAAGTCTAACTCGTAGGCAAATGATGCCTCTTCAACCCATTACTATTATCGAAATTTTCGATTGTTGGGGCATCGATTTTATGGGCCCATTCCCACCATCTTTTGGATATGAGTACATCTTAGTCGGTGTCGAATATGTGTCCAAATGGGTAGAAGCTATTGCTTGTAAGACCAATGATCACAAACCTGTCCTAAAGTTTTTAAAAGAAAATATTTTTTCACGATTTGGGATGCCTAAAATCATAATTAGTGACGGTGGAAAACACTTTTGTAATAAGCCTTTCGAAACCTTATTGAAAAAATATGGTGTCACCCATAGAATTGCTACCCCATATCATCCGCAAACCAGTGGCCAGGTAGAGTTAGCCAATCGAGAGATCAAACGTATTTTAGAGAAAATGGTGAACCCATCACGGAAAGATTGGTCCTTGAAACTATCAGATGCATTATGGGCTTATCGTACTGCATACAAAATCAATCTTGGCATGTCTCCCTACCGGCTAGTCTACGAAAAAGCGTGTCATTTGCCCGTAGAAATAGAACATAAATCGTATTGGGCAATTAGAAAATTGAATTTTGATTTACAAGATGCCTGTCTAGCTAGAAAATTGCAATTAAACGAGCTTAATGAGATTCGCAGAGATGCTTATGACAATGCTAAAATTTGCAAAGAACGAATGAAGATCTTACATGATAAATCAATTTTAAAAAAATCTTTTGAACCTTTGCAAAAAATTCTTTTATATGATTCCCGCTTACATCTATTTCCTGGTAAGTTGCGATCGAGATGGACAGGTCCTTACATTATAAAAACTGTTTTTCCACATGGGGCGGTTGAGATTGAGAATCCACGGGATGGTAGAATTTTTAAGGTAAATGGACACAGACTTAAACCTTTTCTTGAGAATTTTGCAGATGAAGAAGACTCCTTTTTCTTGGGGGAGCCTTCTTATGACTGAACATGAAGGCAAAGGTATGTGTATATTAGTCAGAATTATTTTTCTAGTTTTGTAGGTCTTATTTTTTGGATATCAGCAGCTCAAGGTATTCCTCTTCTCTCCAATATATTTTCTCTACTGTCTCTCGTATATAGTTTTCTTGTATCTATTACATTGAGGACAATGCAATGTTTAAGTTGGGGGGAGGAAAATATTTTGATTAAAAAAAAAAAAAAACTTGTTTTTGCATTTGATTTATTACCAATGCACATGTATTTTTCATATTAAGTTTGTGCAACTATTAAGGCAAGAAACATATGCATACTATGACTGATTAGAGATCTATTATTAGATCCCCGCACATGAACTTAATGACTATAGGAAGGCCTCAGGAGTTCACGTTTGTTTAGTGCATTTTTATTAAGCCATATCTGTAAAAGAAGTATGAGTATCCTTGTCCGTATTATAAGGTTCATGATTTGGTTTTCACATAAAGTTAGAAGTTGAATACCCTAGCTAGATCACCTAAGTGCCTTATGTTCCGACCTTGGTTGACCTATAGCCACAATGCAGTCGCGTTATATGGTTCAGTTTACCTTCTCTTTTTATTGCAAAAAAAAAAAAAGAAGATGACAAGTCTGACCTCGTGGTATAGTCTGGTTCGAGCAATTAAGCCCGAGGGGTGTTTCACCTAATGCCTTGAGCCAACTGGATCAGGAGTCATTGGCCGAAAACTCGCTACATGGACCTTACTAGAGCCTAAGGAGGTTGGATTATTGTAATCGTCATATGTGTTTAAAAATAAAAATAAGCATGAATAGGGTTGGTCAGACTGAACCCAGTGATATGTGGTAATGGCTGGTTTGACTCCATTAATTTGGAACTCTGTGTACTTTGGATGTTTAGATGGGATTGATAGCTCCTTCTTTATATGCGAACCATTCTTGACAAAATTTAGACAACATGAGATATTCTGAAAATTTGATGGATCAGGCTCCAATAAACTGTAATAAACACCTGTGAACTTGAGTAGTGCACCTAAAAGTCAAGTGGTACCATGTTGTGGTGGAGGTATTAGTGCTCTAAAAAAGTCATCTGTTTATGCATACTACACTTTAGTATTACCCTTGCTTTGATAGTTGCCATGCTTGAGAAAAATATATATCACGTGTGCATTGACTTAAATTTCATTATATATCATTTCATGAATGATGTTTGTGGGTAACATCACTGCAAACCCTCACGAGACAACACTCGTCCACTAGGGTAACCTAGGGGTTTAACGGCTTGTTGCACATGCTAAGTGCAATCGTGATTCCTACGAAAGTGAGTACTTATCTTAATTTTATGCAATTAGTTCTAATAAAACATCAAAGGATCAACCAACACTTTTTGTACTCTCATGATATTGTTTACTCTAAATTGCTAGAGACTAGCAATAAGCTAGTTGGGGGGTGTGATGAGAGCACAAAAGTGCGATCTACATACCACATAAATTAGTATTATCGCTAACAAGATAATGATAATCTCACTAGATTAATATTATATTTTTGTTAAGTATAGGTGATCGTAAATCGAGGCCAAAATACGTATTCAGTACAGATTGGGCTTAGACAGATGCATAACTCAGACCGCGTATGCCCAACCCCGTCATGGTCTGATCGAATTCACCATTCATTGAGTATACTTGCACCGGAGCTACACATGTCTACATGCCACAGCTTCTAGAGCACATTGGGGAAGAATTCCAAAAACTTTCCAAATCGGGCGTTCCCTTCCCCAGCCGTCCGTGATGTTTTTGTGCTTCCACTTCCCTCCGCATGCGCCTCTTCCCAGCATCCGCACGACCCAGCAATCCGCGATCACCTCCGAAGCATTCGTCCCATGTCCGTGATCATCTCCCGGACCTCCCAGCAGCCGCGATCACCGCCCAGCCATCTGCCACCGCCCAGCTTCTTCCCGGCCGTCCGCTCCTCTCGCACAACCAGATCTGCAACGCGTCCCAGCTACCCCGTAATCATCCCGCGATCAACGCTCCCATGCCCGCGATCAGCTCCAGCGCCCGAGCCTGTGAAGCCTCCCAGCATCCCGTCTCCACCGTGTCCGCTTCTCCCGTGCTCTCAGCCATCTGCCGTGATACGCCCTCAATCTCCTCCACAGCATCCGCCCGAGCCGAAGATCACAGCATTCCGTGAAGCGTCACACCCATCAGCGCCGGATTCACTCCGTTGTCACCTCCTCTCCACGCGCGATCAGGGGAATCCTAGCTTGTCCATGGGCTCCGGGGCGATCTATATGAAGAGGGCCTTCTCGGCTGGGAGGGGGGGCGGCATCCGAAGAGAAAAGAAGAGTGAAAACAGAGGAAGAAAGAGAGGGAAACAGGGTATGCCCTATTTCCGGAAATAAAAAAAAAGAGAGAAATAGAAAAAAAAAATATGAGGAGGCTTATTTCTTTGATGGAGGGCTGATATCCTAGGTGATGGGTGAAGGGAGATCATTTGGTGTACCAAATTCTTGATGTAAATTCTAATCCTTTGCTTTATACGATTTATCTTTTGATTATGCCATGATTCTTATATGTTGAAAATTCTTTTATGATTTATGCTTATTGATACATGTCTTCCTCGATTATTTGATTCATCGTTGACGTTATAAGGCACGTTGAATGCTTAAAAAAAAAGAATTCATGTTATCAAGAACATACTCCATAATTAAATTTTCTGCTTATAGTTCTTAAAGAAAACAAAAGAATCATAGAATTTATCGCATGAATTTGATATTATCAAAGGAGATTCTGGATCCCTGCACCATCTTAATATATCCTAACTTCGATTCTCTATTTATTGATTTATTTTCTATTTGCAAAACATCATCTTAATCCACAAGTTTATTGTATTTATTAAATCTGAAATTACGCTAATAATCCATATTTCGTTCCCTGAGGAATCGACCTCGGACTCCCGAGTTATACTGCTTGTGCGATTCTCCTGCACTTGGGAGAACAGTTTTTCAAAAGCACCAGCTCTCTTTTACCGTCGTGCCTTTCTTCATTTGAAATTAAGTGACTCTAATTACAAGCATTGTCCATCTGAAGAGGAGTGGGGTAAAGTTGAGAAGATTAGCAGGTTGTTGAGTGTATTCTATGATGCTACTTTAGTATTCTCCGGAGCTAAATATCCTACATCAAACCTATATTTTTCTCAAGTTTTCTTGATTGAGCTTACTCTAAGGCAAGAGATGCAGAGTGCAGATGCTTTCATACAAAGAATGACACGGCAGATGTATCAAAAATTTGAAAAGTATTGGTCGGATCATAGCTTAATCTTGTCCATGGCAGTTATTTTGGATCCTCGGTACAAATTTCAGTTTGTGGAGTATTGTTATAAGAAGTTGAATGGGTATGGTTCTACTGAGAGCATGCACATCCGTGATTGTATGTTTTCTCTCTTTAATCAGTATATGCTTGCTTCTTCTAAAACTCCAACTACTATCACATCAACTCATGGAGATATGGAGACCGATACTTCTTCTAAAACTTCTGAGGCATTTAGAAAAGCAGATGCTTTTAAGGTAATATAAAACTTTTTTTTATCTAAAATAAATGTATTGTGCTTGTATATGGTATTGTTTCTTATAAATAACTTATTCCATTTTTTCAATAATGTAGGATTTTGATACATTTGAAAGCTTTGATTTTGTGACTACTGCACAGAAGTCTCAATTGGAACTATATTTGGATGAGCCTAGAGTTGATAGGATGTCCAATTTGGATATCTTTGATTTTTGGAAAACCAAGCAGTCTCATTATCCTCAACTTTCTCTTATGGCACGTGATATTCTAACTATTCCAATATCTACAGTCGCCTCTGAATCTGCTTTTAGTATCGGTGGGTGAGTACTTGATAAGTATCGTAGTTCTCTTAAACCGGATATTGCCGAGGCCTTGATTTGTACTCGAGATTGGGTGTTCGAAAAGAAAGGTATATGTTTTATCAATTATATTTCTATTATTTTTTGAATGAATTTATTATTAATTATTGCAATATTTCAATGTAGATGTTGAGGAGGCCGAGTTAGATGAGACTGTAGAAGATATCATAAACTCAAGTTCCTACAATGAAACTCAATCAACTCAATGCTCGGCCAATGTTGAACCTAATTCATAGTGAGATGAATCATGATCATGGAAACTCCTTTTTGGTTTTGGTTTAGATATGGATGTTGTTAGTGTTTCTTTCTTTTTTTAGTTTTGCTTTGACTATGGATGGTGTCATTGGACTTATGGAGTTATGGACCTTATGATGGTGGTTATACAATATTAAGTTGATATTTATAGCTATTTGGTAGTTTCTTATTCAATATATGAATCCTTTATAGAAACTATGAATCTTGTTGTTTTCATCTATCTCATTCTTATGTTATAATGAGACAGGTTCATTCTTATGTTATTCAATATAGTTATTTGGTAGCTATTCTTATGTCCCACTTGGTTCCTCATCCTGTCTGGATGTATATAAGGTAACCATTCATGTAGCTATAAATGAATGGAGATCTAATCATTTAGCTTGAGACTAGATTCCACTGGGTTCCTCATCCTGTTTGGTTTATCTATTTAGCTTGAAATCTGATTATTTAGACGTTCAGGCGAACTCTCCCAGTGTTGGCGTGACTCATTTGTGCCCGATATGAACTTAAATTGTGATCTGAAGTTGGTGCAGGCAACTGGTACTTGATCTGTTCGATCACATAACTTTTGTCCTCTTATATTGAGGTACCAACCTCTTTTCTCTCCTTATCTTTTCATTAATTTTCTGCCATCTGTTGAAGCAACTTTTCTGCGATACAGGCTCTTTGATTTGTATTAATCAAGTTGTATTAATCAACTTTTCTGCGATACGCTGCTGCTTTCTGGGTTATGGAAATATCATATTTTAGCAGCCACATTTTTATCAGTGTTTATATATCTGTTATTGAAAACTGACTATCTGTTCTCTTTACCACTTCTACAGTAAGTTACGGAGTGATGTTTTGAGGGAAGCAATTTCTCTCAGATTGCAAATGATTCTAGGGAGAAGAAGCGCAATTTTACTGAAACCATTGAGCTACAAATTGGTCTGAAAAACTATAACCCCCAAAAAGATAAGCATTTCAGTGGATCTTATGTTTACCTAATGTGATTTTTAATGGCAAACATCAAACAAATAACTTGTCTAATGCATTTATATTCAGGGCCTGGTTGTTCTTCTATTGGCAATTGGAGCTGATGCTTAGGGCTACACAGCAATATAAATTTAATTGGAGGTAGGATTCTTCTAATTTTGCCGACACTGGCAAGAAAAAAAGTAGGGGTGTTGCAGGAGATGATTCTCAGATTACCACTTACTAACTTCATTCCGTTGCTGGACGATTGTAGATATATCGATGCGCGACCTTTTAGTTGTTTATGACAATGTTAAGCAGCGGATTGGATGGGCCAGCGCAGAGCCGCAGACTGTAGCAGGGCTTTCAAGTCTGTAACTTACCCGTTGGAATGATTTGAGTCCTTCTTGAAAGGGTTGACAATAAGACGAAGACATGACCATCCATTGTCTCTGACTCGATGTTTGCATGCATACATGCAGAACTTAGAATGAAACCTTTCTTACTCTACCATCCGATGATGTAATATTAAATACATCAAAATTCTCATCTTTTCTCTGTGAGTATTTTGTTGCTGTGCTATCTTTACACTGTAAGCTCTTTGAATAAGGGAATGGGAGCAGCGCTTTGCATTGTGCGCTGAACATAAAAACATGGCCTCTTTTTGTACAAACTGTAAGGAATGGGATCTGTTTTCTTGATTTTTGTAATGAATGGGATCTTTTTTTTTGATTTTTTTCTTATGCTGCTTAATGTATAAAATAGGTTGGATCGGATTGGGTTGGGTTAAGGCCTAAGGCTAGCAGCCTGAGAGGTTATCTATTTATTATATAGGTTAAACGGATTGGGTTGGGCAGATTAAACGGGTCGGGTTCGGCAGGTTAAACAGGTTGGGTTGGGCAGGTTAAACAGGTCTAAATAGGTTAAATGGGTCGGATTGGGTAAACAGATTAAACAGGTCGGGTCGGGTTAGGCAAACAGGTTTACCTGTTTATTAAACAGATTAAACGGGTCGGGTCGGATTACCAATTTATTAAACAGGATAGGTTCAGGTTCTAATTTCTGACCCGTTTAATAAACAGGTAGAGTTCAGGTTTATGATTTTCTAACCCGACCTACATGTGACCCGACCTGTTTATGATCCGACCCAACCCGATTGCCACCCCTACCACCAGCGTGGCAGCCCTATCCTCATATGAGTACGTCACACCAGCACCATCTAACTAAACGGCAGACCAGATAGCGACTCCACCGGGCAAAATAGGCGGAGGGCATCCAGTCTCCGCATTTAATCGACACCCGCGTGTTTCGAACCTGGGCCACTTCGGTGGAATCAAAGCCCCGTTCCCACCGTGCTACCACCTCGGTGGTCTGGCAATAAATTTTGAGTCCTTCATCTGCATGCCTATTAAATGCAAAGGAGATTGAAAGCTTAACTCTTTTTTACAATTCAGAAAAATTTAAAAAATATAAAAATATCAGTTCTTCTTAATTATTTTTGAAAGTCATAAAAAAATTGCTTATATTTTCATCCACACACACACAAAAATCATTTTTAAAAACGGTTGCTGGCACTGGAGGCCTCTTAGGTGATCCGGTCGGATAGACCTTTGACAGTTTGGGACATCTGGAGCTCCATATCTGCTCGTGGAGTGCTCCATTTGGTGTTTTTCACTTGAGAGCCCCCACCTCCGAGTTTCCTCAAAGTCAACTTCGATGGATGCGTCTTGCAGGACAGTAGGAGGGGAGGTGCGGGCTTCATTATTAGGGGCCCAGATTCCAGGGTGATTGCGGCCGGGGGTTGCCACTTGTTTGACACATCGGTGTCAGGAAAGGAGTTGAGAGCGGCTTGGTTGGGCTTGTGCTATGTTTGGCGTGCCCTGCAGGAGAGAGACGTCCTCTTGGAGGATGACTCTGCGATGGCTATTAGATGGATTCGACAGACTTCTGGGGGGCTTGGCGACTACCATCTGCTGGTAAGAGACATCCGAGCCATAGTTTCCAACGGACTGGTGCTTTAAGCGAAGCATGTGTTTAGAGAGGCTAATGAGGCAGCTGATTGGGTAGCTTATTTTGTTGTTAACCATTCCGGAGACCACCTATGGGAGGGAGAGACGGAGTTGCCTACAGCTCTCCATGATGTATTGCTTTTTGATTTTCTTGGTTGTATTCGTACACATTATGTATGAGACTTCCATTTTCAACAAAAAGAAAATCTGTAAAAAAGAAAAAAAAATTCCATTTTGTAGCCATATAAAATATATATATATATATATATATATATATATATATATATATATATATATATATATATATATATATATATATATATATATATAATCACTAATATTTTCCTCCTGGAACTTTTGATAATAATTTTATCTAAATATTATTTAAAATCCAATATAAGTTTTAGTGGCAAGGAAAATTCTCCATATTAGGTTCCTCATATTTCTTTTCACATGCATGAATTTCAGTGGAATTTTTCATAATAAATTTGGGAAGTCCACATGCAAAAATAATAATAATAATAATAATCCAAAATAATTTTGCTTTTTAATTATTTAAGAGAAATAATTTGAAATAAATTTGAATTTGAGTAAAACTTTTCATGGGTTGAAACAGTCATAAGATGAGCCTGCTTCAAGCTCCAACTAATGCGACAATAATAGCTCAAAATCAAAAAAGAAGGAACAAAATCCTATGCATCGAATCAAAAGAGATCAGATGCCGAGCAAAATCGTGTGCATGGAATCAAAGGAGAAGACGAGAAGAATGTTCGATGCGGACAGAAATGACCGTGTATTGGACATTCCGGCCGATCTTACTTATACCCTCTCCATCTATGGGTCCGGCTCAGCTATCCCTCTAGGCTATAGCACGAACTCTCCGTCTGAGTACGTCACACCTGGCACCACCGAGACTACCGGAGGACCAATAAGCCCTCCCACCCCACATATCCGAACGAAGAGCATCCGATCTCCACATTTTATCTACGCCCGTGTGTTTCGGACTCAGACCGTGCGGGTGCAAGTAAAGGCCCAGTTTTATTGTGCGACGACCTCAGTGGCAACCTCCACAATTTTTTTATTAATGAGATCTTGAAAGTAAAATGGTCAATGATTATTAATATATTTCAATTAGTATACTTTTCATTCCATTGTTTAAGTATTAAAGAGAAACTTGCGTCCGAAGAAAACTCCACGCTTTACATAACCCCGTCGTCCTCCTCTACCACACAAGCCCTTCGTCCATCTCTCTCCCTGTATCACCGCCTCACACCGAACATCCCATCTCACTGTTTGACCGCCTCACGCCCGAGCCCCCTTGCGATCCGGCGATGGCCCCTCCGTCCCTCGGCCTCGTTGGCCCGCCGGAGATCCACCTCGCCGCCGCCGCGGTGAAGCCGGACGCCTGCACCAGCGAACCCTTCCTCGACATCATGGATGCCGGCTTCAACGCCGCCGCCCCTGCCCTGGCGCCGATGGGCCGGACGGAGAACTTTTCACCGACCTTCCTTTCCTCCGGCAACCCCTGCCTCGATTTCTTCTTCCAGGTCGTAGCCGACACCCCCGCTGGAACCTTAACATCCCTCCTCGCCGCCGCCTGGGCCCGCGACCCCCTCACCGCCCTTAAGCTCGCCTGCCACCTCCGCGGCGTCCGCGGCACCGGCAAGTCCGACCGCGAGGGCTTCTACTCCGCCGCCCTCTGGCTCCACCGCCACCACCCCAAAACCCTCGCCCTCAACCTCCTTCGCATCGCTGTATTCGGCTACCTCAAGGACCTTCCGGAGATCCTCCACCGCCTCGTCGATGGCGACGACACCCGCCAGCGCGCCAAGGCCAACCACCGGCTGTCCAGACCCAACCTCCGGTGGGCCCGCTGCCGCCCGACGGCCAACCGGGACCGCCTGCGGGAGGGCACGAGGGAGGAGAGGCTCGCCGGCGAAGCGGCCCGGGTCAAGATCGAGAAGGAGAAGGCGGAGGAGCTCAGGCGGAAGAAGCGATCGGAGATGGCGGTCCGGGCGGTCCAGCGGTACGAACGCGACCCGGAATACCGGTTCCTCCACGACAGCGTCGCCGACGTGTTCGCCGAACTCCTCCGCACCGACCTCGGCCACCTGAACTCAGGCGAGTTCGACGAGTTGTCGCTCGCCGCCAAGTGGTGCCCCTCCCTGGACTCCTCCTACGACCGCTCCACTCTCCTCTGCGAGGCAATCGCCCGCCGCCTCTTCCCCCGCGACTCCGAACCGGAGTACGCCGCCCTGGAGAACCGCCACTACGCCTACCGCGTCCGCGACCGCCTCCGGCGGGCGGCGCTGGTCCCCCTCCGCGGCGCCCTCGAGCTCCCGGAGGTCTACATGAGCGCCGGCCGGTGGGACTCCCTGCCCTACAACCGCGTCGCCTCCGTCGCCATGAAGAACTACAAAAAGCTCTTCACGAAGCACGACGCCGCCCGCTTCTCCGAGTACCTGGAGAATGTCCGGCGGGGGACGGCCAAGGTCGCCGCCGGCGCGCTCCTCCCCCACGAGATCATCTCCGACGCCGGAGACGAGGTGGCGGAGCTCCAGTGGAAGAGGATGGTGGAGGACCTCTCCAAGAAGGGAAGCCTCCGCAACTGCATTGCCGTCTGCGACGTCTCCGGCAGCATGCACGGAGCTCCGATGGAGGTCAGCGTGGCTCTGGGCCTGCTGATCTCCGAGCTCAGCGAGGAGCCGTGGAAGGGGAGGGTGATAACATTCAGCGCGGACCCCGAAATGCATCGGATCGGAGGGGATTCTCTCGAAGAGAAGACCTTGTTCATCCGGACGATGCAGTGGGGGATGAACACCGACTTTCAGAAGGTGTTCGATAAAATGCTCGCGGTGGCGGTGGAGGGCAGATTGCCTGCGGAAAAGATGGTGAGGAGGGTGTTTGTGTTCAGCGACATGGAGTTTGACATGGCGTCGGCGAATGATTGGGAGACGGACTACGAGGCGATCCGGAGGAAGTTCGGGGAGAGCGGGTATGGGGAGGCGGTGCCGGAGGTGGTGTTTTGGAATCTGAGGGACTCGAGGTCGACGCCGGTGCCATCAGTGCAGAAGGGGGTGGCACTCGTAAGTGGCTTCTCCAAGAATTTATTGAAGCTGTTCTTGGAGGGGGATGGGGTGTTGATCCCGGAGGCGGTCATGGAGGAGGCGATATCGGGGGAGGAGTATAAGAAGCTGGTGGTGTTCGATTGAATGCTGTGAATGGAGAAGAGATGCGGAAGGCAAAGGATTTTTCCTGTTCAAGGTCTTTGTGGGGTCTTATTCTCTATAAAAAAGTAGTCTCTGTCTGTCTGGAATGAAGTTGGACTTTTTGAATGAAGGAAACTCATAGTTTTGGATGGGCTGCCACCGTCCCTGTTATGCGCTCCTTGGTTAACTTGAATGGTGCAATTTGGATCATTTCCAAGCCTCTTAGTTGTGGTTTCTAATTTGTTTCCTCATAATCGATGAAAATTGATACATTTCCGCGTCTAGTTTATGCGATATCCCCACCCCTCCATCCAACCTTTTTGTTTCCGAAAATAGAGAGTTAAATGAGTTGGATTATACTTTCGAAAGAAAGCATGCCTTGATTCAGTTCTCATTTGATAAAACTTGGACTCGATCCGTATTTGGAGATCTGTGAATTGAATTAGATTCAAAAATTAGACCTGATCTATATTTTGAGCTGGATGTTGGTCTTGTTTTTTTAACACAATCTAACCTAGCTTAGCCTATATATGATCCAGGTCTAATTTAAGTGAACAAAATGGGCCCCCTCGATCTGATCCAATCCTAATTTAAGTTCGATCTAAAAATTTAAATCATATAAATCTCTTTTTCACTCTAAACTTCTTTTTCAGTTCATTGGATGATCTCAACAACTACATTTTCTCTCATCTATTTTTATTTAATTATATTAAAATATTCATGTATTATTTTTCGCAGATCAAAACTTGTGGAAAGGCCCTGCTCCGCTGAAACTGAAGTAAGTTATAAGTTAAAAAGTGAAACAGCTGATTGGTTGTTGACTTTTGCCCCACCCCCTCCCAAACAAATATTAATAATAAATTCCATTCAAATATTTAAGTTTTATTTTGGCAATCCCAATGTTAAAGCTTCACTTAATTCTTTTTTTTTTTTTGTGAACCAGCGTCCCACTTATACTAGATGTGAGTATGCCCCGAGAAATCAAAAGACAAAACACGATCGAGGCTCTGGGGGATAAGGCCACTTCCCTCCCACATAAGGGCCTCGGAATGATGAGCTACAGAGGAGGCGATCCAGTCCGCTGCATTGTTCACCTCCCGAAAAATATGTGTGACCCAAAAAGAATCAAAACTGTCTAGAAGATGGCAAACATCCCTGACTAGTGGGTGTAGATTTGGTCTGGCATGCCCGCACATGATCCACTCAATCAATGTGGCAGAGTCATCCTCCAAGAATATCCGCTGGGCCTCCAAGTATACACTAGCATATACGAGACCCTCATATGCCGCACGTAGCTCTGCCACTAGGATGAACTCATCGAAAATGCGTCGTCCCCCTGCCGCAATCAACCTGAGCTCCTGGTCTCTGATCACGAAGTTCACACCACATCTACTACCGCCCTCTGAAATACTGCCGTCAAAGTTCATCTTGAGAAAACCAGAAGGTGAGAGCTCCCAGGATACCATGGCTACCATAGCATGTCTGGGCGCTAAAGAGCTAAGGAGGGGCCCAGATGTCCCTATCCTCTCTAGCGCTCACCAGCTCAGCTGCATGTGCAAAAACTCTGTCCACCACTGATATCGGATAAAATCTTCTACCCTCAAAAATCCACGTATTTCTGTCTAGCCAGATGTGATATGCCATATAAGCCCATACTGTCCCTCTCTCTGCTTCGCTAGGTCTCTGACCTAAGTCCTGTTAGCATCTCTCATATACTATGAAAATTTCGAAATAATTTTCAGATTGCAGCGGAAAAAACATATGCGGGATCCGTTTATCGCATGAACGTGTTTTAAAACCTTTCGTTTGTAGATAGATTAGAATTAAATTATTTTAAATGATTTTAAAATTATTAAGAAGATCAGATCTTCACCTTGTGCGGGTAGATGGTCTCCGCAAATCTGATTTACGTGGTATTTGATCAAGGCTCAGTGGAAGCCGCACACGCGTCCGGCCTCTATAGGTATCCACACGAAGTAGTGAGTCGATCGAAGCCTTTGGATCTCCCCGGGGTGCTAGTTCCCTTGCAGAGAAGGCTATGGATGGCTGAAGTCCTCTCCTTTGAATCAACCTTTGATTGGCTTGAGAGGAAGAAGAAGAAGGAAGTGCCAAGGAAGAAGAAACGAAGGCTCTTCGCAGCCTTTTACTTTTCCTTGCGCTAGAACCAAAAGAAGAGGAGGAAGGAGATCACGTCGCCCTTGGTTTCTTCCCTTGTTCTTGTGGCTGAAGAGAGGAATGAGAGGAGGTTTCTTGCTGCCAAAAATCCCAAGGAAAAACCATGAAAAATTCGTAGCCCTTTTGAACCCCTCTTTTATGGTGTGTGGATAGAGATGAGCTCCTAAATTTTAGGAGCTCATCTTTATCCCTTTGTGAATTCAAAATAGGAGGGGCATGGCCCCTCCTTTTTTCTTCACGCCACCGGCCAAGGGAGAGGCATGGGCCCCTCCCTCTTCTCCCATATGGTCAGCCCCTAGTTGATCAAATCAAGTAGGGAGGGTTGGGTCCAATCCTATTCAAAATAGGATTATGTACACCCATTTTAATTTCTCCAAATTCTAATCCAATTAGAATTTAATTGAACCATGACTCAATTGAACTCTTCAATCCTAATCCAATTAGGAGTCATTTAATTAATTAGATTAAAATTAAAATTAATTAGGACATGAGAAAATCCTAATCTAATCAGGACTTATTCAAATTTTAGCCCTAAGACAATTAGGACTTTAGAAATCCTATTCCAAGTAGGATTCTAATTTAATTTGAAATCCTAATCCAATTAGGACTTCATGAATCCCACTCCAAGTAGGACTCATGATCAAGTCCAATAAATTAAATCCAATTAATTAGATTAAATTGCAATCCGATTGCAATTATTTCTTCTTCTAACCACTAACTCTTAGCGGGTTTTCAATTTATCAATCTAATTGATCATATGTGATTCTTAATCACAATTCAGCCATCGGATCGGTCAATACTTCTAATGTGTATGACCCCATAAGTTCTACTCTGACTGGTAGTGAGATATATTGCGATCTCTATCACAATATCATTGAAAACTCCTTTCAATGGGTTGAAACAATTCCAACTCAACTTGCCAGGGATCATCGACCATCAAGATGATCCCTGTGAGTCTCACCATCCACCAGTGACACCTAGCAGTATGTAGTAGCCACCCAGCAGAATAGAATGATGAACCTCTAGGTGTAGTTATCGTATGATACAGTCCTTTTATCGTGGATCTCTACAGACCGGAGGTCATAGATAACTCGTCAAACCCCGTTGTCTGTCATATGTCTAGATTTATTCGACTTGAGTTCGAGAGTAGAAAACTCTTTTTCACTATATATTCTGCCCTGGCCAAGGTCTTAGAACTCAGTCTTATAAATCACATAGGATCTCTCCTCATCTATCAAGGTCGATAGATTCCATGTAAGTGCATACCCTACTCCTACAGTGAACCTACTGCAGCCAATTTATACAACAAGGACCCATATGACTAGAGACCATGTATATGTGCAGTCAAACTACAATAACCTCACTGTGAATAGCCGAAGCACCGCAGGTCAAAGGACCAGTCATACTACTGCAACATCAAGCAAGTCACTGACGAGTGGATAGACATCCAAGTGACTTCTTGTCTTGGTCACGCTCAGTACCCTTGTTCTCTAACAAGCACCTGCACTATCACTTCAGTGTCCCTACACTGTGGACTCGAGTCTCGTCCATCCATAAGGAAAGCGATCTGTGCACTGATCGGATCGATCACCATTCTCGTAATGATTTATTGATCAGAAGTATTTAGAAATTAATCACCAATGATACATGGCTCAAATTCTCAACTCTTGAGAATATGTACCATCATCTTATTAATTTTTTTGGATGATTCATAGACACATAAACAATATGAATGAAAAGATGCCCTTTTATTATTCACTAATAATAAAGTCAAGTACAAATTTATGTTCCAGAATTAATAATGTGTCCGCCAGATTGGCTTCTAGGGCATACATCTAACAAGTCCCTCAACTGGCTCAGGAATGCGTCTGTGGAGGTGAAAGTCCATCGGTGGGAAGAAGCCAGGCCCCATACCTGAAGCGCCTGCGGACATGAGAACAAGGCATGACTGATAGTCTTCTCTTCCCCCGAGAATCCCTCACAATCAACTGGAACCCGAACCCCTCTCCTAGCTAGAGTCCCTCTAGTCGGTAGAATGCCCCATGCCACCTTCCACAGAAAGAGGGCCATTCGCAAATGTACCCGTAGCCTCCAAATCCACTACCCCTCCAGCCGGCTGGCTGACCCCAAGTCCACTATAGCCTGGAGATCACTAGCTGTGGCTCTCGCTCGTCCTGTCAAGCTCCATATCCTCCTATCAACCATCCCCACATGTGGTAGGGAGGTAGCCAACACCCTCTCAGCCAAAGCATCACCAAAAAGCCTGTGAATCCGGTCCTCATCCCATCTAATCTCCCCCGAGGTGAAAAGATCACTCACTCTAATCCCATCCAGCATAACTGGGTTGAAAAAGGTCAGCCATCTGGACAAAGGCAGTCCTGTCAGCCATCTGTCCTCTACAACATCAATGCAGCGGCCATCCCCCACTGCCCAGCAAATCCAGGGGTGCACTAATGGGGCCCGTGCACACATCTCTCGCCAGATGTAGGAGCACTGCCGCCCAGGTATAAAGACATCTCCCTCAATCCACCCCCCATACTTGGCTCTCATCAATCTACTCCATAGTCCATCTTGCTCCAAAAGATATCTGGCCACATGCCTGGTCGCCAGTGCCTCTCTCCTAGTGGTGAGGGAATGTATACCCAATCCCCCACTACTTGTCGGCTGACAAAGAACCTCCCAGGCGAGCAAATGATTGCCTCCTCCACGTGCTTGACCACCCCATACAAAGCTCTGAATCAATTGTTCCAGTGACCTTAACAAGGCAATAGGAACCATGGTATTTGAAAGTAAGTATATGGGTATGGAGCTTAGCACTGACCCGACCAAGATAATCATGCCCATCATGGATAGGGTGCTCGCCTGCCACCCCTCCAGCCTCTATCGGAAACTCGGCTCCAACTCCGAGCAATCCCTCCTGCGTAGCCGCCGACCGATGATGGGAATCCCGAGATACCGCAGAGTGCCCTCCTGCTCACCAATCCCTAGTATCTCCGAAATGGCACCTCTCAGCTATGGATCAATCCTCGAGCTGAAGTAGATTGCCTACTTGGCCAAATTGATCTGCTGTCGAGAAGCCCTGCGATACTCCTCAATGATCCTATGAAGAACCTGTGCCGACTCCCTACTCGCCCTTGCCATCAGGAGGCAATCATCAGTAAACAATAAATGAGAGATCTGGAAAGTACCTGTCGTCGGCCTGTAGGGCTCCACCACCTGTGCCTCAGAGGCGCTACAAAGAGCTTTGGATAGGGCGTTCGAGGTAAGGATGAAAAGTAGAGGTGACAACGGGCATCCCTATCGCAGGCCCACTGAGGACTTAAAGAATCGCGTAGGCATGCCGTTCACCAGAATAGCAAAGGAGGGTGCCTGAATGCAGCACACCATCCATCTGATCCACTGATGATGGAACCAAAAAAGCTCCATAGATTGTATCAAGAAATTCCAATTCATTCTATCATATGCTCTCTCCATGTCCAATTTGATGCCCATCAGCCCCCTCCTGCCCGAAGCATGTCTAAGATCACACATGAACTCCTATGTTATCAGTACATTATCAGAAATACTCCGCTCCCCAATAAAGGCTCCCTGCTCAGGGCTAATCAGCTCAGCTAGTATACCTCTGACTCTCCTCACTAGGATCTTAGCAATGATCTTGTAGAGAGTGGTGCGCAAGCTGATCGGTCGGTAGTGACATGGCTCCGTAGCGTCCTACCTCTTAAGAATAAGAGTAATAAAAGTTCTTTTCCACTCACAAGGCATCCTGGTTGAACTGAAGCACTGTAAGATAGCCTCGGTCACATCTACCCTGACTATGTGCCAATACCGTCTGAAGAAAATCGAGGGAAAACCATCTGGGCTAGGAGCCTTGTCCTCAGCCAGGGTCCAAAGACTCTCCTGAATTTCTGCTGCCGTCACTGGCCTGATCAGCTCATAGTTCTCCTAATATGAGACTCTCCTCCCTGGGGTAAGCTAGGTGGTAGCCCACTGTTACTAGTCTGCTCTGTCCATCTGGACCTGAAGAACTCCTCCAAAATCCCCCTAACCAAGCCTGGATCATCAGTCATCTGGCTACTGCTCTTCCTGATGCTGTGGATTCTGTTCCGCTGCCTCCGAATAATAGTGTCCTAGTGAAAAAAAACTTGTGTTGCGATCACCCTCTAAGATCCATTGAACCCGCAATTTTTGTCTCCAAAAAATCTCCTGCTGTCGCAAAAGGGAGTGATGCATAGACAACTCTGCTTGAAGCTCCATCTGCTCACCATCAGTCAACCCACCCCTCTGCTCCTCTTTGGCCTGAAGATCGCCGATAGCTATTTTGGCTACTTCAATCTTTCTAAAGATATTCCCCACCTCAAATATGTTCCATCTCCTCAGGGCCTTTTTGTCATCTCCAACCTGCGGGTGACCCTATGCACTGCATCTCCGCGCACCGGTATCTACCATGCCTCCCTCACCACCTCCCAGGATCGTGGATAAGAGAGCCAGAGCTTCTCAAACCAAAAAGGGTCACTAATCCGAGTATGAGGAGAGGTGCTGATCAATACATGGCAATGACCTGATGCAATGCATGGCAAATGGCTTACCCTGAATTCCGGCCAATTCTGAATCCATCCCGCCATAGCGAAGACCCTGTCAATCTGCTCCCATACCCTAGCACAACCCAGCCTGTTGTTACACCATGTGAACCTCGGCCCGGAGAAACCTAGGTCCACCAGTCCATTCTCCATAATAAATTCCTGAAACTCCCTCACCTCCAACTTGTGAGTGAAAGGCTTGCTCCCCCTCTTCTCCATAAGACTATCTATGCAGTTAAAATCACCAGCCACTATTATTGGGTATCCTTGATTGATTAGACAACTCACCTCCTCCCATAGTCTCCTCCTTTCTCTGAAGTCAGTGCTAGCATAGATGGCTAACAAAACCCATGGCGGCCCACTTCTATCAAATATGACCATAACTACATTCTGCCTGCATTGATTGAAGACATCAATTTTACAACCTTTCAACTTCCATGTAATAATGATCCCACCTGACATCCCCCGAGATTCAATTGCATAGAATCCCCATGATAGGGGCACCCTTCTTCTAGCTTTCTGCGAGCTTCTTCCTAACAATCCAGTCTCTAGGAGCACACAAATAGTTGAGTCATACAGGTTAACTAACCTTCGGAAGGCTAGGCTGAAGGACAGCTTCTCTGCCCCCCGGTAATTCCACAAGAGAATCTTAATGACTGGGGAGCTAATGGGGACCAGTTGCCCTCCCCTGGCCTAGAACCCCCCGAGCTAGAAGCCCCTTCCCAACCTTGGATAGCCTTCCTAATCTTCACCACCAATAGTTCATGTGCCTCACCCGTGTTACTCCCAGGGACTGCCACGGCTTTCCCCTGTGAACCAGCTCTCCCTTTCACCTTGCTTTCACCCTCCAAAACCTCCCCATGGGGCCCCGCCATTTAGCCTCCCCTCGGTCAGCCTTGGGTTCTGCCGCACCTTTTCTTTCCTCACCGGATCACCCTGTTGTCCCCACAGTGGATGTTCCCGTGAGCCTACCCCCTGTTCAAATAGGGATCTGTCCGCAGAAGCTCCTCCCAGCTCCTCCCCCACTATCACATCCTCCTCCCTCCGTCGACTATGTCCAATTTTCCGTTCATCCCTCGCTGCCCTCTGGTTAGATTTCACCACCAGCTCCATCCAACCAACAGCTGCCGGCTCCTCTACTCCGCCCTTCGGGGCATTGGTGCGCTGGGCGTGAGCTCTTGGCTTGGATTGCCGGCTCCCTGTCGCCGGCAGTGGAGGGGAGGAGTTCGGGAGTGACAGGCTGGCCTCCTCGGATGCAGGTGGTGTGGCCAAAAGGCAGGGGTCCGACCTGATTCGATGCTTTGGAACCGTGGACCCATTGTTGGCACAGCCTCTCAGCGGGCTCCGGGCCCGTTGTTTGGATGGCCTAGGCTCACTGACGGCCTTGGACCAACCCAGCTCATCCTAGGCCTCCAGGGCTGGGCCCATTAAGACATGCGGAGGCCCATCCTCCTTCTTGCCGAGTTGACTCGGCTCCAACTCAGGAATATAAACTGGGTCAAAGACACTAACCTTGCCCAAGTTGACCGAGTCGCCACCATAGCCCTCTGTCGCCAGCGCTTTCCCCCGAGCTGTCTTGGTTGGCTTCCTCCATTCGCCCGTCTCCACCTCATGCACCTCCGCAAACCGTCTGGGCTCCCGTGAATTGTGGCCCTGGCTGTCGGCTGGTGAGCACTGAGTTGGCTTTGGCCCCAACTCGATTGTCTTCTTCTTCTGCTCCAACACCGGGGCTGCCGGCTTCGGCTTCCATAGATGGTTTGTTGTCATCCACGAACCAAAGGCCGGCCTCATGTTATGGCCGGATCCCTCCTCTACCGGTTCCAAATGGGCCACCTCCACCATTGTTGCCTCTTCAGCCCCCCGGCATCGTCCGGCAGTGGGGATGCGCATCTTCCCCCACCATGGCCGATGCACCCGCAAGAGTAGCATAGCTCGGGCAGGTTTTCGTAGGTGAAATCCTACCAGATTTTCGCCGCTACCCCTTGAAGGTAGATCCCAGGCTGTAGCGGTTTTAGAGCGTCGACCTCAATCTTTGCCCTAGCAAACCCTAGCCGCTGCATTTGGTCTGTTATCGCATCAATCGCCAGAGGGCATCCCACGGCTCCGGTGATGTCCAAGATCGACTCCCTCTCCCAAAACTCTGGCGAGAGCGCCGGCATACGCACCCAGACGGCAACCTTGCTGACATGGTAGACGCCGGCTACAAAATCGAGGCGCCACCTTTCCATGGCCACCAGTTGTCCGAGGATGTACCACGGACCGCTACGAAGCATCGCGTCTCTCTCGTCCTCCTTGAAATGGAGAGCCAGGTGCCCTACCGCTAGCGGGAAGCCCTCTACATCGCCACTAAGCTTCGCCTGGGTTTTGATTTTTCTCAGAATCTGATTGGTAGGAATGGGACGGCCGAGGCTCCAGGCCAGCACAGCCGTCGCCGACCAGGCTTCCCGAGCTCTATTGACCCTTTCCAGTGGTAGCTCCAAGACCTCCGAGAACACCTTCTGATTTTGCCGAAGCTTTGCCTGGGGGACTACATGTGAGAACCACTGTGGTCAACGGGAGGCCTGGGCCACTTCCGACCACAGAGGCTTCACCGTCGTCACGGATCGCCCGCCCGCTCCCGCGCTGGCCCCCTCCACTCCCTTCTCCCACCGGGTCCCATCTACCGCGCCGTCGCCCGCCGTGGCCTGCCGGTCCTCCTCCATCATTTATTCTTTAAGAATTCAACTCTAGCCACTTTCTCCCTTCAAAAGTTAAAAGAAACAAAAACCAAAAAACAGAAACACTTTATTCTTTGACATCAGAAAAGTACACCGACCATCGATGCATTGGTTGCTGCTCAACGAGATTGAAACTTGGCCAAGCGTTTAATATCACCGAATGTGGAATGACTTATTTGCTTCTATTTTGGGTGGTTCTGTAGGTTGTCATAGATGTACAATCAATTGTCCATAGTTGGACTGTAGATAGTTATCAAGTCATAGGAGATTGTTGCACTAGTTTTTTCACTTTCTCAAGAGATTCATGTCGGCTTTTTACCAAAACATTCTCAATTCTGATATTGGAAGACGATCTCCCTCAAAACAAATCGCTACTTTCTTTCGGGCAACATTGCTTACAAGAATGAGAGTTCTAGTATCAATTATCAAAATATTCAATCTGCCAAAGAAGGACCTATCAGATTATGCAAACCATGTTCTGAACTAGGCTTCATGATTTTGATCACCCAGACCTTGCTTGCTGACATTTCTATGGCTGAAAGGCCAATGTAATGATCAATGGATGACACCATTCAAAGTGATATTCCTGTAAGCTGCAAACAATGGAGCAAAGTCCTAACGGGACACCCCATGGCTCAGGTTGACTCCATTGCCCAGAATCATCTAGGGGAGCAAATCGGCAAGGCAGATGTCATTCACGAAGAACCATTGAGTCCGATGAATGGCTCCGTCGTGTCGTGGTAGGCCATTCACATGCACTAAGATGGGAATCAAAACCACATCTGCTTAACAATACACCTGTCTTTCCCATCTCAGCAATCAATTATACTTAATTTTTCTTCATGTATAAACAAAGTACTATTCCTGATAGTACATGCAATCACACACACTTTCCGATATTCCAACCATTCTTGTCGACATTTTATCAAGTGCAAATCCCTTTTATAGCAATCTTGTAAGCATTAACCATTTTCAATTCATTCAAATAAAAGCTGTAAGCACTTGTTACAGTTACATAAGCAAAAAAATTGAATGGTTGCAGCCAATTTTAAACCAATTCTATGAAATAAATCATTTGATGTAATGACTGTAGAATTCATAAGCGAAAAAGGTCTGAAAAAATTTTCAGTCACACAAACTAGAGTAAGCGTTTTTCAGATTGCCCCGACAACACAAACCGCTTTACCTCCTGTTAAATCTGTTTCTGCCGCCACCATTTCCCTTCCCACGACCCCCTCCATCTCTTCTGCCGAAGCCGCCACGACCACCTCTACCGCCAGAGGATCTGCCACCACCAAACCTGCCTCGTCCTGTATTACCACCTCTTGACTGATCTTTATCTTGCAAAGAAGGCAAGCTTTTCAAGACCTCAATGGTCACCATGTTAGCATTTTCTTGACCTGAGCACCAAAACAATACATCAGAAATCTTGGGAGTTCATATTCAGGCTAGAATATAATGTTATTTTGGTATAAAACCAAGTACATGTAAGGAATGATGCATTGCAAATAGCTTGCACTACCAATCACCAATCTCTGGATGTTGTTAGCATATCAACAATGGCAAAGTCTGAATTGTAAATTGTTTTAGAATCCCCAAAATTCGTTTGTTGAGGTCAATTATGTATTGCATAACTGATATATTTTATTGTAGTAGTTTACTTGAATGATTAATGCGTGTGTACCAGGATTAACTTTTCTGACAACCACCTAGACCAAACTTTGCCAAGAGCCTGCCTACGACCAAGTAGTTCATATGTTGGCACCCAAGTACCAAAAGCAATAAACAAACAGGAAAATTTCATTTTTCAGTTCATTCCAATGATTCAGTAGCACTAGTAACATTGAAATCAGAGACCTTTTCTAAATAGCAAATTTGATATACCTTCAATGAAGGCATCCACATCATCAGCAGGCACATCAAACACCGCCCCCATTCCATCAGCTGTAAGAGAAAGGCCCTTCACCCCTTCAATCTTTTCATCAGGCATGAATCTTTTCAAGATACTAAAAGCAACCCTGAGATAGCGATCAGATCAAGTAGAATTAGATAAGGATCATCAATAAGGCAGTTTTTCTACGAATTGATTATGGATCTGTCATTTTGTCAACCAGTTATTAATGCTTTTAGCAAGGAACTTAATTCCATTTAGTGCTCTCAACTGGTGATTTTAGGAAAGTACAATATTGGGCCTTATACATGGTAGCAACAACCAACACCAGCTTAAAACCTGTAATTGATGGGATTCAAGCTCTATACTTACGATGGAGAATAGATAGTCTTTCCTGCCTCAAGAAGTAGAGTTACATAGTTCTCCATAGAAGAAAGCAGCGATCTCTTCTTTATGTCGGTGTATCCCTAGACAGGGAACAAACAAAAGAAACTTATTATAATGGTTGGAGGACTTTAGAAAGCAATGCCAAAAGCTGTAAAGAGAATATAACAAAATTTCTTACTGCAGCCTTTGCCAGTGCTTTTGCAAGTAAATCCACAGCTGATAAGCCAGAGGAGCTCAAAAGTTCCTCTGCTTGTGACCGGAAAACTGGAACGACACTGCAAAAACCACATGTACACATCGAGGGAACGCTCAATATAAATTTATTACGTGCAATTTTCCCTAAAAATGTAACACAAGCATACCTGTCAGAGACATTTGAGATAGAATCAGCAGCTTCAGAACCAGCTGATTCAGCAACATCAGCAGGTTGAGGTGCAGAGATGTGCTCAAATTTGACACCTGATTCTCTTTCTAATCTAGAAATGCTATATGAATATCTGGGCTCATACAGTAATATAGAAACTCCAGTATTGCCTGAAAGTAACTTCCATATGTTAGCAACTCATCAAACTCCAAAAATCATTATTGAAATGGAAAGGATATTATTAAATATACCAGCCCTTCCAGTACGTCCTGATCGATGGATGTAGGCTTCAACATCACGTGGGGGCTCACACTGAGAAATGAAAACAAAGTAATTAGCACCTGGCTAATTTACACTAGCACCTTTTATTATGAAGGTTAAAACTTATAGATCAATAACCAACATGACATGTTTCCAAGATTTAAGTGCATACCTGAATAATCAACTGCACATCATGGATATCCAAGCCGCGCGCTGCCACATTTGTAGCCACCAAACCCAAAAACCTGCCTGACCTAAATCCAGCAAGTATGACCTGCATACAATCAACTCCTACTAATTATAAAGAAACACATTGCTCATAAACAATGCCAATAACTAAGGTAGGTGGTGAAATTTAGGTGCCTTATATGCATTCAACCTAAACCCAGGTGAAGCATACTTTCTATATCATCATTGACACGTACTTCCCGTTGAGATTGCACTATGTCTCCATGCAAAGCCCTTGATCCAGGTAACAGTCCAGCAAGTTGGGATGCAGATTCCTTTGTCTCAGTGAAGATAATGGTACGGCCTCCACTGAGTAAAGACAATTTGACATCGAAACCATTTAGAAAATGTAAAGCAGAGGAGGCAACAGTAAAGTTATGGCTACAAAAGATACAGACCGGCTATAACAGCGAATAATATCAGGAATAAGTTGTGCTCTTGCTTGACGTGTACAGGGAAGAACAAGATGTCTAACACTAGCACTAGCCTTCAGCTTCTCGTTGCCAACAAGATCAGCAGTTTTCTTATTAGGTTTTAGAAACCTTGCAGAGATCTGGCAATGTGTACAAAACATCAAAATGTCAGAAAAGAGATGTATGAATGCATTTTATCCTTGGATTTCTCAGAAGCAACAGACAAACATACCTTCTTCACCCAATCCGGCAGGGTAGCACTAAAAAGAAGTGTTTGAACTTTGCTTACATCCTCAACCTTACCTATACGAGGTAGAAGAAAAAACATCCAATTAATATTAGCTGCATACAATTAATTTTTACTCATGCAGTTACTTATTGCCCATACTCAGCTTCTAAGAAGGGTACAAGATGTACCTATATAGAATGAAATAAAGGGCCTTACTTTAAAACCAAAGATCATCTAGATGTGAAAAATAGCCAATTCTAACGTTCATATATTCTACAACATAAATATGGCTAGTGGCTAGAAATATATAATTAAAGTGACATTCTTCACCAAATTGAATATATCATTTGCATTAAATTGTCCGGATGTATATAAAACTACAATGGTATTTTATCTTAGCATACAACAAGATTAAGTTTAAGCAGTGCTTCAACTGTGCTTCTCAAACAGGGGAAGAAAAGAAATATAAAATCTTCCATCAATATTTCATGTTTGATGGAGTACAAAGCTTTTATGTTATAGTAAGATAGATGCTGATGATGCACTATACTGAGACTGGTAAATAAGTACATGCAAATGCATGTGATCTATAAACAAAAACAAAAAATGTGAATGACATAAAACATAACAAACTGCATATTTATATATTGCATTATCTTATCAGGAAATACAAAGGATCTTGTGGGTTGATACCATTAAATACATCGAACTTCCTTCTGCTTGCAAGTAATCTGATGTCTCCATCTACCTTATCAATTTTTGCTAATCCTCTCTCCTCATCCCCCTCCCAATCTTTGTTGAAGAAGACATCTAATTTCTACTAGAGATCGTCTAGGACTTTGAGATTCACAAGTAGAGAAAAATTAACTTTGAGTGCACCATTAAGGACTCATATTATCTAGCATTTTGAGCACTATTCTTAAAGATAACTGCATAGCTTCATGCATTGTCATGAGGGATGAAAATCTCTGAGACAATACCAAGGAGCAAATCCAATCATGCAGACATTGTTTGATATGGAGTTAAACATTGAGTCAGTTAACAAAGCAAATTAGGAAGGCAAAGCATTCTAAAGTTTCCACTTAGACTCAGCTCACTGCCTGGCATAACCCTTGCATCGCAATAGCAAAGTACGAAATAAACACTAAGACAGTTCTTATAAAAACAAAAATCAAATTCTCAACAACTGTATGGAAAGAGGATTCAGCAGTTTGTGATTGGAATGAATTTGGATCACAATGCATTTCCGATGAGATCAATACCCCTCATGTATTGCATTGATTTCCTGAATCTATAGGAGGTGCCATTCACGAGGGTTTTGGATCTTTATCAGTGCCCCCAATCCCCTGTTGAGACAGCTATTGTGATAGTAATACCTTGCAATCTAAATGGTTTCCTTTGTGATTTGGGTTGAACATAAGCAACTGAAACATATGTAATAAATGCATTACGATACTATACATAAAAATCACACACAACCGAAAATGCTAGAAGACCTCTCTCCTTTCAACTTGTCTTATTCTGCTACCAGATTTGTTCCGTCCTAATTCAATTTTTGTATGAAAATATCAATTTCCTTTTGATTGTTACAATTTTATTTCCGTGATGTTTTTCAACTCAGCTATTCTATGGAACCACCCAATCCACATCTATGGGCTATTCCTTATCTAATTTTAAGTTGGACATAGATCATTAATAAGCGTCCATTAAAGGAGATTTGTTGCCCACCTCTAAGTTTTATCATAAGGTTGGATCAAAGACAGAGGCAGCTATTGATCAATTCCTAATAAATGGACCATTAAGGATTTTTTGGTTAGGATAAGTCAAAGGAACAGTTTCTTCAAACCGGAAACCCTAGGGAAAAAATAAATAAAAGATAAGGGAAGGAAGAAAACCTTGGGCTTCATGACAAAACCGCTTGTATGGTTGGTCACTGTAAGGTTCCAAGTCAGTTTGAAACTTTTGACTTATTTTGGTTTATACCTGTCTTTGTTATGTAGAAATCTAAAGACTTTTTGTCTATGAAGCATATAAGGAACCTTTTTTGTTTTGGAATCATAGAACTAAATTAAATGGTTAGGAACTTAGGATAAACCAGTACAAATCAAATGGCCATGAATGCTTATGGACATAAATGTCATTCGTGCTTCTATATACAGTACAGATCAAAATTCATCAAAATATCGGTCCTATTGATTGCCTACCATCAAATCGTATAATCTTTTGGCAGAAATAGATTTGTCTATCAGTAACAATTTACTCACCTTGCCTACAATCAAGCCCAATTAACCTATCATAACAGTGTCAACCTACAAGCTGAAAAAAAAGAAGAAAACTTAAATAACAAGTATACAAGCTGTGAAAAGAGAATTCTTACCTAGAATTAGTTCAACATCATCAACAAAGCCCATATTCAACATTTCATCAGCTTCATCAAGAACACGAAATTTCAAAAATTTTAGATCAAGAGTTCCCCTCTCTAAATGATCCTGTAGAAGGTAAACATCACATGTGATTAATAGTCAAAGTAGTTAGTCTGATGAAATAAGCTCAAAAACCTAAATGAGCCACGCAAATTTTGGAAGAACAAAATATGATTACCTTTATCCGCCCAGGTGTTCCAACAACTATATCAACTCCTCGTTTTAGAGCAAGCTCTTGACCACGATAAGGAGATCCTCCATATAAACAGCATGAAGATAACCCCACTGCCCCACCATAAACCTCAAAGTCTGCAGATACCTGAAAGTGTAAAGATGTCAAACGGTTGCCTGGCACTAAGAAAGACAATGTAGTTGAAGTTTCTATGTAAATCTTCAACCTAGGTCCCACTTCACCTGATTTGCAAGCTCTCTAGTTGGTAGAAGTACCAAAACACTCGGAGGCCTTCCATAACCAGTTTTCCTAGATGCCTTGTGTTGCCCATTTGTCAACGACTCCAAAATAGGCAGCACAAATGCTAAGGTTTTACCCTATGAAAATGAAAAGGCATATTTACAGTATTAGCATCAACAATAAGGAAAAACAGAGATAAGTAAGAAGAATGTGACCAATAAAAAAGAAAAATATGTCAAAAACTGACAATAATTCCATGACAGAACAATCATTAACAAGAAACTGAAAGTCAAGACAATAATTCAATGAAAAGAAGACTCATTAAGTTACGATCTAGATATTTAAAAAGACAACTTAAAAGCATCAAACTAGTTTAGGTTCAGAAATATTTAACATGTGAGATGTTCAAAGATGAGGAACCAATAAAAATTAGGATAATACTAGATTAGATCAAATTTTGCAAAGCTGACTCGTGCATTGCCAAAAACAGAAATTAAAAGATAAAAATATAAATGTAATTCAATTATTAACGCAAATGAGCAACAGTGAAGTTCAATAGTGTTATATGATAAAAAGAACATGGGATGGGTTAGGAGGCAAGGGCAAGTACAGGTGTGATAGCTTTCAGGTAAAGAATGCAGAAAAGTTAAAGATCAGTTTGGCTGAAATATCACATGGGTGTGACCAACAAGTCAAGGTTAACAGTATAAGCAAGCAGCAGGTATGAGTGTGATGAAGCATAAGTATGAAGAAAAGTTAAAGGGTAGTGCTAATATGAGGGTGACAAATTTCAAACAGATAATGAATAATATTTTTAAGATAAGATCCCATAAAGGGAGCAATTATATAAGGTAGCAAAATTTAGATGAGGAGATTGTAGGAAAGGGGTCACCAGTTTGGACTGGAACATCGTAGATAAAGGGGGAATCTCTAGGTTGGCACATAAAACAGTAAACAGAGGATTAATGATTGAAATAAATGTAAAAAAGGATGGGATATTTGTTTTGCAATACATTAAGGCACGGCAAGAAACATAGATAATATTATGAGTTTTTAACATTAGACACCCCAAATACTATTCTCTCGAGGGTGTCCAGATAATCTCAAACAATGTTTGAAGGTTATGTTTTAGTTCTACCCTGCCTAAATGTAAGTCGGTTTCAATTTTTGATGGTTTCAGTGGTTTTGGCTTTAGTTTGACAATTTAACTAGATGGTCATAAAAAAAATAAACTTTGTCCCTGGAATTAGAAATAAAATCAAAAAATAGAGAAAATTAAATTAATTTAATACCCCAAACTTCATTTTGAAGAATATTTTATATATTTGAACCTCCAGATGTATCATTTGATGGTTCAGACTGAGAGGTCAAAAAAAACTAATATAAACATTGCAATATTTGGTGATGATCTGAGTTCCTATGAGATTTGAGTTCTAAAATACACAAAACTGTATCAAAAACTTCATTTTCTTCCAAATCCCTTTGAAATGTAATATGATGATGGTTTTAAATCCACCTGAAACACATAAAGTATAAATTTATATAAATAAAAAGATTCCAAAATTCCAAAATTCATACACACAGAATTTGGCCTTCTTGGTTTATCATGGCCAAAACTACAGGATCAGTCCCAGTTTCAGATTGTTTTCAGCAAAACCAGCATTTTTAAGTTTTCAAGTTTCCAGCAAAGCTCCAAACTCTGTCTCACAAACAGTATTGTTAAAAGCAGTCCCCTACATGCCGAGGTAGTCACCTAGATGCTTAATTTGGCTGGGTTTCCTACACCAAGCTTGCTTGAACTCTTACCTTTTTAAAGGTTTCTTTTCCCATTTCTTCCCTATTTAAGCCCCATATAAGACATGTGGGAGGGTAATGAAGGCTACCACCAACATGGTAATAACTAGAGAGCTGGTCAACAGCTACTGACGGGTTAGTCGATAATCATGAGTGGCAATGATAGCTGCAGTGGCCAGCACATCTCTTCTGAATCTCACCATTCTTTCAATTTCTCCCTAAATTTCTTTTCATTCTAAGTTGCTAGCCATAGTCTACTGTCTTGTCCTCCTGCTTTCTACTAGGTGCTGGCTACCTGGCTGTGTTCTGCAGCTTGTTGGAAGCTACAGTTGCAGCGATGCTATTTACTACTATTCTTGTGGATTTTGAGACTTCCAAAAATAGGTTCATTATCCTATATATGACGAAAAAAAGATTATGTATAATACATGCACATGCTTATTTATATATATGGTTAAAAATACATATACAGTAAAAGCTTGGAAAGCTTTCCTCCATAGCCAGTTGGCTAAACAACTAGGTGTCTCACTTGGTCATACAAGGTGTCCACCCACTGGCCTCTCCTAAGTAATTTGACAACTGCATTTGCAGAGTACCTACAGATGTGAAGCATTTGACTAGCAACACCTACAGATGTGAAAATAGAAACAGGTATATGATGCCATGGTTATTTGAGAAAATTAGTATTGTATGGGTAATCTGATAAGTTGACAGTGAAAATTAGTATTCAGGTTTTCTTTTACGCGTATATGAACTAGATGATGTTAAAAATTAATATTAATCAAATAATTTAGACTTGATTACCTGTCTTACTTTCTTTATGCATTCTTTCCAACTATCTTTTTAAAACTCACATATTTTCACCATTAATTCTCTACAAAATTCGTTGCAAATACAAATTGGGCAAATTAATTGAATTCACACTTAAAAATCGGATCAGGATGAATGTTATACAGCCACTGTCAAAATGTTTCTTTTAACCCATAGAAATATCAATTGCATGCTTAGCATGTGGAAGGTGATTTGCCTCAGAGCGGAACAATATAAAAAAGGAACACATTTCTACCTGACCAGTCCGTGCCCGGCCGACCAAATCAGACCCATCAAGTATAAGATTGAAGGTCATCGCCTGAATAGGGAACAGCGACTCGATCCCCTTCGACTTCAACTTCTCTCTCAGCACCTTCGATATCCTGAATTTGGACACGGCGTTCGGGTTCGGGTTCGCGGCGCCAGACTCCTCTCGGCTCGCAATCACCTCTCCATCCTCATCCTCCTGCATCAGCTTTGGCTTCTTCAAAGCGGAACCATTCACCGCTGCCACCTTGCGATCCAGAATAGGATCGCTTCCGTCAGAGCTGGTTTCGCTCGTCTCCTCATCAGAAGCCTTTCTCTTCTTCTTGCTCTTCTTCTTCTCCGAGCCTTCTCCGTCGCTGTTGTCGATCTCCTCGTCATCGGATTCAAGCTTCTTGTGCTTCTTCTTCTTGCTCTTCTTCTCCGCCTCTATGAAGCCGTTCTGCTCAAGCTCGGCGGCCATGGATTCGGCCTTCTTAGACTTCTTCTTCGACTTTTTGAGATCTTCGAGCTCCGAAGGGGAGGAGAAGAGAAGAGAAGGCATAGCGGATGGGAGAGGGAAAGACAGACAGAGAGAGGGTTGGAGGGGGAGGTAAGGGAAGGGCGCCGTTTCTCCTAAGAAAAGGGGTGGCGCAAGAGGCGGAAAGAGGGTTGAGGAAGTGCTAGGGTTTTGGCTTTTATAGGATTGGTGAGGGGAAACAAGAAACCTAGGGGAGTCGGCACAACTCACACGAGTGATTGGCGGGCTGACGCGGGTGAGGCGTGAGGGCTGTGGCTTTGGATGCAAATGGGTCAGATCGAGTCGAATCCTGAGTGACCTCAATTCAATCCGATTTTTTTGTTCGGATTCTAATTTTGGATCCAGATCTGACTCGATTGAAGATCGGATCGGATCGGATCCATACTTACAATTTTTGACGCAACGGATCATTCGGATCGAATCGGGTCGCATCTACTTTGGGTCGGATACGGATCCAAGTGAGATGTTACCATTTTCTTTATGCTTTTGGAAAATATAATCTTTCATATTCTTTCATATTGATGGTGGATGTGGTTAGGTTACTTAGCTGTAGGCAGAACCAATAAAGCCATGATAAAGCCATATCATAATCATTATCGTCCACCCTTCTGCTGACTATCAAGAGTTGGGTTTATCCTATGTATATCATTTGCCAAATGCTGTAGTTTAGAGCTACCTTTGATGTTGTTTTTCGAAGCTGTACAATCATATCATAATCACTTGAAACTACATTTTTGATCACCATCAATCTGTCAATGGATGGTGAAGTTGTGCAGGCTTTGAGGCTAAGGAATTGTTTGATTGCCTCAGTTTCTAGATGCTTGCATCTAGATGCAGATACAATTAAAAATATTGCATTTGTATTTGCAAATATCTATTTCGTTTGCTTGTATCTAAAAATTATATCTGCAAGCTTTGTTTTTGGTTGTTTAATCTAGTACAATAATAATACAATACAATACAACACTATCTTATATAATATATACTATAAGATAATATATAATAAAACATGATATACAGTATTATTCAATATAATTAAAAATGTTATGTATGTCAAAGGACAGCAAATGACAAAAGCAAACACTGACATTAATTCCGGAGAATAGCAGCTCACGAAAATTTGAACAGTAACAATTTCAACTGGTCCTAGGCACGTAATGGGTTTAGGTCGGCTCTTCGGGTCGGGATGAGGTTCAGATTTAGTAAACCTGAAATAGACCCAAAAAAAATAATGGGTCGGGTCGGGTCCAGATTTAGTAAACCCAGACCTGACCCAGAAAATGGTTCGAGTCCAATTTTAGGACCCGACTCGGACTTGCAGGTCCTAAAATTCAAGTTGGGTCGAGTCTACATGGGTCGGATCGAGTCGGGTCATGGGTCAACCTGACCCATTTGCAGCCTTAGCTGTGGCCGACATCCAACAGACAGCCACGCGTGCTGCAGGAACTGCAATGTTACAACAGAGTCCAATAGAAAGATCCTTATTTATTTACCATCTTACTTACTCACTTATTTATTTATTTATTAATAAAGATCAAATAGTCTGGTCTAGCCGCGCTACCTTGGATTAGGTTCGGGGCCTAGAGCGAGAAGCTTTGGATCAAGGTGGGAACTCAAATTTGAAAGGTTGATTTGATTTCAAACTTGGCTCGGGCTCAAAATTGGTTGTATTTAGGTCTATCTTGAAGCTCGAGCTTCGCGTCTAGCCTAAAGCTTGCTCAGTGAGATGAGCCTCATCCCAATCCCTATCCACTTAAAATTCTCACCACAAGGTTGATAAGTGAACAAGTAGTGTTAAAATATTTGCAGAAGAAGAAGAAAACAAAAAAAAAGAAAAAAATAATTTTATTTCTCTGTTCTATCATATTCGGTACATTTCAGGAGTTATATATACTCGTGTACAGACTCCATACAAGAAAAATAATATGGACTGATACAGATTGTTACATGATCTCTAAAATTATGCTAACAACCAATTCGCAAGCTAGCTTAAGTTTTCAACCCAAAATATGGCTCGAGTTCAACTTGTGTGGTTAAGAAATGACCCGATCTAGAACTAGAGCTATGCTTAGCTTGCTCAAGATTGTCTCAAGTCATAATACTAATATATAAATAATTTATATATATTATATTATTTTGAATATTATTACTATATAAATAATTATTTATTATAAATCAATATAAGTTATATAGAATAAAATATATTTTAATTAATAAATAATTAGATTATTATTCCAAACTATATAGATAAAAGCTTCAAATAATCTTAAACTCTTGATAGATTTCTTAAACAAGCTATTTGTGAATGGCTTGAGCTCAACTCAATTATGAAATAAGTTAAATTAGAGCTAAGCCCGACCTGGCTCATACTCGGCTCGTTTCCACTATATCTAACTACTTAGTTTTACTCAATTGTTCTCTCATTCTTATCGTGCAAATATAACCAACATTTTCTCCTCTCTCTTTTTTTCCTATTTCTTGTCACGGATGGATCTTGACCGTGCCACCACCAATCGCAACCCCATACCATCTTCAGCTTGGTCAACCCATCCATGCTGCTTTTGATCTAAGAATGGTGCTATTAATCCATCCATGTCACCCACCAACCTTGCCCTTTTTTGGATGAACTTCGGCCTTGCCCCTTTAATTTGGAATTACTATCATTGATCTCAGCTACAGTGCTATCAATTGAATCATCCTCCATTGGTGGTGGTGGAGCTTGATGTTGTACACTATAGCATGAGTCTTGCATGGTGCATTAATGTTATGTCATATACTGCAATCAAAAGCTTTATCTTTTGGCATCTAGCACGCTAAATATAGACACTAAGAAAGTTATGGCCTCTAATACTTATGGTTCACGATCTAGTATTAGATATAGCAAACATTACTTCAAAATCTTGTGGATGCTGCAAGCTAGATATACTTAACTTTATAGTTCATTGATGCTAGATTCTTTTACATCAATTTCTATAATATTCTAAATAACTAAAATAAGGGATCAAAAATCACTAAGGATAAAGAATCAATTGTGGATGCTCCAAAAAATATGCTAAAATAAGAATAAAAGTCTAAATAAAAACCACCATTATCACAAAAATCCTAGGCAACCTTTGGAACCTTTTAAGATCGATTAGAGAAAGCATATGAGTAACACTTGACTTATAGATATCTAGTGAATACAAATTTTATAAAATAGGTCAATAATAGATCAGGTTGCATAGTGAGTATAAGATAAATTTCAAACTCAACACACTTTTGATGCATTCACACATCAAGTTAGCTAATCCAATGTATATTGGATCATCTCAATTGGAGCTCGAACAAGGAAGTAATGGATATTTAATTAAACACCTATTATGTTGGTGATGCAAGAGCAGGAGCTCAAGTCATCATGGACATGCATAGATTTGGGTCCTTGCTTGGGTGTGCCCAAAAATACATTGGGTCTAAGAGTTCCAGCACCAGAACACACTGGGTCCAAAATTTTTAGCACCTAGTTATATTTGGTTTTAGTGTTCCAGTGCCTAATTCAATTGAGTCCTAATGGTATTGGGGAGTCATAATTAATTAGGAGTCTTGAGTTTAGGAGTTTGGGTCCAACATTGGGCGTGTCCAATATTACGTTGAGTTCAGAATTTTCAGTCTAAAGTTGGAAAAAGTCTTTGATTGTTTTGCCTAGTAGTTTGGTTGTTAACTTATTCCAACAAAGTCTGAATTTAGGAAGGGATCTAAGGCATGCATGAATTCCTTTATGGGCATGCGCAAGGTTGCATGAAGCTTCCTTTCATGGGGCGTGTGCAAGCTAAGAAGTCCCAAATTATTTGAAGTCTTGTGTGATGAGTCCATATGTCGTTTAAAAAGAGTCCTAGCTGATTTAGACTCTATTTTCATGTGCCATGAAGAGTCCTAGCTAAGTAGAAGTCTTGTTTAAATTGTGGTTGAATTAGTTAAGTGTTTGATTTGAATTAAAAGAGTCAATGTTAAGTAGGAGTCATTGTTAGAGAAGGAGTCCAAATTTTAGTTGTAAGAGTCATTATTTTCCAACCTCTTACTCTGTATAAAGGGAAGGTTGAAGAATAAAATTTGGAATACCATTGATTTGAGTTTAGAAGAATTGAGAGTGATTCTCTTTCTCCTTGGAGTGCGACGCTCCATCCCGTTTTCTTGGTGAGATGCCAAGCTCTTAGTAGAAGTTGGTGAAGGTAAGACTTCTTCTCCTTCTTCACGGCAACCCTTGAAGAGTTTGAGTGGAGGTGAGACTTTTCCATCTATCCTCTTTGGTTATCCCTTTTCATTCTCACACCAATTCTTTCCTCACATTTCAGCATTTCCTTCCGATTTCTTACGTCACAATCTATTTCTCATGCCATATCCTCTCTTTAATTAAGAGTATTAGTAAGAGAAGGACTCCTTCCTTTTTTCTCACGCCATCCTAACAATATCCCTTCTTTTTCTCACGACATACCCTTCCTTATTTGAGAGTCCGAGTGATAGAAGGACTCCTTCCTATCTCAAGCCAACTACCAAATCCTTATCTCATGCCATCAATCCAATTCTTTTCCTCACGCCCAAACTAAGTAGTTGAGTGCCATTAGAACTATTCCAATTAACCACCTTATCTAGTTAGTCAAGCCATATCAAGCCTAATTGCAACCCAAACCTAATCAAACTTTAGGTCCCAACCAAGTTCCATCCGGCCACAATCTTTCAAGCACAATCCCCAATTCGGCCACATAACCATTGAACCCAATTGAACCAATTAGCTGCATCCCATCATCTTCTTTCTTCCTCCCATCTACAAGGAACCCTAGCTGCCATAAAAAAAAGAGAATAAAAAAGGAAAGAGAGTAATTAGCCGCCATCATCTCAAGTTCAGCAACCTTCTTATCCTCGTCTGCGTCTGTTGGCATGTTATCGATGAAGTTTGAGATAATTATAAAAATAATATTTTCTACCCATTGTTAGTAAAAATTTTCTATTATTCTTGTTTATTTCTTGTGAAAATACTTGTTAGGTCCTAGTTGATGTTTTTAAGGTAAGATTTATTTTTGAAGCCTTGCTTCTTAGGTCAATCGAGTTTGAGTCAAGGTTTTAAGAGATTCTACCTTTTCTTCAATGTAAATCTAGATCATTTTTTTTCTCTTGAGCGCAAGTTAACCCGTGTTTGTTCTAAAAATATTTTTGCATTGTTAATCTGTGCATACTTTAATGGATTCTAGAATGCCTTTAATAGATTCTTGAAATGGCTAATTGGTGGAGTCCTTAGCCGCAATGCGCTTCAAGAAGCTTGGTGGATGCTTGAGTTCATTAACTAGCTTTACGAACACAAGTGGCTCTAATGGATCTAAGTTGCTCATAATTAAATATTCTAGAACTTTAACATTTTGGTGAATGTGTTAGAATGCAATGAGATAATAATGTGTAGAGTCATGAAGCATAGAGCTTCATGGAGGCACATCTTAAAATATTGGGTTATGAACTAGAACTTTATTGCAAAAGAAAAAAGAGATCAATATATCTGAACGAGCTATTAATCTCATCAAAATAAGGCTAGCCAAATTGAACCTAGGCAACTATGATTAAACCTAACAAAAATTAGCTTAACAATTTAAAAAATAATTTTTAGGACCTACGTGAAATAGCTCAGAACAAATTGCAACTCAAGGTTCTTTAGCTTATTGAATATTGTTGGTTCGAGTTTGGATTTACTTTTACCCTTCCAGATTGGATCTAAAGTGGCGAGTAGTTAACCTTTCATGATCATTATTTTATGTACATTTGTGTAAGGGACATTATTGGTGAACCTATTAATCTAGTCAATTGGTGCTAATTGGTTTCTTCAACTCAAAAGCTCTCTCTTTCTTGAGTGGACTTAAGAACTTGCAAGACTTAAAAATAAAAATTATCCTTATTTTTTCTTTCTTTTTTTCTTCTAAGAAAGACTAATATATAGCAATGGACATGTTTGTCTTGTCATGCCAAATTCATCCAATTGAAAAAGGAAAAGATTGGATAAATGCATCATGAAGTAGATTTTGGTTCATATGATCATGATCCAAGTCATCCATAGACTTAAAGGCATACGGTTAATTTTGGTAAGAGTAAAATTTGGTTACTTGTAGATTATATATTCTAAACCATTTCTAATAATCCATTGCAAAGAGGGTCTTATTTACTCTAACTTCTAAAGTTTGCTCTTCCTTAGGGAGCACATAGAGAGAGAGGTAATAAACAAAAATGCTTTAGTAATTCAAAATATTACTCAACTAAAGTTGGTTGAAGTATTCTCATTGCACTCTTTGAATTGGTATCGTGAATGATGCCATTTAATGAAGCAAAGTGATAGGCATAAGGCACCTAAGTGACTTTTTTGGATAACTATTTTGTGTTACTGTAGCATTTATAAAGGCTATAAGATACAAAGCAATGTGTCTCTCATGTCACCTCATACCTCTAACTCATTAGCCTTCATAAAGGCATCAGTCGGTCGGGTTCATATCAAGTTTGGCCATATCCATATCCAAATCCAAAATATATTTATCACATCTAAATATAAACCCAAATCCAATTAAAACTCTATATCCACACTTCATAATAAACTCAAAAAAATTCAGGTATTGGATATGGTTTCAGGAAGAAATTAGGTCGTCGATAAATGTTTTGCTATTCTTTGAATTATTTTTCCAAATTATTTCATGCACATAAAATACTATCTCAATAACTATGAATCATGAGAAAATATGATATTAGAAAATATAGAAAATGTACCAAAAGGCATATATTCATTCAGCTTTAACCTTTTGTCCATATGTGCAACCTTAAGACAACAAAAAAAATTTTTAAAAAAACAAAACAAATGTTAAGTTATGATGTGTATATAGTAGAAATTAATTTTTTTGCAATACTAGTAACCATAGCCACACATAAAACATCTATAAACCTTTACATAAACCAATCGATTAAAAATATACCTAAGGATACAAAAGGATTTCAAGTACTTAATATTGCACTTTTATACCAATATATGATGGATATGTGTGCATGTACGTGCATGTTTATGTACGTATGTTTGTTTGTTTGTATATCATAAGGCATGGATATCCTGATATCCAAATGACCAATATGAGTTTAGGTTTGATTTTGCGACAAAAATCCTTTCCAATAACTATTGGGTCGAATATTTAGATCCAAAACTATATTTTGAGTTGATTTTGTGCTAGGTTAGCAAGTTATCAACCTTTATATCCAACCCTAGGGTTAGATACTCATGGAGACATCTTATGTGACCACTAGCATCAAAGGCTATAAGGGGAGTCTTAATCCGAGCAATAGAGAATGAAAGAAAACTCCAAGAAAAATAAAAAGGAAACACCAAAACAAAACATCCACTTTCCTCATAATTTGACATATATATTGGGACCTAGTCACTCCACCACAGAAGCATCAGCCAAAATACTTCGATGCCTCTTTGAGCACGGATTCTATCTCTTCTTTCAATGTCTTCCAATATTGTAGTGGAACTAATGACATACATATCTCAGTGATGGGGACATGATACACAATCAAACACCATGAGTTAATGTTCAGGAAGAAAAGGTTGCAGATAGAAATAAAAATGAAACTAAATACCCCAAGATAGAAGAGCATGTATATGGTTGGAAAAGGACAAAAAATCCTACGTAATCATTGGAATATGCTCGAAGTTAGTAGCCCCCATCCCTACTAGGTTGAGAATTTGAGCAAGTTAAACAAATTCTGTGCAGCTTTTCTCTTGGGGAACGTTTTGTTTGCGACCAGAATCAAAATCGGAATAGATTGGAATGAAAATCGGAATGGCCATATCCCCCCTCGCATTTGCTTCGTAACTAAAATGAGAATCAGAATTGAAATAGGATTTGAATACTAGGAGAAAGAAGGGATTGGGGCATTCCCATTCCACTCTAAAATCAGAATGGAAATGGGACTCTCTCTAACCAAATAGCTAAAATAGGAGTCACTCATTCCCACTCCTACTTCAGATTCTAACTTCCTCCAACCAAGCATACCCTTAGTCTCCAGAAAATTATGTAATACACTTGGGGACATCTATTACCCTATCACCAAGAGGGTTTTTAGTTTTCATTAGAACTGGACATCCATCACCCTATATGGGAACATAAATTACAGCTCGGTGATGATATATCTATGCTTTTCACTTCTTTGCCAGGTTAGTTTCCTCTCCGACAAGCTCAGTTATAAATATTGTAGGTCACTTCTAACCAAGAGTTATCTGACTCTAAACTCACCATCAACTTCCCAACCTCTTCGAAGGTTTTTGACACTCTTGGTATGTTCTTACTCCTCACAGAACCACGAAAGAAACATCATGGCAGTAGGTGATTCTAATGGGAGAGGACAATTGTCACGGGGAGTAATTGCTGGCATTGTTTTTTTGGAAGAGACAGTGGAACATGATAAGGGGCCCTCATCCACTCAGGTACCTTTTCTCTCACATATACAAGCACAGATACATACATCTTCAGCAAAGATTTAATTTTGTGGTACCCATAGGTTACTGTTTGCATCTTGAATTCTTCAGGCTAAGTGGTATTTCTGGTTTAGAATTCAATGACTAGCCATCTTGTGCCCTAGCCAATGCTTCAAGTGGCACAAAGCCACAAATTTCCTTGTCCCACTTCATCCCTATGCTCTGATTTAGATCATCAATTAAATCATCATCTCGAATATCTTAAAACATTTTCAGACATGTGATGTCCCCTGAAGATCCCACTAGTTAAAATATCATCCTCCAGTTGCACATATGGAAAAATTATATGAACCAGTGCCTGCAATGCTTAATTGGCCCTAAAACACATTCTACCAATTAATCATGACAAGGCAATACTTACACTCGGCATGACACTCTTAACAGGTGCATGTAAGTGTTGGTCGAAATCCTGAGCTTCAAATCTAGCATTCAGTTACACGAAGGAAATCACTTGTTAGACCCCAAAGCAGACCAAACATTTGCCATGTCCATAAGATCGCAGATCAAGTTAAAAAAACTCAGCAGATTTTCTTCGTTAGACCTATATCCTATAAGAAAAGTATGTTGAAACAATGCGGACCTCTGCAGAAAAAAGGTCAAATATCTTTCAATGAGCAGCCAATTTTGCTGATCTCAATCATTTCGTCGGGAGGAAAAACACTTTCATAATCCTATTCACCCATGAATATATCATAATAATACAGCTTGTCAGCCTGGATAGTACATATTTCACAGCCATAGTAGATGCTCCAAACAGAGACTCCTGATTATTAAAGTTCGTATTTTAACTAGAAAAATTGGTCTCTTAAATGGCATCATTAATGTTTTTATTGCTCATTACATGGCAAGCTGCATCTTCGCAGAACTACTCCGAGCATTAAAGCGAATGTCGCAATCTCCTTGTATTTGTGTCACTAACTAGCTACAAGGCAAATTATGGATGGTTATTCAAACAGAGGAGAACAATAAACGAACATTATTGGAAACAAAAACAAGCAACTTCAACATTTATATTCTCTCTGCATGAACCACAGTCGTAACTATGCCAAAGCACACACCTAAACTTTTGAACAACACTAGTCCCACAGAAAAGTTGTGGAGGTAACTATTACCATAGAAGATATCCTTGATTTACACAATTACGGACATGCTTTTTCCTGCAACATTGAAATGGCAGCTTTGTCTGTAAACCAAGTGAACTTACCATCCTCAAGTGAAACCATCTCAACAGGCAGCAAATCTGAAGAACTTTGTTTGCTCCCTAGAGCCTTATGCACTGCGCCAGCTTTACCAGATCCAGCAACCACAAGTGCAGCATACGCTGATGAGTTAATTACTGGGAGTGTGAATGTTATTCTCTCCAGCGGTGGCTTTGGGGAGTCCTTAATGAAGGTTACCCACCGCTGGTTTTCATTGAGGAGAGGGTGCCCAGGAAAAAGAGAAGCGACATGACCATCTGGGCCCATTCCCAACAGCATCAGATCAAATTTTGGGAACCCAGTTGCCGAGGATACTGCCACCACCGCCGTCTTAACCAGTTGTTTCAGGCAGGTCTCATAGTCATCAGCAGCACCCTCAGCTGATAAGGAGTCATTGATAGCATAAACCTGACCTGGAGGAATTGGGACCTATCATTTGAAAAATAAAACAATGATCACCAATGCAGTTCTCACCTATCATTACATAGAGCATTAAGATAGACTTCAAGCATTTGTAATTGAATGTGTCCTCATCACTTTGGTATTTTCTACGTAACGGAAAATGATTTCAAATCATAACTGAACAATACAACAGGAAAAAATGGAGCTGAGAAGTCAAAACTATGTATGCTAACTCAACCAACAAAACATTGAGTTGATAGTTGCAACCAATCAAAAGATCTATCTATTTCAGATGAACACTAAACCAATGATTATTTTTCACTAATCTAAAGATTCTTACCATTCCATTTACCATCTTTTTAAAATTCATTAGAAATTTTAGCTCTATTCCATTCCTCAACTGGTCAAAATAAAACGGTGACTGAATTGACTGAGTCAAGCAGTTCAAAAAACAAAGAAAAAATGCATTGTGATCAAAGTATGATATATTTATGACATTATTAATAATCTTTAGTTTTCATTTCTATGCGAGTCAGTCAAGTAATTGAATCAGTTTAGTAGTGTACTAAGCTCTTCATGCCCTTTGGCCACAATTCTGAAACCATTCTTATTATCTTTCACGAAATTATTTCTTCCCGATCTATCTTGTATCCATCTTTGGCGAAGGTACAGAGAGCAGGTTCTTCCTCCTTTGTACTAGCAGCATATCATTCTGATTTTTCAGTGTGCCGTCTTTCATATTCATCTCGGCAACTCCACACCCTTCAATCTGGTGCAAGCTTTGATCTAAAAGTATGATCAACTCTGTGTCAGTACGATAGTATATTTCACCGAACCACTCTCGATTGCAAGTTGATGGCCCCTCCCGAGTATGTTTATAAACCTTGCTTTTTCAGTCCCGTGTTTCATTTTTGTCGAGTCAGAAAAAAAAAAAATCTTTCTATTAAGCTTTGCATGATGGAATTTGGTGTACTTTCAGTTGTTAATAATTTTGAGTATTCTAAAAGGGTACTTGTGGGGTTTCCTTTGGATCTGTTCAGTTCAAATGAGTTAGGCACCTAGTAAAAATTGAGACAATCAAGGAGTCTATAGGGTAATGTTGTGAAAGAAAAGGGAATGGGTTATTTATTTGTATCTAAGCACTTTTCTGTAAGGGTTACCCACCGGGGGAGAATTTCACTTCATTTATTGTTTGTATGGGAGCTAGATGGTCGAGCTCAAATTGAAAATAAAACTACAATGTCAGATGATACAGAAAGCAAGAAGCCGAGAGGATGGATACTGAGATCAAGCAGATTCAAGAAAGAGCTGAATAGGGCTGTCAAACATGTGAATTATTCATGAGTAGCTTGCTTTCAGCTTGATATTCTGCTCAACATCAGCTTGCTTGGATTTTGAGCTTGATATAGATCAAACATTAAATTAAAAAAAAAAGAATAATACTAATTTTCCAAAAAGAAATAATTTAAGATATTAAAGCTTTGGCTGAAAAGGATGAACTCAGCCATTAGATTAAGATCTAATGAAGCAAGCAATGAATTGATGGGAAAGGCATAGGCTGAATCTAGGTGCAAACCCTCCACATTATCCTCTCTGGCTCCCTCAGTAATGGCAGAGCCATCATCTTCTAATGTTTCTCCTATCCCTCTCCCTAGCCCTCACTCCCAGTGGCTGTTGAGAAGGGGGTCCCCTCTATGGTCAAGCTCCTACAATATTTAGAAGGGATGAAACACCAGCAAGAAAGCATAGATATGATGTCTGAGAGAGGAAGCAAAATCTCTTTCACCCAAGTCATTGGCTCAGTAATCCTACTACCCTGTCTCTCTCATTCCCTTTTCCTTGAAAGTCTGATACTCTGATGAAAATCTCACATCTCCTTGATTCTACTGGTGATCGAGACTTGCATGAAGGTGTCAATTTGTCCAATAGCTGCCCCTTCATCTCCTCTCCTATCTTTTAGTACCTCCACCACTCCTCATAATGTACTCGAGCCTAGTTGTAACCATCAAGCAACCACAAGCAAAGTTTGACCTGATATTTTTAGCATACGAAAACCAAGCTTGAGTTGACTCAAGATATATAAGTGTAGCTCAAGTTAGTATTTCAGCTCGTCTCAAGCTCAAGCTGTGCATAGTTTAATTTTGAGCCCAAATGAGTTGGCAGGGCCTGACTTGCTCATGTTCAGTTAGTTTATACCCTTGATTTGAGCAACATATTGAAATCTTACAAGAGAATAAATAGCTGATGCCTGTAATGAACTTGACATGACAAACTTTTTAAACATAATTGTAGATCTGTGTAACTACATGCCCTTGTTCCCACCGTGAACACCTACTTGAACTCTATCGAAATCCACAGAAGCCTAATGTTCTCTTGGCATCCTTGCACATTGATAAGGATGCTCTTAAACAATACATTGGTTGAGAAATCACAAGGTTTTCTGTCATGGAAAGGGTTCCTTTAATAGATTTTACCGAGGCCAAACAGTTTGATGAACAAGTATGAAAATAGAGTTTAAACTCTTAGCAAGCAGAACTAAAGGACTGAATGACAATTTCTTTTCGGAGTTGCTTCCCTTATGGCCTAACGATGAGATCCAGGCCAGGTTACATATCTTTTGCCTTTCCACAATGTCATAAGCTATTAGGCTAGTAAATGCTACAAGGTAAACAAAGTTAATACATTGACAAAGAAAAATAAGTGTGGTTCCTTCATACCTACAGTGTCAAGTCTAGTTGCCACTAAATCATAACATAAAACCAGTATATCAACAATACAGTGGTTGACACAAAAAGATATGGATGGAATGACACAATCAGGTCATTTGTTACAACTGTCACTAGAAGCCACTAGAAGCCTATACTTGGTCAACATTGTAAAGAAGCAAGAGATTTCAAGATAGATGCTTAAGTTGATGAAGCCTGAGAACAACTGACTTTGGGAAATGGAGAATTGTTCACAGCAGTGGAAGCAGACCCCAAATTTATGTTCATGATTTGGTTGGATCAGAGAAATCAAGGTTATGCTAAAAACAGCCTTATGATATCTCAACAGATTTAAATTACAATCCAGTAGTAGCTAGATCATGGAGTACAATTTGCAGCCAAAGGAAATGGAATGTAATGGTGTACAATGTTGCCATGGTGATGAGCACTTCGGTGTGTAGATATGGGCATTACTATAAGACATCATTAAAGGTTCACTTTAGCCTATATTGGATTATCAGTTAAATAGTAGTCTATCTAAGGCCATTTTCAGTTCACTACAGGTGGTCGGAAGTAAAGCCTATAAGTTGCCAGAAGTGATTTCAGACCAATCTTAGTTGAACTGACTTCAACACTTTTTTTGGGAAGTCAAGATATAAATCAAGACATAAATTAGGCACTTTCTTGACCACTCCCACCAATCCAAACACGTGGAAGTTGCTTCTTTCATTTGACCTTCTTTCACTTTTGGACACTTATGGCGAACCATGCATGCCCTAAGATATTTTTATTGTGATAATTTATTCACTTATGCTTTATCTATAAGCCTATAAACTGTAAGTACCCTTGATCCCATACGATCAGCAAAATTTGCTCGAGCACTTCCCTTGTTTTGGAGGTTTGATAACCTTGAAATGGTTGATTTTTTCCTTGAGCTATGGCATCAATGTGTATAGTTAGTTTAAAAGTCTGTGAGGAAGAAATATTGGTTCTTCTCCGGAGTGAAAGAAGAGGGAACAAGCTTTCCCTTTGAAGCTAAGCAATGTTGTGCAAGGGTTTCCCAACAGAAGACAAAAATTTAAATAGATTTTTGCTGTTCTTCTACCAAAAATGTTTCAAAATCACAATAAATCAAATACTAATTGGATGGTGGCAAATCTACACTATATATATAAAATAATTTGTCAACAAGCAATCACAACCATGGGATCTAATTCAAAGCATTTTCCATTAAGAACCACATTAATTAGATCATAACAGCACTACCTCCCTATCTAGCATGGAAATAACACTAGATACTACCTGATATTCCATCCCCAGATCTCCAACAAAGATCTCACAACCAAATATGCACTAGATTTTCCACAATGCTTTATAATTGTCCACCATAAGATCTAGTGAGATTTATAAGCTAGTGTTGATCCAAGTTTTCTTTGCACTCAATATCTTTTTTTTTCTGAAAACTGGGATGGCAGAAATCCCAGCCAAAATCTGGGTGAAGGCGAGACTGGAAGCCAAGTCCTTGGTACCAACTCCCAAATACTTCACCAGCTGCACTACTTGGCACCTTCTTTCCATTCAATATCAACAACCTCTTCCCACAATAAAAATTCAATTAGATCTATGTGATCCCAATCATCACTTTTGATATCTCATCTGGATCCATTCGCTATAGACATCCCTATATGGTCACAATGGTCTTGTTAGCCTTTCTCTGAAACATATCTCTGTCTTTCATAGAATATTCCCCTCTGCAAGTCCACGATTTTTTGCATGACCATATTTAAGAGTGATTTGGGTTTATGAAGCCACCTAACCCATATCCACATATGATTTAGGCTTTAATTAATCTAAAGAATCAACAACTTGGTCCATCTAAGGTAAAGTGTTCATTTAAAGGTCCACCGTCCACCTAAGGTGCTTTTACTACTCATCCTTTTGACATTTTTAGTTGCGAGATCCTACTAGATCAAAGGATGATCATCAGGTTTGATTGCCAAGTCAGAATATTCCAACACATACTCAGTCTCCAGGTTTCAGAAGCAAGTGCAACTCGGGACGAATTTAAGTCAAGTCCTATTATTTCACCCATAAATAGCTTTTTTGTATATGTTATAATGAGTCTCTTCAGGTCAGAATATGGATCATGTCGCAATCAAATTTTGGTTTGTCTTGAGTCTAAATCTTAACCTCCTCATGCAGGCACAGAACGAAGTAATTCGAGCAAGACATAATTTTCAACACAAATTTGCACATTCTTTTCTACTAATTCTACAAAAACTAAGAATTATGGCAACTACAGCAAAGTAGTGGGAGGGTCTTATGTACCTTAGAAAGAAACACATCATAAGCTAGTTTATAGTTGCTATCAGCGTGGTCCTTCGGCACCACCCTCTCATCCACCCAGAAGACGTGCCACTTTGTCCAATCCACCGATTCCAGATACGGAGGCTCCACCAACTTCCTACAATCTCAGAGACTTTTCAAAACTCACATCGAAGAGAACCCTAGAGATTTCAAAGAAAACGACAATCCGAGCTAAATACCTGAGGGATTTGATGAGAGACCCGCCGGAGATAACCAAGGTGAAGGCTCCCCTCTCTTGGGCATACTTCTCCGACAGCTCCGCCGTGTGCTTCGCCAGAGAGACGGCAAGCTCCTCCTCGCTCTCGAAGACCAGAAGCTCCTTCTTTCCCGTCGTCGTCTCCACCTCGACGGAGGTCGCTTCGGAGGCCATGGCGGAGATAGGTCTCCGGCCGGATCGGACGGGGTTCGGCGAGGCGGCGAAGAAGATCCTTCTTTCTGAGAATAAGGTTTTGGCCGGAGAGAGAGACCGTGGGATCGCCGGAAAGCTACGGGCTGGTGGCGGGCGCGGCCGGTGGTGGGAGGGGAAGACGGCGGGAGAAGGGGAGATGGCGAAGGAACCCATGTTAAAAGATGCAGTTGGATGGCGAGCGGTGGCATCAATTGGACCGGTATGCTAATTATAGCCGTCGAAATCTAGATGGACGGCAGATGACGTGGATCTGAAAGCGAAATAAAATCTAGCTGACTTTTACGGAAAGGACGATGGTTGTCTCTTTTGCCGGAAAGAAGGATTCACCTTCCTTCGCGGGAATACCGTTGGATCGCGCAATATCGACTTCGAGAGCTGTGCACACGATTATAGGAACAGTTCAGATAACTTTGAGATCTATGCGGCGCACCATCCAACGGCCGAAATCGTGAAAGAACATTATCCATCGTTTGCGCGAAAGATACAACCCGAACGTGATAAGTGCACTAAATGGGGTTCACTATGTTACACAGATGGAGGATTGGAGGCCTATATCTCAACAAATATAGTAGTGTCATTTTTTTTCAAAAATATATACTATTAGTTTTAATATGATAATTATGATAGAAATAGGTCTTCTATTTTCTTAACTAAAAGTCAATTTAGAATGATTGTAGACTGATTGAAAAATTTTAGCCCGTAAATTGTATTATCAATCAAAATCTTAGGATATACCCGTAATCTTTCTCATCAATGACTGCTTGATATTAATATATTCCACATCATAGTAATATAAACTAACATCCTGATATAGATCCAGGCCAAGATGAAAACCTTGATTAGATAACAATATAAGTCAAATTCACTTTTGTTTATGGTGGTATATCTTAAATCCCAAATTATTAGTTTAAATTGAACATGTTGAACTATTCTTTTACAAAAAAAGAACAATTGAATTAATTGTGATGAAATAGTTCTAGTCTATAACATTGTAATTTTTCAAGACATGAACCAATCAAGGATGCCAAGGCTAATGTAATCGACATTTATCTTATTTGTTACTCTAAATCTTGAAAGGTGTTATGTTCAAAATATAGGAAGTTTGAGTCAAATATGATGAAACAATTGAAGATATGCATCTTTATATATGCTACTATACAATGGTAGAAGGCATATCTTCTTCATCTATATCCTACTTTGTGTACTGGACTTCTCCACAAATCAATCTAATCCAATTAAAAAGCATAATAGCATTTCATTGATCAAGGACATTTTTTTAATTTTTTTATTTTAGAAACTAAAAGGGTTGTGATGGAGAGTTACTAATCCTTGCTTTCTTTTCCATCGTGCTAAGGCAAGATTATAAAGGAAATCAAAGTTAGATACTTTCCTAAAAATGTTAAGTTTTGAATAATCAAAATTAACTCACATAAAATAGAAAAAAATCTAGGAAGTTAATATAGGGGATTAAATGCACCAAAACTTCTTGAGTCATGGTGTTGGAATGCATATGATAACTCAACAATACTTTCATAAATTGCACCAATCCACAACATATCTCTAATTTCATTAAGCATTAACATGTTAGATCGGAAAAAGGGTTGAAATATGTGCATTGCTCTTTCTAATTTATTTGGAAAAGCATCTCAACTAAACATGAAAAAATATATTATAATCAAACCTGAAAGGATATATTGAAATGCATTATTTGGATACATAATAATTTTTTATGATCACCTTTCTCCTTTTCGCTCTTGATGCGTATCATATATTTATATCATCTATACTATGTTATAAACTAAGGAGGAATATGTCAAGTAGATTTGATTTGTCAAATTTATTGATCGAAATACCTTTTTTTCTAGATTTGCTTCAACATACCATTTTCCCCATAGCCATTCTTTTTTTTTCCCCAAGAGTACGACATAGATCCCCCCACCAACATGTTTCTAGGCGGAAATATCTCGCCAACCAATTAACCTAAAGCAGGGTATCCACAATTATTTGCAATCTCACAGTTAGTTTACTCTATCAGACACCCATTCTAAGAAGGAAAGGAAACTAAATTACAGAAAAACTATATATGCATCTCTCTTTCTCTCAAATACATGCATGTCTCTTTTCATTCTCTCACATGCATGCATCTCTTTCTTTTATACATCTTTTCTCACAAGATCATATTTAATCAGGCTTAAAACACAATGCATAGGTGAACCTATGCATGCTTACTACCTGTAACACCCAGATCAGCTAATAAACAACTGGACCTAATTTACTTGACTAGTCCAGATGTAAGAGTTGGAGTAGGCAATGAAGAAAAAAGATAAAGCCCAGTTCGACTTGGAGTACAAGATAGAAAAAAAAGATAGAGCTTTATCAGAGTAGAAAATTATTAAAAAAAAAAGATAGAGCCTTATTCGGCTTGGAGTAGAAGACGAACTTCTTCTTCATCTTGACTTTCTACGATAACTAAAAAATCTAGCCTCCAACGGCTATTTAAAGACCCCCATACCTCCTTTCGTCTCACAGTCGATCTCCTTCTCCTCTTAATGTTCAACAGTCTTGGCTCACAGTGCTCACCGAAGATTTCAATTGAGCGCTCGCCAGAGCCTTAAGTTTTAAGAGGGATTGTCAAAATTATTTAGACCTATAATTTGAGTTTGCTTGTAAGATAAGTAATGTTATGTCTTTTCTAGATTTTTTGTTAATATAATATTATTTTCAACATCAAATAAATTATTAATTGATTTATATATGATTTATAAATTTTATAAGATTTTATTTTATAAAAATATACTTGTAATTTTGAAATAATATTTTTAGATTATTATATTGTTTATTGATCTTATATCGTATATGTATATTTTGGTTTGAATATGGTCTATATGTTATTCTAAAAAAAAGAAGAATTATGATATGTATTAGATTTGAATTCTCAACCTTACTATATTCTAAACCCTGCTAATTTGAGGTTATGCATTGACACTTTGGCTATTATAGAGCTCATTGATTCTACTCCTGGTTCTGCCACAAGATATAAATATAATATTTTGGCCCACTCTGTTAGGTATTTTTACAATTCTATTTCTAGTCTAGCTACAGGATATAAATGTGGCCATAGTTAAAGATTGTTGAGTTGAATATAATTTGTTTCGAATCAAATTTATGAATATGTATATAAATATTTGAAAGATATGGATTTTAATGGATTTGTGTTTTAAAATAGAATTGGTTGTGTCTTTGCACTGATTCGTGGCAATTTGTATTTTGCTATTGCATCTTATAATATTATATAAATTATCTAGTTAAGGTATTCATTACTTATTAGATTGTCGAGCTCATTATCTCTTTTTTTCTTCATAGATGCAGATACTTAATTCTGAATGCAGGTTCTATTATAAAAGTGAAACTAGAGGTGAGATTCGATAATATCTACGTAGTTTAGATTTAGTGTTATTATTAATTTTTATTAGGTTTTCTTTAAGCTTTAATTGATGCAAGACTTTTAAATTTTGTTAGTTTGATTTAGTAGTTAATTGAATTATGACTTATAGTTATTTTAGTTTATTTTTCTGTTTATTTATAATATCATGATTACATGCCTTGCATGCTTATAGAAAAAATTTTCTATGAGTATGTAACGCTTGCCATAACCCCTGGCTTGTGATGACACTACCTCTCTTCGTCTCTCTCCACATAACAAACTCGAAGGAGTGAACCCCATACCCCCCCTCTCTCTCTCTCTCTCTCTCTCTCTCAATTGTGGAGAGGGAGTTGTTGCCTCCCTCCTACACTCCCCTTCCCCTTTCTCTCTCATAGGGAAAGGGGTCATTGCTCTCTCTCACATACACGCGCACTCGCATGCATGCACATGAGTACCCGCCTACCCAACGGTGGTAGGTGGGAGTAGGGAAGGAGAATCCACCTTCATGTTGCTTGCATGGAGTATGCCACATGGGCTAACATGGAGAACATGATTGGTTGAGCCGATTAAAGAAGTTATTGGTAGTTTACCGCTGTTGGAATTAATGGTTGAGATTAAACTAAGATAAAATTACCATTTAAAAAATTGCATTGAAGCAAAAACCTTAGTTGTTTAAAAATATGTTTAAGAATCATGATATCGATGGTATAACCAAAATAATATGTTAATTTTTTATCATTTTGTTTATTAACTACACTAATTATTATGTCTCCTATCCAATAAATTCCCACATTAGAATACTCCCCAATCCACCAAGTCCATATCCCCCTACTTTCTCATTAACTTTGATTTTGTGCATCAGTTTGTTACTTTCTTATTTTATATTTACATTTTATTTAATATAAGTTCATAACCTACTCATATTTTTATGTTTTGTTGTTGAGATTGCATTGCTTGTGTCCAAACTACTAATTTTACTACATATGCTGCCATATTATAATCACATGATTTGTTCATACTCATGATATGGAGCATGACTTTTGGTTACTATGTTGATGTTATTAGATTAACCATCTAGGCTAGAAAGTGATTTCTCCAGTGAAAGCCACATTTACTTGTGCTAGATGTCAAAAACTTTAATTTTTATCATATGTTGGTCAAAACCCTGTACTCGGTGCATCCAGTCTTATTGTAAAACTAAAATTTCTTTGTTAGTTCATTCTTATATAAATTATAATTACCTTTGCTCAGTTGTTGTGGTGGAGTTTTTCTTTTCTCCCTTTTTTTCATGATTGATTGGTATGATGTTTGTACCTTACAAGTTGCAAACTTTTTTTTTGTTTGGCAGACTTGAGCATTTTATCAAATCAGGCCAAATTCATACTATATCCAAGTTAAATATCAAATATATAGATTTTTGGTAATGGTCACATAAATCAAAATCCTTGTATCTAATTATTTTAGCACCAATCCAACCTGCTCATCAAATCTCAAGTGCAAGACCAGATCTATATTGCTTAATCAGATTTTGTTAGAATAGTGTATGCCCTAGAAACTATTTGCATTTGATTATAAATATTTATTAGATTAATGTATGGAGTTTTCCTTTTCCATGATTATGTACAGAATAAGGTATGTGTCTTGTTCATGTTTGTAATATGTAACCCGTTCTTGATGAATTAAGTTCACTTGATATCAAATTTTATATGGATTTATAATGAGTTATCGGCCAAACATTTTATATTTATCAAGAGATAAATATTATAGAAACATATGTACTAATTTTAATGCGAGAAGTTCACATGACTGAACTTTTGGTTTTATGTTTGATTATGTTTTGTAGTTAGACCTTTAAAAATCTTGATTATTTTAGTGGCAAAAGATTTTTATAACAAGACTTTTCTTAGGCTACCTAGAGAAGATGCATAACCACCAAAATACTCTTAAAAAATCTTAATAGACAATCTAGGTAGCCCTCCAAAATAATGAAGGATCAACTTCAATTTTTTTTTTAAAAATGCTCATAGTCTCATAGAAAATGATCATATTTGGCATTTTACAAGTTAAGAACCCCTTATCCTTATTGGCATATTGCAAGTTAAGAACCCCCTCCTTAATCTTCTACCAAGATCTTTGTTAAGTAGATACTTGATGGTTTGTTGTAGCATTTAATGAAGGATGCCATGAAGGATATTAGTAGCCAATGCTAAAATGGAGGGATATACCAAATACCTTTTTGATAAACTATAATTATGCCAATTTGCAATGGCCCATTTTTCCATTGTATGCAACTCCGATCTAACTCAACCATAAACTCCCACAACCCTTTACCTTCCTCAAACTAACCTGTCGCATGCTTGAGGATTCTGAGTAAAATAGCGCAGGATTATAATCGGAAGAGCGATTAGAGGCCGAATTTGATATTCTTAATTAAGATCAGAATTTGACTATAGTTTAATATAATATTTTTAAATATTGTTGGTTCTGTGAGAAATTAAAATCTGGCTCTAGTTATTTAAATTAAAGTCTGAAAACTGATTATTTAAATTTATTCTGCTGCTTTTTTTATAATACATGATGAGATGTTTTGTATGCTTATAGAAAAAGTTCTTCATGAATATCTGGTCGTTGCCATGACTCTTAGTTCGTGATCTCGGATCGGGGGCATGACACCTAATCACTAGGACCTTCTAATTACTTCAAGATATTGTTTAGAGGATCAATTGGCTAGAACTTCCTCATTGAAGAAATAACTTTCCACTTGGAAATCAAGACCAATAATATATAATTAGTTTGTTTAACTTCTTCTAGGTTACCACTGGAAGAAAAGAATCCGATGCCAAGGTCATTCTCTACCAAACAACACGTTAAAATTCTTCTGTAGAAATTTCCCCTGCATAGTGTTCGAATGTGTGATCTGATCCCTTGTATCATACTAGTACTGCTAGTTATTCCTGCTTCATAATTTGCTAAACGGCTCCCAGAAGGAATCAGAGACACAATAATGAATCTCAATCCATTACTGAAGTATACCTTTCCTTCGAAGAGTATATAGGCTTCGTTCTATACCACCTAGAGGCTATCCCTAAAAGAAGGTTGTATTTAGATATTCTTTCCTCGACCATTTCTCTGAGAGTGATGTTATGACGTGAGTACTTCCTCCAATTTTCTAGCAATATCTTCTCTCATCTTTCACTTATGCCCGATCAACATCCTCCTTTTGTCCTAGAAATCCCTCGATGATATGGTTTCATGCAGTGGTTACATCTAATTGAATATATTCTCCAAGTTGAATTTATTCCAACATCATAATATGCCTTCATCTTTTTGAGTTGGCGAACCAGCCCCAGCTAATGAGGATATGTTCAAATAATTTCTGTCTTTTTGCACTCACTAGAAGATCTAGATGGTGAGCTTCTCAATCTGTTGAAACCTAAATTCCATCCAGACAAACCAAGCGAGGAGTTTGATGTAGATCAGACCAAGTATACTGCCAACAGGCTATTAGGAAATCAATTAATTGCAAAGCCTAAATATTGTGAACAAATTCCTCCATATCATGTTGAAAACTTAGGCTATCATTTATTTGATGCTGGCCTCAGTGCTAGAGTTACCTCATTGCGCGCGCTCTCTCTCTCTCGCACTCTCTCCCAGCTCCCCTTCCCCCCGCTTCTTTCTTTCTTTCTTTTCGAGTACCCATGGGAAACCGTCCTCGAGTTTACAAACCCGGCAAAATAGGAGAATGCACGAACATTTCAAGTCACTCATTTCGTCGAGCATCAGACGTGCACTCGGGGACCAGTTCGGTTGCCAAAACTCGCTCCCAGTCGAGCCTCCGCGTGTGGTCGTTGATCTCATGTCCCTGGGAATGGGATCACCTGAGAGGACTAATCCGAGCCTGGCAGTAGGAGCTTGAAGCTTTTCATACGCTGGAGGATTCAAAACATCCGCTAAACCTTTTGACCACCAGTGTCAGTCGCCTTAAACTTCTCAACCTGGGATTTTTTTTTCTTCATTTTTTTATTTTCTGAAATGTTTCGATGCAAAATTGGTGCTAAAATCGATTCTTTGCTTCATTTTTCTCTTTCTTATTTATCATGCTCCTTTGATGTTCTTATAGTGTCAATAGTTTTTGTCTGAATGCATTTGTATTGACTAACATGATAGGATGAGCATCATTTGAGGTACTATCCTCAGTCTTGTTGTGAAATTGGGAGGGTTTCAACTAATGGAAATTTTTGTTGCAAAACTTCATAATTCATGCTTCTGGGATAATATTTGTGATAATAAATACGAGATCATGGTTTGTCGTACCGGTCCGTACCGGCCGGTACGTACCGGTCTGATCGGGGATTGGTATCGGATCAACATGGAATTCGGTACCGATAGCTTATCGTTGGAGAACCGGTATGGGACCGGCACAGACTGGTATCGAACTGGTACGGGACCGGTCTGGGCCGCCACCGGCATACCGACCAGTACCGGTACGGCGGACCTTGTACGAGATGATAGGCAACATCTGATTGTTGACCCAATTACCATGTAAATAGACTTGACAGAGAGATCCAGACAAAATGTAAATAGGCGTACTGTCTCATTTATTTGAGCCAATATCAAGTATTGAAGGGACTCAAGATGCTTTGATGTTTGATAAAAATATCTAAAAAAGCTATACTGATCTGTTGTGTAATATGTTGCTACAATGTAAAACCATCAAGACCAAGGTAAGCAGTACCGACTGTACCGACGTACCGGTGGGCATCGGTACCGGTACGGTACCGAACCAAACCGAGCCAAACCAGTACTGTACCGATGGGGCTAAAAGTCAAAAAAAATTAAAGCCGGTACGGACTGGTCGGTTCGGGCCGATACCGAGTCGGTATGGGTCGATACCGGTCGGTACGGGCCGGTACGCGTCGGTACCGGTCGGTACGGGCTGGTACGGTTCGGTACCGAAATATGTAGCTATACCGTACCGGTAGAGTCCGGTACCGATATGTACCGGCCCGTACCGACCGGTACGGCAGACCATGATCAAGACCCATCTTGGTTTTTGTTTTTATGTGAAATTTTGAGAATGCTGCATGTGCCACGAATAGAATGATATTGGGCTAGGTGATTGGTCCTTTTGCAGATTCTTTCCCATGCCTCAATGAAGAAAACTCCATATTTGCCATCTAAAGGAATTAACCAATTACCGAACAATACATGCTGTATATTGGAATTACCAATTACCAAATAATACATGCTGCAATAGTTTGATCGAAAGTTTTTTTTTTTTTATAATTTTAATTTGAGCAAAGATAGACCCAAATATTCAATAATGTTTTCTTGGGATGTCAAAACATGATTCAATTGATCCATAGAGTTGACACTGAATTGAAAATATTATGAAGATATCATGAGAAGGTTAATCCATTCAAAATGATTGGAATATTATGACTATAAAACCTCAAGCTGATTTAAAAGAGTACATACTACAAACGCACTTGAGATACTTGAAAGACTGCAAAGTTAGAAATAACTGAAGATTATATACAAAGACAAAATAAAAGGCTTAGAAGCCCTTGTTAGTGTTGAGACCAGAATTTAAGACTGCATTGTGTAGAGAGTGTGCCTCCTTAAATAACATCCTTGAATATTTATAGTGAAACGTCCCTAATAGTTTCTTTCATGAATTACTTTCCTTGGTAGTTATGTCTAACTATAACTTTCTCGATGGTTGTTGTTATCCTTAAGTTCCCTTGGTAGTTTTTCCATGCATACGCCCTTGGTAGCTATCTCTGTATTTAACATTATTGGTTGTTGCTTTGACAGGTAACTTTTTATTATGTGACATTCTTTGCATACTTGACACTTGCCAAATTTTGATGATGCAATGCATTATTATCATAATCATCATTGTAATGACCCAAGACCCGACCTAGAAAGGGCTATCCAGAAGTTAATCGGGGTCTTGGTCTTGCTAAAATAACAAAGACCTCTCAAACATACACCCAATATGGGGCTAAACACACACTCCATGTGTCCTCATATATTCCTTTCCTTTAAGCCCTAGGATCCTTGCGAGGGGAAATCCCCTGCACACAATTATGTGGGATTAAGCACATGTTCGTGCATGTCCTTAAGGAGCGGCAATGGGGCGGATATGGGTCGAGTAGGCCATTACCTATACCTGTCTCGTACCAGTCTCGAGGTGGGGTGGGTCAGGTAGAGTTAGATGGCACGGGTTGGAGCGGGCGAAGCTGCAAAAGTCATTATTTTTACATACAAATAAAACAAAAAAAAGTAACTCTCAATACTTCATATAGTATTAAACAAAAGAAGGGTCGAAGATCTAGAATGTAACAAAACAAATTTTCAACAACAATAAAAATAGTAAACAAAAATGTTGTTCTTTAGGAAATCAAATGTCCCTTAAACAAAGAAAAACCATCAACTAAAAAGGCGAACACCTAAACATGTATCATGAAACCTTTCACATAATTAATTTTTTTCAGGATCGATCACAATACTTTTTTCTCCGTTATCATCATAATCATCACGGATAGTTTTGCTACCTTGTGGTGGAGATGATCCTAAAAGGTACGAAGAAAAATAAAGCTTCATGAGTTAATAATGTAAAGAATATAATCCGGATTTGAAGCGAAGGTTGGGGAGGATCCGATTGGTAAGGTTTATATATAATTGGGTTGGCTTCTTGGGGGGGGGGGGAGGAGGATTTACCATTACCCATCCCCACTGCTGACTCCAAACAGGTTGGATATCCTATGAGGCAGAGTAAATTGCCACCTCTACATGTCCTTGCACACTCCATTTAAGTTGGCATCCTCGTCAAGGGAAGAGTCCTATCATAAATACCAAGACTAGCTTATGGTTTGCCCGAAAATAATTTGTGTGCTAGTATCCCCTAGCCATATAGGTTGTAGGCCGGGTTAGCTTTGATGCCATTTATAATGATCTAGGACCTCACCTAAAAATAGCTTGTGAGAAATTATTAATTGGGATCCTTAGCCCTGCTTTAAATACCTAAGACCTACCCATTGCACACATGATGTTACACTAGCACATGCTTCCTCGTTTAAGCCATGGCATCATCAACAAAGGAAGGATCCAATTAAAAATTTATGACCAGCTCGTGGTCAATGCCAAAAGAGTTTGTGTTGCAGTGTCCTCTTGTCACATAAGTCATTGTCTATGTCAACTTTGATACCATTTTTAATAATCCAGGACCTCATCCAAATATGGCTAGTTAGAAGTTATTAATTGGGTACATGGCCTTGCTTAAGTACTCGAGACCTCCCTAATACACAACCTAGTGTAGGACTAAACACACTCATGCAAATCCTCATAGAACTCCTTGTGATTCTCTAAATAATTTATTTAGAAGCCTCATTCAATAATTATGAAATTACTATATTGTTAGTCCTTTTTCCACTATCCCTATCTTTGACTGAAACCCTAGTATAATCCCACTTGGTGCATATAATTTTGATGTATATCTGTAGTTTTTATCTTTTTTATTTAGATATTTTATGAATTTCTCTCTTGCCAGGTTCAAGATAGAAACAAATTTATGGGGATACATTAATCCAACTCTTTATATGTATGTGTTGTATTCGGAAATCTGGTGGGCTGAGGATAATTGTCTTGTGTAGCAAAGAGCTTTCAAGTAAAGATCTTGGAATTAAGATATTGGGATCCATAGAGAGAAAAAAAACATGCCTAGATTGTCATTTATTTTAGGGATGGGCCTTTAATGTAAGTGACAGAAAATCTATAAGTAGGTTTTCCCATTATTTTCAGTTATAAACCTTAACCTGCATCAAGGTTACAAGAGGAACAACAATAGGATTATATTTTTGAATCCACTAAATATTAATCAACATCTGAAAATCAAACAATCAATTATCTTTCTTAACCTAAACTCTGTATCTTCATCTTTGTTTCTTATACTTTATCCACAAAAAATAGTTTAAAACTTGTTTATTCATCTTGAAAGTTAACCATGTCAACTTTAACTCAAATTATTTCAAGCAAGGTGCTCAATCTCGGTATCGGATACCTTATCTGTACATTATCGGTTCGGTACGGTACGATATACTCCTGTAGTTAACCATTTTTTTAAATTTTTATCTCGGTACGCCTCGATATTAGGTCGATACACCTCGGTATATGTCGGTATACCTCGATATGGGATTGTATGCCTTAGTACGGGGCTTTGTACCAACTTAAAGTTAAGTTTTGTACCGATTTCCTTCCGGTACGGTATGCCCCATACCGGGCAGTACGGGGCGATATAGCAAACCATGACTTCAAGTTCATCTCAGACCTATGTTCAGGAACAACTATTTTGTCAAATTGTTTAATCAATTTGAGAAAATGGCCAAGTTTTGAGTTTATTTATGTCTTGTAATTATATGGAAGTTATTTTATAATTATAGAATAATTGAGTTATTTTAAGTAGTTTTAGTTTGTTATATATGCCATTTCACCATGTTTCTGGTCTGTCATCCCGTCATGGAGTTGTCAAGTTGATTCCATGAAGAAAAAAGGCTAGTTTGTATTTCCACCTTTGTAAACAATATTAGATTACCAAGTGGTAATGATCTAAGAATGATTCTTCGCAACATATTTTTTTCATATGTTAGTAGGCCTGCAACTAGAATCTGTACTTATTTACTTATTGCTACACCAGTTCTTTTGTCTGCACACAATTCTTTTTCAACTTGTTTTCATGTTGGGGGATACAATTCTGTATTTATATCTTAAATTTTTATCTACTGCTTATTAGGAACTTACATTTTTGACATGATGCTCTAATCATTTTACACTGCATGAAACATTTTTAGATCCCTATGATCCATCCTTTGGATGAACTGAGAGGGAAAGGGAAAGAAAGATTATTGAAGATCTGAATCTCTTGTGGTGAAGTTGCTGGTGAACTCAAATGAGTTGAGTATGCTTCTCCTCCTTGCTTTTAATATCTGTTTTCAGTATTATCATCTCTTCTGGAAATTTAGATGTTTGATGCTGAAACCAAACACAAATGAGAATAAGACAATAACTACAATGTGAAGGATTACTGTGAGTGGGAAATATTGATCTTGTAAACCAAGGTAATCCTCAAGAAACTCTTTTATGGTCTCATCTGAGCTCCCTGGGACATGGATAAGTTCAACTCTGTCACCCAATTGGGAAAACATTAGACCATAAACAGTCCATGCTGCAGGATCAGCCCAATAAAACCATCTCCACCAAAGTGGTATCATCTGCAATAACACAGTCAACTGTCATTGTGGCATCCTGTGTGGCTTTTTGCAAAAATAATAGTGAAGCTAGGGATTTTATGTACCTTTCTAGAAACTATGAAACCAGAGAAGACATTCCACAAGATAAAGATGAGGAAGGAGAGCATGGCAGCTATCTCCTGGGTTGGTGTGAGTGCGACTGTCATCATCCCGTAAAGTGTGAAGTAGATAAAACTTAACATCGTGAAGAGCATGAACCAAATGAATTTCACTGTTGTGAATTGAAATCCTATCATTGGATATACAATAAATGAGAAGATAACCACTTGCAATATAACATATGGAATTTCAACAGCCACCTGCACATGAAAACCAAATTTAATTCAGATTTCATTTCAACCAAAAGCTTGAAAGAGAAGAAGTTATGCTAACTATATATCATTCTTTTCTATCAGAGCTTTGACTCTGTATTCATGACATACCTCATGAGTAAGACGCCACAATACTAGTACAAATTTGATACATGTGATTGGAGGATATTTCTTGTATTTAATCCAAATTCCCACTTTTATGATGGACCATGGAAAATAATCTGTTCATACAGGACCGACCATCCATGTAAAGGGATAGTCCATCCTATTTTTTGAGGATCTTGAGATATTCTGCACTTAATGTTTGGTTCATACCGTTCATTTGAGGGTCCCTAACAATCATGATCAAAACACCGTTCAATTATTTTTGTTCTTTTTTAAAAATTTAATTGAAATTTATGCTGATCATGATTGTTAAAATTATGTTCAGTTTTATAGTAATGCTTCATCATGTCATTGTAAAAGGTGTCCTAGTGTATGAGGCTTTTGCTACTGCGGGGTCTAGGGAAGGTCAGATGTTCGCAGCCTTACCTCTACATGCGGAGAGGCTGTTTCGTGTTTCAGACCCGTGACATGCAGATTACAATGAAGCAACTTTATCGTTGCGCCAAGACCTACCCTCGCTTCATCATATCATAATACTTTGCAGAAATGAGTTAGACGAACAATCCTTTATTTAATGTTTATAACGTCCTTGTAATTTGCAAGTCTATATATTTACTTTCTCCAAGCATGAGAGAACTTCTAAACTTCTGGATTAGCTGATGTTATAAATAGTGAGTAGCAAGCATACAGTTCAAACTTTAAAGGAGTTTGTTTTCAGGAAATTACACCATATTACATCTGAAATTAATAGTTTAATCACATAGATTCTGTTTTTGAGATTTGCAACAATGAATCATTATGTGGTAAGTTCTGGTTCATATTTTTTTTGTTATTTATGGTACATACATGCCTGTAAGTTATGGGCAACAGTCTGTACTATTTTAATGCCCTTGCAGACCAAGAACCGTTGCTTTTTGGCTTGCATTGGCATGTGTTGCTTCAATGCACATTATTTGAGCTTATCTGCAATGTTATGGACTCATATTCTGCTCTCCCCTTTTAATTTAGCGCCCTACTATCCTAAAAAACCTTAAGTTTTGGATGGTTCAGAGTTGTTCCACGCAACAGTCTTCTTTGACTTTATTTTTGTTTTGAAGATTGTACTCTGCTCTACGGATTGCATGCAGCAATAATGCAAAATCATTTTGTTGCATTGCATCAAAAGCATGATCATGAAAAACCAATTTATCTTTAGGTTTTCTTTTAAAAGATAATTACATATGTTTTTTCTTGCATTAATTGGTATGTGACTGGAAATTGAAGAACCTACACCATGAGAGGCTCCCCCAGTCTCAATCCTCTAGAAGACGAGATCAATTTGAGGCTAGTAAGGATGGTACATATGATTTCAAAGGGTAATGCGATCTGTTGACGGTGACCGAAGATAGGTAAATCTCTATTGTCTCATCATCATGGTTTTAACTCAGGGATAGCTTGTCTGGTCTATGATTAACCCCCTTAAAACCTTTCTCATGCAATAGGACACTTGTGCCAGCGGTGCTTTCCATGCCCATCCAATGCTTTCAAATACAGAGAGTTTTATGCGAGGCAGTACTTGGACTTGGAGTGGACTACTATCTATCAGGGAGCTTCTCAGAGTATCAACAGGATAGGTGGAGTGCATGAAACATACTATTGTTCAACCATGGTGTTGAGCTTGCCTTATGATTACTGTGTAAACATAGTTTTATAATGATTAATTACTTAAAACTATGATATACACATTAAAAAGCAATCGTTAGAAATGGCATAATATCTATAAGATGGTTCATAATGCTAGATTCCTTTAGCCAAAAACTGTGTTAGTATGTCCATAATGCAATTCTTGTCATTTTGTAGCACATTATTAGCCGATATTTCTGATTCTCAATGCTACAAGAACCTAGTTTTTTCTTTACATGAATTACTTACAAAACGTTGGTGGTCATACCCCTCAACTTAGATCTGGAGGTTTTGAGTTCGAGTCTTGAGTGGTGCATCATCCTCAAGATTCAGACCAAGGCAATTATAATACAGGTGGGACCCTTCCTTTTCTCAAAAGAAATTCTGAAAAACTTTCCTAGTTAATTTGATCGATAATAGCACTGTTCTTAAGTACTTGTGTTGGGGCAGTGTTGCTTACTATTACAAACCATAGAAAATATCTCCCAAAGAGGAACCATGACTTCTATGTATGATAACAAATTCTGTTATCCATTCTTCAAATTATTTCTGGAACAACAGTAAAGCCATTTCAAATAAAGATCTATTACCACTTGTATAAGCAAATAATTGCTCACATTTTTTCCCCTTCTATTTTGGTGAAACAATGTCTAGAATTAGTTTGGCCATAGCCAGCTTGGAAAGGAATTTAGTCAGAAGTGAAATAATTTGTTGATATTGGAAGAAAAGTGCAGGTGAGCACACACAGTGCATCAGAATACTTATCATGTCAATACTTTATCAGAATATGATTGCCAGCATGGTACTGGCTTCATGCTAGTGCTGGGCACATGGTATTTTCTAGCATGTGCCAAGCATTGGCATAACATGGAATAACCCATAACCTATTTTGGCAATGCTAGCACATCATGCTACTGGAATGAAATACCTCAATCTGCAGATCAAGGTTTACATGTTCTGGTACGTATGGTTGTACCATTACATGGTATGTCTCCTAGTTCTGGGATAATAAGATAGAGGTGAAATACCATTTGCTGGGATCAAGGTTCGCCGTCTCAGTACCGGACCCTGTACTAGTACCATACTATCACTATGTCAGTACAGTACGATACAGGGTCTTTTCAGCATACCGACTGTCGGTATGCCTTTCGTACCGAGTACCGGTACCCCTCCCATATCGGGCACCAGTACCGAACTGGTACGGTACTATACGGAGTGTACTGTCCGATTCGGCCTGGTACGACAAACCTTGGCAGGTATGATACTGGTGCAGGGGTGTATTGGTATCACTGTCTTACTGATAGTATTTATTTTGGTTGAAATGGATTGGTACCAGTAGATGAAATTAGTTAATGTAATAAACATTTTCTACAACTTATGAAATGACAGAAAAAAGGTACTTCATTCACTAAAAACTATCAAAATGGACTCTAAAACAAGAAAAACAAGGCTCAGTTGGCCTCTATATGTTTTGGCTTCTCACAGAAAATTGAAAACATTTTATCCATAATGATTCATCAAGCTCAAACTTTCAGTAGAATCATTTACTTCAGTATAAAATGAATGCGGACAGCCGAGTACCTGAGCAATAGCATAGGGCATGGAAGAGTACATCCCAGCTGATCTTTCTCGATAGAATACAGTTCTCTCCATCCCCACAACAGGCTGCACTATACTGGCATTTACGAAGCCTAGAAACAGTGCTGATGCATACATGACTCCTAGTATGTTGAAAATATCTTGCTCCTCGGTACTGTTGTTCAGTGAAAGAACCAAGTTAAGATCTTTGAAATCAAGAAGAAGGGACTAGAGACTTTATTTTGATTTTTGAACTCACATTTTGGAACCAATTTGCCAGAAGACTATGCCAAAAAGAAGTGAAGTTGCAATTGTAGTTACAAAACGAACAACATTGTGTTCTGGATTTTTCCAATATGATCTATGCTGTTTCCACAAGCATGCCATGCTCTGAGATTTAGAACTTTGCCAATATCCAGATGGAAAGTGCAGGTCCTGTGAATTTGGCGTTGGCTTACTCAGCTCATCAACTAGTTCCATGTTTTCTCTGTGACATAAAGTATCCAATCAATGATGATCTTGTTTTCTTTATCTTCACTGTTATTTTTTACCCTTTTATTAGCTTACCTGTATAGAGAAGAGTTGCGGAAGATCTCTGCATAGTCTATGCAAATATTATATTCCATGGCAGGAGAAGTAATGTCTAAGACCCATGCTGCTGGGTTTTGGCCATTTTTGATTTTAGAAACTTCTGGGATTGCCTGCACAGAAAAGGCTCAAAGTCACCTGTCCATCTTCTCTCCATTTTAAAAGCAAAGAGATGCAACCAAAATGATCTTACCTCAAAATACTGAATCATATTACGAGATAGAGGGCCTAGAGAACCACTGTAAATGAGCTGCCCTCCTCTTTTCATTAGTAGTAACTGCAAAGCATAGTCAATAGAAAAGCCAATAATTAATATTAGAGCATTTTTGTAGTATTGATGACCTTATCTTATTTTTAGACTATATGGGCATGGTAAAATATCAGTCACAGCCATGGAAGCTTTGAGAATTTTTAATATTATTCTACATGATGCAAGATTTGCAATCTCAATTTTGGACCACGTACTAGTGCCCAACTGGTACATCCCATACTGATTGCTGGTACAATATATACCTCGGTGACACTAGATACGGGGGCATACCGAGTCACGGTATCCTATTAGTATGGTATCATACACCCAGTACTAGGTGGTACGGTCCAAGATTGCAATCCTTTCTATGATGTTAATAATTCAGGGTTTTCTTTGCACAATTTTATGATATTTTTCTTCCCTTATTTGAACCCAAGTCCGAGATTCTTTTGGTTTCAAGTAGTCTTCTGTCAATGTAAAATCAGTCCACATGTAGACATTGAAAAGTCCAAGTATACTACAATAGATAGGACACATTTCATTAGCTTGGATCTTAAGAGGAAATTTTGCACAACCATGTTAGTTGGTTCTTGTCTAAGCATGTATATTCTCCTCTTGCTTGATGTTAACTTCATATTTTACCTAAGAAGAATTAATAATTCTGTTTATTATTTTTATAGTTCTTACTGCACCATGTTATTTCTTATCTTCCTCTTGTGATTATTAGAATGTAAATCATCAAAATTCAAAACTAGTACCTACCTCATCAAAAGATTCAAAAATCTCGATGCTTGGCTGATGGATTGTGCAAACAACAGTGCGCCCAGTGTCCACTGTCTTTCTCACTGCCCTCATGACAATTGCTGCAGCACGAGCATCCAAACCAGATGTTGGTTCATCCATGAATATAATGGATGGGCTAGAAACTAACTCTACTGCTATTGTGAGCCTTTTCCGTTGTTCAGCTGACAGACCATGGATTCCCGGAAGACCCACCATTGCATTTTTCAGTGGCATTAGCTCAACCAAGCGCATGACTTCTTCTATAAACATCTAAAGTTGGGGATAAATGTCCTGGTTAGATATACTTTGATTACAATAGACAGGCATTCCTCCTATGAACAAAGGAAAGAAGGGAACGAAATATGTTTTGAGGAACCTACATTTCTTTCATGAGTTTCAACATGGGAAGGCAGACGAAGCCATGCAGAGTATTGTAGCGATTCATATACAGTTACGAACGGAGAGTGGATATCTGTCTGTTCACAGTATCCTGAAATCCTAGCAAATGTCTCTTGCTTTTTTGGATATCCAGATATTTTTATATTGCCTTCAATGAATCCACCAGTCTTCCTTCCCGCCAAAACATCTAGCAATGTGGTTTTTCCTGCACCAGTTATTCCCATTAGTGCAGTTAGAACTCCCGGCCTGAATGCACCACTGACATCCTGTAAAAGCTGAAGCCTCTTCTTATTTACTTTATGCTTCTTCATCTCCTGATCACGGGAATAAAGATATGTTCCATAAGGAGAAAAAACTGTGATCAATATTGGATTCAATGAATACTTGGTGTGAGTTGGTGGTAAAGTAAGAGGATTTACTTTAGGCATGTCTACATAATAATTGATATGGTCAAATACAAGGGTCAGAGGGTGAAATGGCAAAATCATTCCATGCCTTGGTGCTGTCCCATTTATTTCTTGTTCATCAGCTGTTTTGTTTTGTTTCATGCCCCCAGCTTTAGCACCAGTGATGACTTGATGCTTGTGTGGAGCTGCAAAAAGTTAATGATTGGGATCAGAAATCCTCAAATCTATTTAGCTTTATTCTTTTGTGATATGTTAAAGCATGTAAAACACATGGTGAAGTAAAGAATACATACGGTTGAGAAACTCTAAAGCAAATATACTGAGAATGTTGAAGGTAAGAGAGAAGCTGAGTAAAACTCCCACACATATCCAGAACCAATACCATTCTGTGAGCATCCCTCTCGATTTGAGGACAGCCTTCCCAACAGTGTCAGCATCAATGTATGCATAATGTACTTTCTGTCAAAAGAAAAGATCATTGTTTACCAAATATAAGAGAAGATCATGAGAAATTTTTTCATATGTTCTAATAATTTAATTTTGTCAAAGACTATTATCGATTCTTAATTGCAGCCTTTTTTCTGAACTGATTTTTCAAAATAATGAGTCTGACAAGACTTTCTTTGTATTTCTATTTGGAATGTGATCTATTATTAATCCATGCGAAGCTGCACATCTAACTTTACAGAACTTTTTATGTGCCAGGATAAATGAGACCTTACCATGCTCCATCTTTCATCAAGAAATTCGTTGAGTGCTACTGCATTCTGTCCATAGGTCAAGGGAGAGGCCCAGTATCCCCAAAGCAGCCATGGTTGGATATTGTCTGATTGAAGAGACAAATTTAGTCGGGATGGAAATGGTGAGTCCTTAAGTCATCAAATGACATTCTTGGATTTTTGTTATAATTTGCTTCACCAAATATGCAAAGAATAAACAACTGACCTTTTGATATGATAAAGCCTCCAAGTATATATACTGCAATAAGAGTTGCAGACCCTAGGGTGTTTGCCATTACTTGTGTTCTTCCCAATACAGCAATGAAACGGAAAAGGTTCATCGACATTTGATGCACACAGAAAAGTGATAGAAACTGCTGAAAAAACCTACAAGAACCAAGGGAAGAACATTGCAAACATGCCTATTTTAGTTTTTATTTCATTTCTATTTTAATTGGAGTGGTAAAAAAAATGACTCATACCTAACTGCTGATGGTGCGAAGCCAATAACAAAGTATGTTAAGCAGGTCCATATACCTGTCTCTACCAGTGACATTGGGAGACTAAGGACGAAAATTGAAAGAAGGAGTGCCCACCCAGGCAAGTGTAACAATTCTCTCTGCTTGTAGAAAATGGGAAGTCTTCTTATTGTCATTGCCAGCTCAGTCATGCCATTGAACTTCACTATTACTACACCAATGAAGATAGCTCCAAGAAACTTGTTCCCATCCATGATTGACTGGTGATTCATTTCTGTTCGGGGGAAAAGTGTCATGATCACAATTGCCAACAGTGTTATCTGTATGATCTTGAATAAATGCACTGGGAAATTCCTCTTTAAGAGTAACAGTTCCCTTGAGAAGCATGCCTTGAAAACTTCCCACTTTGAGATTTTATGGCTGTCATTGATTTTAGTTGATGAATTGCTGTTTGCAATATCACTTGGTTTGGAGAGCTCCTCCTCTAGAAGTTGACCCAGATGAGAAGAATGAAAGGATTCTACAAATTTGCCAACTGAAAGGTATCGGTATTCCCGTTGATTACCAGCCCAATATTGTCCTTGATCCATTCTTGAAGTGACCTGTCCATAATTTAGCAGCAAATGTTAAAATGGTTTCAGATGTTAACAGATGAGTATTTGATAAATTCAGTCAATGCAAACCCATTATCAGATGATAATTAAATGACTAAGCCGATCATGGTTTAACTTTAACCACAATTTTTTTTTAAGAAATTTGCACTTTATCAGAAGTTTTGGGTTTTTCTTGGGGAAGTTACTGGAAGTCCTTAAAGAATGTCAAATAGCTTTCTAAAATTTTTACTTTTTCAGTAAAGAGTTTACTGGCAGTTACTGAAAGTTAAGGAAAAGTAACAGTTAGTATTGTGTGACAAGTTGGAATGATCCAAGCGATGCATGAGAATTTGAATAAGATACCCAAATAGTTGATAGGGAGAAGGTAATTGGTACCTTCTTGTGAGGAAAGTGAAAGATGAATGAGGACAAAAATGAAAAACAAGTGTGCAACAACGTATTGAAGCATGAACCCCTTGGGAAGTTAACAAAAGAGGGGGCTTACATAGTGGTGTTGAAAGATCGTTCATGTTCATGTTTCTGAAAGGAGTAAGCTACTGTTAAGTGGTGTATGATATAGTATGGTAATCATGGATAACTAAATATGTTGCAATGTTGAATTTTCTTTGTCAATGCATTGGAGCTTTATAATTTAGCTAAGGTTGTTTGTCGGACAGGTTTACTATGTTAAGGTAGAAAATCGAGGGAAACATGTTACATGATGTTTAACTGAATAAAACTATAACAGGCATGGGTTTTTTGGTGGACTGTTTGCATCTAAGTGTTTGGTTTAGGGACTATGTTCAACTGGTAGGTTTCTAGTTAAGTGCTTTTGTGTTATTATCAGTAGAATTCTACAGCACAAAGAGAGATAACAAAATATAGTACACTGATTAACACTTGATTGGAAATTTCATTTTACTACTTAAACAGTTATATGAAAGGATATGTCTAACGAATCTTGCTATATAAGCACATGTGGATCTGTTTCTGCATCTTATTAAATATTTAGCTGCTGACACTTTTTGGTCCATTTAATTAATGGATGTGGGTCTTCACTGCATATCATCCTATCAGATTAAATACGAAATAAATCTGCATCTGACTAAACCTTTGCTAACCTAATAGCATATTATGACATTGACTTTTCTATGTAGAACATTGTGTTGTTGTTCCTGACTGAAGTTAGACTGTCACAGCATTGTGACATTAGCTAAAACATGAACTTAGTTGTATTTGATCTTACTTTTTATTTTTGTTTTGTTGATTTTTAAAGAAAATAATTTACATAAATATATTTTTATTTAGAGTACATCTGACTAGCTTGATAAATTATTTTTCACCAGCTATTTCAATTAAGAGCAAAATTCATAGTTTACAAAAGCATTTAAGATTGATAGAGTGAACTCAAACTTTGAACAATATAATGTAAAATACTGCTATAAAATGTCAAGAATCATAGTTAAAGAGTAATAAACTAGTTCATAAACAAGTACCTCTTGAAGAAAGTCTGCTATATTCTTCCTTTCTGGGCATTTAAAACCCATTAACTCAAAAAATTCCAGAACATTCTCCCGAGGGCCTTGATAAGCAATTTGTCCCTCACATAAAAGGATTATATCATCAAATAATTCAAATGTCTCGGGTGGTGGTTGAAGTAAGGAAATGACTATGGTAAGATCCAGTAAATGTGCCATTTGCCTGAGAAACTTGATAATCTCAAAGGTAGTGGAGCTATCTAAACCAGTCGATATGTCATCCATAAAGAAGCTTCTTGCAAGGCCAACTAGCATCTCTCCTGTAACATAAAAACCTTATATATGCATTCTTCATTATATAAAAAATAGATAAAAAGTAATCTAATGATTTTCATGTAACTTTATTGATGTTGTTTCCTAAATTTGATCGATATATTTTCTTGCTAGTAAAAAAAAAATATAGGCTGACATTTTTTGTGCACAATACCATTTCCTTTTCTTTGTCCAATTTCAAATATAAGTCTAATATATTTAAGCCTATAATACTATGGTTTGCTATTTTTCCCGGATAGATTCTTTATCAGAATATCATTTATTTTTCCCAATATGAATTTCTCTTTAATCAACTTTACAATGATTATATCTCGACTATTGGTTGTAACATCTTAAAAATTGAAAAACATAAACACTATAAATATAAAAAAAATGAATAGATGGTTTATTTAGTGCTTGCCATTATACTGAAACAAGATAAAATAGTTAATACGATCACAGTATATTTCAAATTGTGCTTGGATTTTCACTTTAAATGTTTTTCTTGTTTAAAAAAATCTAATGTAATTCTTGAATCTTTAAATTGATTAAGCAATTATTTTGGTAAGGCATTCATATAATTCATTATTTATTTCTTGATAAATTAAAACATTACAAACTTATATTCTATGAAATAAATAGATGAATCTAAAAATAATTTTAAATATCTTATTTATGTAGAAAGTCACTATAACTTATGATCAAATTTTATTATATATTATTCTATTTGCATAAATGTCATGTGAGGTATGGCCCCTAAGAATATTTTCAGATACAATTTATTTGGCTTCTAAAAGTAGATTATGCATTGTTATTGACTTGCCTCACCAAAAGGGTATTTTAATCATTCAATTATTCTAGTGAGTTCATGTTAGACATGATCGCGTACATTTATAATAGATAGATTGTTTGGCTATCTACATCTTTTGTTTCTTTCCCCCCTTTCTTAGTACTTTACATTGTTATGTTATTTTCGCTCATACTTCTTTATCTCTCTGTTTTGCACCATTTTCTTTTTCTTTCAAGGATTTTTTTTTTCATAATGCCACTTAGTCATAAATCATATAATCAAGGTTGGCGGAACCGTCCCAAACCGTCTGGTTCAAGGCTTCTCAAGCTATACCGGCGGCGGACCGGGACGATTCCGGCAAAAAAATTGAGATGTCATCGCCCAAGAAGGAGAAGGAAAGAGAAGAAAAGAGAGCGAGAAGGGGAGGGAGGAAAATGAGTGGAATTCAAGCTGGATCAGATATTGAAAATATTAAGCATGGTATGTCGTACCGTACCGAATCGGATGGTGCCGAATGTACCGTACAGTACTGGTTTGGTACTGGTGGCGTACCAATATTCAGTATGTCAAAAAAACTGCGTACCGTACCGACACTATGCTAGTGTGGCACTGGTACGGGATTTGGTACCGAGACGGCGAAATTTGATATTAAGTAGATTTTTTTGGATAAATTATATAAAATTTCACCCATAATGCACTTAGCCTTATTGGCTAGAGCATTTTCACTTTTTCCTGTTGCATAGTTTTTGGAAAGTTTCATCCCTATATTTGATCTAATCAAGCGGTGTAGGTGTCATAAGATACCTAATGCCAGCGATGGGCCCACTAATTGCCTACATGAAATATTTGTCCTTCTGATATCATACTGTAAACCACTATTATATTATTATTTTTTTCTTCCAATGCTGCCGTTCTCTATCGTCTTTCTAATATTGCTACTGCCCAAGGTACGTGGTACCGACTGTACCGACGTACCGGTGGGCATCGGTACCGGTACGGTACCGAACCAAACTGAACCGAACCGGTACTGTATCGATGGGGCTAAAAGCCAAAAAAAATTGGAGCCGGTACGGATTGGTCGGTTCGGGCCGGTACCGAGTCGGTAGGGGTCGGTACCGGTCGGTATGGGCTGGTACGCATCGGTACCGATCGATACGGACCGGTACGGTTCGGTACCAAAATATGTTGCGGTACTGTACCGGTAGGGTCCGGTACCGACCCGTATCGACCGGTACGGCAGACCATGCTACTACCGCTACTTTTGCCAATTGACCTCAGTTACCATGATCTATATTAGCATATATGCTATACTACCTTGAGCATGACCCTTGGCTTCGGGTTCCTTACAACATGACGGGGTCGATTTACATTATATACATACTACACATTTTAAGGGAGATTATGTCACTGACATTGTTATGGTAACCATACATGAACCTGAGGTTCCAGTACATCGTACCTGGGATCGATATAGATGAGAAACTTTTGGTCGTCCTGCGTAACATGATTTACAAGATGGAGCTTGATCCGAAAGTCACGACTCTGTGACTATAAAAGGTAAGTTAACTTAAGTAGCATAGGTAAGTTAGCTCATGTCTTTAATCATTAACATATTATAACATGTATCTTTTTTATAGAAGAAAATATTTGGGAGGGCACTGACAGCTTTGGAGTCTCGATAGTTGTCGTAAGTAAAAAAAGCATGAATCCAAGTCTATTAGAGATCAACGATAAGTATTACTTAATGTTAGATAGTTACTAATATGATACTATCTTATATATAATTTTTTTTAGTACTTTTGCAGCTAAATGGTGGATGCATTTTGGTTTGTCGGTGAAAAATCTTAAACGGCTAGCCATTTGGATCCTCTCTTAGATGGTCTCATAGGGTGGTTGCGAGCGCAACTGGTCCACCTTCGTCCTTATCCATAGCAAGTAGAGGAACCATCTTGCCACAAAGGTGCCTTAATGACCTCGTGTATGTTTATTACAATATGAGGTTGAGGCTGAAATGCATTTAGGAAGAAGTAGAGCTGAAGTACACAGATCCGATCTACAATGCTTTTGTTCAGAATGAGGATATCCCATGATCGGATCGCTTGTGGGCTAGCAACAGAAGTTGGAGCTTGATAAGTTAGAATCGCCTCCACGATCGGCCATTTCATAGCCAGTGAGACTAGGATAGATGCAGAGCCAATAGGCAGATTCCATTGTTTATAAGATACAACCGCAGGGTGATTTTCGATTCATCAGTAAGTCCTAGTTTATGCATGCCACACAGAATAGAAGCTACGGTGCACAAGTTGGTAGAGCCCATGAAGATACGATTGTATATAGGAGACAGGCTCTTCGAGGTCGTTCAGAAGGACACGATGCAACTGCAAATGATCTCGTATGTAGAGTAGGATCCATAGACGTATCAAGTTTCGAGTTGCATGCTAGATTTCATGGTCTGCCGTACCGGTCCGTACCGGCCGGTACGTATCGGTCCGGCCTGGGACTGGTACCGGATCAGCATGGAATCCGGTACCGGTAGTTTATTGTTGAATAACCGGTATGGGACCGGTTTGAACCGGTATGCCACCGGTTCGGACCGTACACCCACCGGTACGGACCGGTACGGGACCGGTTTCGTACCGGTTCGGCCGCCACCGGTACGCCAACCGGTACCGGTACGGCGGACCTTGCTAGATTCTATTATCTGCATCCACAAGCAGCTTGTGAGCCATATGAATATGAACATGGTGCGTTTGAGGCATTGTTTTTTAGTCGCTACTATTTATACAGCTCGGAGCACCTTATGGGTTGGATTTTATTGCCGACATAGTCGGATGGGTCCCTCCACAGTTGTATTATTAGCCAGAGGACACCTCTTAGAGCTAGAGCTTCAGTGAGAGATCTGAGACCAGTTATAACCCAGAGTCGTTCCTTATGGGATGAGCGAATATGATTACAATGCCGCTTGTTTAGAGGGGTGAGCTGATGTGCTTTCTGATTATGCTAATGATCTGGATATCTACAAAGACATTGTTACTTGATGGGATTCTAGATATAGGTATGTATATTATACTTTAAATACATGTAATTGATTGTATAATTATATGTTTTATATCTCACTAATTGATTTTTGGATATTTTATGTTGCTTCTCCTAGCGTGCACAGCCAAGATCGCTGGCTTTTTTCTTTGCATTTTGGTTTCGGCTTGATGCTAATGCAGAAGGCTGAAGGTAGCAAACCCAATAATACGAATTTGTTAGATTTTTGCCTCTCCAAGGTAGCATTGTTTTAGAGAAATGCCACGATAACGCAGAAAATGACTCCAAAACATCAAGAAGCATCATTTAGGGTGTACTGGGGTGATAGAAACATCAAAAACTAAAAGAAACATCAAATTAGACTTAAAATCATTCAAAAAACCAAAAAAAATGATTACTTTTTATTAAAACTTAAAAAAACGAAAAAAAACGGTGTGCCGGTTCGAAACTAGCACGCTATAGCATAACGTATATCGATACGATACTGAACTGAGAGCCGATCGGTATGGGTCCTGGTACCAGTTCGGCTAACCTTGGTTAGGATTAGGATCAACTTGCATATCATAGAGGGGGTTGGACCACATTGGATCAGATCATATGATTCTTTCCAATTTTTTGAAAGATAAAAGAAATAAAAATCAGAATGAGCTGATTGGAAAGCAAATGGATGAATTATAAAAGGAAATTATATGTAAACATAAGAAATGCAATTTCCACCACCATGTTCCCATTTATAGTTTATCCGATGGGCAGAGCTACGATTATTCTCATGCAGGTCACAGAAAATGTGCAGCAGCCATGATAATAAAAGCTTTTAGAATTTTCATTATTGGCGATTATTAAAATTCTTCACACAAAAAATTATTTCTAAAGTCATGGACATTTTTCTATGTAGGCAACACAATCAATAATACTATGAAAGGACTCTAGAAAATGATAATATAGATGTCTATGTTTGCAAATTTAATAAATAAAAAACTTAGACATTTAAGAAAGAAATCATTTCATTGTTCCATTGTGCAACAATGTAGTAATTCAAAAACCTAAGAATACAGTAAAATAAAAAAGAAGATAAATCCACATTTTAGGGCAACATAATCTAGTAGAATAGCACAGGTGGTAGTTGAAAAAGATATTATGGAAAGCAAAAAACCTACGAAGAAAAAGAAACTACATACTTTTAATGAGGGCCATGGGCATCTTAGAGAAATTCCAACTTGGAGAGGGACTTTAGGAAATGGTAAGAAACGTGAGAGAATTCTTGCCAAATTAAGGAAACAAAGAAAGAGAGAGCCCAGGAAAGCATTGTGAAAGAGAAGTGGATGTTTGGATCGAAGTTTTTTGGCTCTATTTGCTCGAGTGGATGTTGGTTACCTTTACATTTTCTTTCATTATTTAACACACAAGTAAACAGAACATACATAATTAGAGAGAGAGAGAGAGAGAGAGAGAGAGAGAGGTGGGGGGCTACAAGCTTTAGGTGGTAAGTGGTTGGAAAGATGAGATTCAAACAGACAGCCGAGGTGGAGTGGAGGAAAGAACTGATATTCCTTCCCCGCACCTTTTTTTTGTCGCAGGAGGGGAGAGAATGTCAATTGTACTAAATCTTATTCAGGGCCAAGCCTATTAGGAACTATCATGATTTCTTTACTACCAAAAACTCTAGGTGGATTTCCAATCTCTCTCTATCTCTTCTGTTGGTTTTTGGGGGAGAGATGTGGCTCTTTGCTTTGCATGTGGCTTCTCAGTAGAACAAACATGTCTAGGTATAAAATATATGCATATACGGTGATACAGGTCAGTATGATAACCTTTCCTAATTTCAAAAAAAAGAAGGAAATATGATGGCTCAGGCCCAAAGAACAAATAAAAATAACTGACGATGTTTCCATCATCATTATCAGACTTTATATGTAAATTTGTTTCCTTTCCTTTTCCTTCTAAAAGAGAAAATTAATTCTCTTTTGTCCTATAGTTAACCTATGGCATCATAGGTGGGAGCTTATATGCTTCCGCAGGCAAAGTAAACCATAATTTTTTATACTCAATAGACCATGATTTATCACTCCAAATATATCAATATATGCATCTTTTAAAATAGAACATTGTAAGGATATGAAATTTTGCTTTTAGCTTTTAGTTCCTTGACCTTTCAGTTTCCTTTATGTTTATCTTCAAACTTAATTGGATTGTTAGTCTTATGATATATAGGCTCATCAGCTCATGAATAACAAATGCAATTAAAAAGGTCAAGTTAATCATAAAATGGACATCAACATTGTTCAATATGTTAATAACATGTTGAAGTTTGGTCTTATAATTCATATGATCTTATAATTTATATGATCCTAAGATTTCTAATATGGATTAGACCTTGAATACTATCTGGTCGTGATTTAAACATGAAATTCTGATTGCTCAGGGCCATCATGTTTTGGATGTAAGTTTTTGACAACAAAGTTAGTAGCCATTTGAACATGTCCATTTCCTTCCATATGACACGTTCAAGCATGGTACGCTGTACTGGCCCAAACAGACGGTACGGGACGTACCATACCGTATCAGTTACGGTACTCGGCACCCGTACAGCTGGCGTACTGATATTCGGTATGCAAAGAAAAATTTTGTACTGTACCATACCGACACTGTGCTAGTATGGCACCGATACGAGGTCCGGTATCGAGATGGCAAACCTAGCCTCCAACTAATGTTTGAATTAGTTTTTTAATGCATCACAACTCTGATCTAGATAGTCATTAATCATAAAGGACTTATAATTAATTTTGTATAGTTTAGTGGTACCTATATAAACTTTTACCATATAATCTTGAAGTATATTATGCCTTCTTTTTTGCTATTTTTATTATTACTAACCTTCATGAACTTTTTAACGGCTTTTGTGTAGAAGAAATAACAAATAGTGCTAAGAGTGTGATATATGATCATTATTTAAAAAATGAACCTAGTCTTTTGTCATAACAAAATCTCCTCTTTAAAAACTACTTATGAATTTTTAATGTTACTTCAATGACTAACTTTAAATTTTGTATTTTATCTTGAGGACATGCTTTCTTCTTGTACTGATAGTAGCTGTGATAATTTAATATGGGCAGAAGCACACTATTTATGTAAGAGAACAAAGTGAAATGGCATGGTTAAACTAAAATGGCTAAAATAATTGGTGGTACTTTTCTTTAATTAACTTTCACCAATTTGATATTCTCGGTTCCTAAATGAACTGGATGTTGTAAGCATTTATTTTTATTCTAATCTAGTCTAACTAGTTTGTCTAACTTGATTTACATATGTACATACCACACAAAATGGAGGGTGAGTCTTCTTTTACATAATACATGCATAAGGAGAGAGTGAGAGAGAACCATATTAGTTAAATATTTGTCTTCTATTTGTCAATAAAATAATTTATATGTAAGTATAATATTATCTAATTGAATTGAGCATAAACATAACTAAATTGTAAGGGGAGAAGCAAGAACCATGCCTAAGTTGTTAATATGTAACTTCTTCAAGAAGAACTAATTTATTTGATAAGGATTTCTTACTTTCTAATACTGATCTATTCAAGCCTTGTGCTAGGTCACTTTACCTGGCAATATAAGTATCTTAGTAATCACTAGAATAGTAATAATATTTTTAGTTTTATGTAAATAACAAATTCACAATGCCAATAGGTTATATTGTTCTCTGTAATATTGCAGAAAACATGGGTACTTGTTGATATTCTTAAAACAGACTCTGAGGAAGAAATAAAGCTCCTATCAAAAGAGCAATCTTAGTACACAATTATACATGAGAAAACTTAGTAAGATTAATTAAGCACGTACCAATGGTCACTCTTTTCTTTGCCCCCCAGAAATCCCTCTTCTCATCTCATCTCCTATAATGGTATCGGCACACTCATATAAGCCAAGCATCTGTAGAGTATAATAGGTTATAAGAAGCCCAAAAAAGTTAATAAAATTCTATTTAGATTGACATATTAAAGACCAAAACAATACTACTGATACAATCACTTTGTAATAATTGCATTGCAATGTTTATTAGTCGACAAATATCGATATGTCATTGATTCTTGTTAAGCTTAAATGAAAGTGGTGATCAGTTTGAATATTTATATTTGGAATTATTGGTCATTTTCTCAAAATGGACTACTCCCTTCGCCTGTGGCCTCGTCCCCCTCGGGGATATCTGGTGAATAAGTCTACCTAGAAAGGGGGGAAGTGCTTTCTGCGCTTTTAAGAATAATTCATCTTAGTTGACTTGGATTGTGAACTTTGCTATAGAATCATTAACAAGAGGCCATCAATTTATGCTAAATTTCTATATAGGAGAGCTTTTCTCAAGCTTTTCTTGAAGTCTTGGATTTTTGTCAAATTCTTACATAAAAGCTTTCCAACAAGCAAGGTTTTGCAAAACTGACTTGAACCGCGCATCTTAGGGTATACCAAACCAAACTGATAAAAAACCAGGTCGGTTTGCTAGTTTGGTTCGAAACTCAGTCCAAACTGGTCCAAACAGAGTTGAACCGTTGGTTCTTCTCGGTATGACTTGGTTCAAGTCGGTTCCAGGCCCTCCCATGAGTAAAAAAGGAGGAACATCTTAATGCCTTTCTCCCTCTTTTTTCTGCTGAGAACATGAAGGAAGGATGGGAGGGTGAGGAAAATCTGGGAGAAAGGATTTTTTGTGGTTTTGAGCCCCCAATCTAGCCAAGATTAGATAATCCCCTCTCTCCTTTTCATTCTTCTCCTTTTTTCTTTTATGGTAATATATGCACCCGAAGAAGTCATGTTTTGCTGATCATGTAATTTTTTAATTAAAAAATATTTTTTGTTAAAAAGCAATATCTAAATTGAAAAGGTAGTATGTTGGGCTTGTGTATCTTATTAGTTGTCTTTTTGGCAACAATTTATTTAAATTTAGACATAGTTATGGCTACCCAGATTTAAGTTCAAACTCAAATAAATTTCAAAATTAGTGGTGATTAAGACATCTATAGGATGAAAATATATATGTAGTACCGGTGGTAAGGATTCTACATTAATCCATTAAAATTAATTAGGATTCTACATTAATCCAAATTAAAATTAATCTTATACTATTTTATAATTAAATATTATTTTTAATTAAATTAAAAATATTTATTAAAACTAAAAAATTAAAGGTTATTATTCTATGAAGATAATTTAGATGTATTTTTGAAGTAATCCGCCATTTTTTGCATTACAATATAATTATCAAATTTTAAGTGTTTAATATCTAAAAAATTATTAATGCAACTACAAATCATGAAAAATATGACAATGTGCATTGGTAATTGGGACATGTTTTCTTGGACATGCATTTTTTGTTTTTTTTATAAATTATCGCATGCATTAAATGAAATTAAATATAAAGTCACTTATATGTCTAAAAATATGATTTTTTAAAAAAAATGTAGATCCACTTTATGTAATTCATGGTACTGAATGAGGTGGTTTATAACATGTCATCAAGCAATCATAAGGTCTCCAGGACCAATATGAAATAAAATAACATCAAAACAATCTTAAATTCACATTTCCCAAGATCCCTATGCCTCAAAATAATCATAACCACCAAAAATTGAAAAAACAAAAAATAGTGAACCAGTACCATGCTAGTATGTAGAAGCTACCGAGTATCAAGGGGTATGGTACCATATCGTATTGACTCAGTACCAAGCTGGTACTGTACCTGATACCAAGATTGCAAACCTTGTCCATAAGCTTAGCTTGGAGTCTTGGGCTCTAGTACTTAAAATCACAGAGCTTGTTTAAAAAAAAATGAACTCCAAAACAAATATCCATCTAACATAAAGTACGATTGATTCTATTCTAGTGATATTGGAGAAACTACATGCATCTATGAAATCTTCTTACTCAATCATCAATAGAATATAAAACCTTCTTTATGAAGCTACTTCATGTGTCACTGTTGATTGTCCTTACAACAATTTCTAACCGAGTATCTGCACCTCTTTCTAAGAACTTTTATCAATAGGAAGTGTTCATCGCGGTTTTCTTTTTAAAGAAGTGCCCAATATGTTTTCTTGTTATTACCTCTGCATCATTCAGTGTTAAATTCACGTTGGTACTTCCTATGGCTAATATAATTTTCAAGTTTCTTCTGAGGTTGGGTAATGTTAAGCCACAATCTATCAAGATATGGTGCTTCAAAAACTTAATTATCATGATGATACAACAATTGTCATTTTTCTTTTATGATATCAAATTAATTACTATCAAATTAGTAATGTTAGAAGAATCATTTGTAATTTTCTTTATTATTTACCATGAAGAATCTAGAATCATGTTCTATATATATTATGCAAGTTGTGCTCCTTTCAAGTTATGCATTCATATGGAGTTAAATGCAGTATGTTTGCGCTAAATAAATTAAAAGTTTTTTAATCCAAAAATTTCTTATTTTATGAAGAAGTTAAAAAAGTTTAAATGTTAAAAAATAATACCTTGATGATATAATTTGTTGTAGGGTTTTTGCTTTCTCCACAAGTGGTGGCCTGTATAAAATTGGCATAAAAGAAAAGTCAGTATGATAGATGATATATCTTAATTATTAGGCCTAGCATAAGAAAAGAAATGATAAACTAAACCCATCACCTTTATAATGGCATCTCTCTCCAAATCTAGTTTGTTTTTGATGGTGCCATTCTTCCTTTCAAATGCTTCCCCCAACATCTCTAAGATAAACACAACCAAATAATTAATTCAAGTTACCAAATGATGCTAGTCAAGTAATCTGATTTTTTTAGTAGAAGTAAATTGATATTTAGCTAGCGATAACACATATATTAGTTACTAAAAAAATAACACTACTTTTTCCTTATAAACATTAGATGAATGCCTAATGAAATCTAGTCGCAATTAAGAACATTTTCTATAAATGTTTTTGAATTATAGTGCTTTCTTTCAATTTTTAAAAAGCTTTTTCCGCTTAAATTTTTAAATGCGTGCATGTAGTATAGTTCAATATGATGTGTATATGTTTATCACAATATGGGTACCTATATCATTATTGGTCTTCACGTATGCTTTTGTGCACGTACATCATGAATATAATGCATGTTTATGGAGGAAACACCAACTTAATTATTTATTTGTCAAAGGTTTTGATGCCTTTTGGATATATTTCTCATTAATTTCTAAATGCTACTGCAAAGCCCCACATTATTGTTTTCTCTTTCCTTGCTTCTCCAATGCTTTTCTAGTGTCTTCTTCATGCTTTCTTGAAGCTTCATCTGTTTGTCTGGAAACATCTTATATTGAAGTTTATCCCACTATATTTTATATGCCTTTTTTAAAAAAAAATATTATCCCAACTAGGATTCTGTGAAGATCTTTTTTTTTTAGCATTACTTTGATATAAGTCTCGATTATTTAAAGGTAAATAACAAGAGCATATGATGATTCTGTTCTTTCTTTAAAACACATGTTAGAACACAACTTAGAATTTGTCATGAAAAGAAAATGCTTATGTAGCAATGGAAGCACATCATTAATCTTTAAGCATGATGAACAGATATAAATTTCATAATCCTTACCAAATATTTTACTGGTTCCAAACATGCGTCCAGAGAAGTCTAATGTGTCCCTCACTGTCATCTCAGCATGATGGAGGTCATGTTGGCTAACATATGCACGGACGCATTGAGGGGTGGAAGGACTAAGTTCTTCACCATTATATGTGACTCTTCCAGTGAACTAGTTGCATATGTAGGTTTAAAAAGAGGAAAAGGAAAAATTAAGATTGGACCAATTAAACTACTAAAAGAAATATATGGATATAAGCATTTCAAAATTAAGATTCATGATAATCATTTAGGAAGCAAAAGTGCTGAATTATTACTTACTTTTAGGGTGGGATCCAATTTTCCTGACAAAGTTCTCAATAATGTTGACTTTCCTGATCCTGGTGGTCCAAGAACAAGTGTCATCCTGATAATAAGACATTTATTTGTTGTAAGATAAAATTGAATTAATAATTTTAGATATATAAGTTTATATTATGCAAATCAATTCAAAATTAATATTTAATATCAATAGATAAGAATGAATACATAGCTTCAATCATATAAGTTTATGTTCACATTCATTTTTAAACTTAAATAAAAATTTCCTGATATTTGTTTTCTGAATATTGTAAGGTTTCATATTTTGAAGGAAAGATTGTGCAAAGCCCTCTAAGAATTCATATAACATAATTAAATTAAAAGTTGACTAAGATTATCAAATAAGTTATGTTCTTCAATTTAGACATAACTCAATTGTTCTAACGTTTCATCAAATTGGCTCTACATCAGTTTAGATATGGCATATCCATAATTTGCCTCATCCAATATCACAAGGGCTGATTAGTTATAGAAATTAGGACCATGATATCAGTAATTAATATACATGACTATATGTAGGATAATGAAAAAATGGCATCGCTCTACATTTGTTGTTATTAAAACTAGCACGTGCATATCCATCTAAGCTTATTTGTGAACTAGGGCAACTAATAAGTCCAGTGCCCATAAAAAATTCTTTTCTTCAATTCACATATTTAATTCAAGACCTTTTCTCCAATAATATTTTATTTATAGATTCTCGTGGATGTTGATATGCAAAGTTATAAGTAAACACTATGTAAAATCTTTGTTATACTAATTCACATTCGACAACTGAGTAGTCAATGCTTGAAAATTTTTCCTAAAAATTGTTTAGTTTATTGTATCATCAAACGACATATCAAAAAAGATAATTTAGTTAAAGGTTTAAAGCAGTATATGCGGAAAGACGAGTTATGTAGTTTTCTATAGGAGCTAACAAATTTGGTGTTTTGTAGTTTTGAATTTTAAAAAGGACAATATCACATAAATTCTTTGTTAATCAAATGTCATCTTAAAATTTTTAAATATATAGATTAAATCTTTAAATATCTAATCTCAAAATTCAATAAAAATATCAGAATATTTTTTTTTTCAAACTTAAAAAATGAATATCTTGTTTTATTATGAAAATTCATGTAACTCAGTATCTTTCATCTCATCAAGTTGTCAATAGATTGATTTCATACCTTTTTCGTGCTTTGTTGATGGTTTACAGATATCAATTTTTGTAGGGAAAAATAGCGTTTCAAATATTTTTCTAATAGAGTGTTGAAGTATATGGAAAGAAAAGAAGAAACATGTTTATGAAGTCTTATTATTCATCACAATAATAATATTTTTCCAGCAATAAAGTATATTAATATTACGATAGAAAATAAAAATGTAGAAAAGAATTCTTTGCATTTGCATGTGGTCTTGAACTAATTAAATCAAAATCATGAGTAGAATAATAATTTTGACTTAAAATATATGTTCATTGATCGATCCTCTTGGTATAACTTGATAAATTTTTAATAATATATTAGAATTTGCAATCCATCATGTTAGTCATAGAATAATTGAAGAGGAAAATGCCATATTATTAGATCAATTTTTATGTCGTTTCATATATCTTAGTGGATTAAGATATCATTATTTAGGTATTAAAATCTACCTATTCATTTTACATATTCTATAATATAGTGAGAAATAAGTTACTGATACTATTCAATATGGCTAGATTCTAGCTTCATGTGACACTTCATTAAGTTTTAAAATTTGATTGCAAGGGAAAATATTTTAGTTTTTCTTTTGAGTATGTTTAAATCCTAGAGAAGGTGGTGAAATAAATTCTTATCCTTTTACGTTAGACAGTTATAAAGGCATAATAGTTGTGCAAGTTCATATTAATTAGTTGATTGGAGAAAATCTATGGGCAAAATGATTTAGGTTTTTTTCTTAGTTTGTTTGACTTTAAATAAGTTGGTGGATAAATCTTTTCCATTTATATTGGATGGTTGTAAATGTGAGGTAGTAATAAAAATTAATATTGGTTAGCTAATTCGAAAAGACTTACTGTATGAAGGTCAAGAGCAAGGTATGTTGTGCCGGTACTGGATCTGATATCAATTGTCCGATGGTACAGTATGGTAACCGTGCCGTTTTGTTCTGAACTTATACAGCCAATGCTGAGGAGGGAGGGTGAGAGGGAGAAGGATAGAGAGAAAAAGTGGCAGAGAGGGAGAGGGAGGGAGAGAGCGAGTGGGAGGGGGGAGAGAGAGAGAGAGAGGCCGAGAGGGCTTCCGAGCCCCCATCTCATTCGGCTTCACAAAAATAGTCGCGGACCTATTTTCGTGCGGCTGGAGGAGATTGGGGCTCGAAAACCCTCTCTCTCCCTCTCTCGGCCTCTCTCTCTCTCCTTCCTCTCTCTCCCTCTTTTTTTTCTCTCCTTCTCCCTGTCCCCCTCCCTCCTGGATTTCTTGAACCGAGGCGTAGAACCGTGTCGGTCCGCCTCTGGTACGGTTCGGTAATGCCCCAAATCAGGCGGTTTAGGATGGTTTCGCCTTTCATGGTCAAGACTCAAGAGTGAATCTTGTAAATAACTAAACTACTTAGAATTTGAATTAAGAGATTAAGTTGTACAACATTTAAAAAAGAAAGGTAAAACATTAAAAATTCATGAAGATATAAAAATGACTCATGTTAATGTTTACAAAATGATGAATTGGAAGGCATATAATGCCACTTGTTTAAGCAGCACTTCAACTTTACTAGTGCATACATCATCTTTTATTTTGGTTTCATTAGATCATTATTTTGCTATCACTTTCCTTATCATTCTTAAAGACAACTTTTTTGAAAGGTAAAAAGACTCTCTTTCTTATATTTAATATTTTTAGTACTAAGAGCCAAGTACTTAGTATGTAACTAAAGATGATAATTTGATCCTAGTAAAGTTTCTTATTAATTGTACAAAAGACAGGTTATATAAAAGATTTAGGGTTACTTGGACCTATTAAAGGGTTCTAGGTCTATGTTTTGATGATTATGTTTGAGAAGGACTTTCTTGTTAGACTTAGATTCAACAAGTAACCTCAACCTAACCAGAATATTTTTAACTACATAGAATATATATTTATGATAATTATTTCAAAATACTTTGGAAAGTGTGTAATCCACTTTGTAAAATACGTCTTTGAAATAAATAGCATGTTCTTGTATTAAATCCTGAAGTTTGGGGCCATGCCAGTCTATATTGTGCTGAGCTGATACAATTTAGAAGTTTTAGGAAAGGCTATCGATTATGTGGCTAAAAGTTGCCTATAAGCCCCATCTACCCTCCACCCTATCAAAGAATACCGGGAACAAAAAATAAAACTAATATGACCTTAGTTTCTTTCACCGTAAACAAGATCCAATAACTATTTCATGACTGAGATATTTAGTATTCATTATTCTAAATATAGCTTGTAGATTTATGTGCACACATGGAGCATATGTGCTTACACTTGGTTAAAGTTTATGCAACACACATATTTTTCCTATTTTGAGATGCTGATGATTTCATTGAATAAAAATACCGTATGAATAAAAGAAAGCTTTGAAATTATGATCACAAATTCATATTTGTTGTATGAAGATATGAAAGAAACAATTTTTTCCAAGAAAATGTTCAAATAAGCATAGCATGATTCCTTACCTTGATGGCCTTATTAACCCTTTCACTCCATCGAGAAGTTTGATAGATCTCTTCTTTGTAGGGCTGAAGTTCAAAAATCCCATCATTTCCTGTTTCATATTACATGTTTATCTATTGAGCTCCTATCTGAATTAGAAGTTGGAAAACTTGCAGTGTGATAGCATTAAACTTTTTTATTTTTTCAGAAGAGTGCTAGCATCATTAATCATTAACTCTAGTCAAGTTTCTATGCAACTTGGAGGGAACAGCCTATGCTAAGGAAATATAATTGATGCTACAAATAAGAGCATATATCTATAAAAGTTCACTACTTGAAACAAATCATCCAATTTATAACATGATATAATTGCAATATAAAAGAATACAAAATGTTACCTTTTTTATAGTTTTTAAAGTACAATGCTTATGGCCCTTCTTGAATGATAAAATATATACTTTTGACAGAACAACTATACAGGTATTATTCATCTGAGTAGAAGAAATCAGAATAACTATCCAGGTAATATTCATCCGAGTAGAAGAAATACCTTTATATTCATTAAGATTCAAATAACTAACTTGACATCATTTTCTGGTTGAAATTATGGTCATTTGGTGGAAATTATGGCTTCAAAGGAATGATAAAATCTTCAATGGGAAGAGTAAGAATTGGTTTCAGTTGTTCATGAGATGTAGTCCAGCTGGAAGAATAGAGTTATGTTTATTCTGAGAAGTTTGAGTGTAATGTTGGTCCATTTGAGAAAAATCTTATATCCTTTAGTATCTCAGCTTCCTCTTTTAAATGTTTAATGTTTGCACTCATTTCCTTTCTTTTTTCTTGGTAGAACATTTTCTTTCACATAAAATATATCAATGGAGAACCCATATTTTACTCTCAAAAAATGAAAAATAAAACTAACTTAATATCAGAAAGTATGAATTTCTTTGAAACATTGAAGAAAATAGCCATTTGTTTTCAATTAACTTGCAATATGCGCGTTTGTTTTTTCTTTCCTTTTTTTATTGATATTTGAGCTTTACTGCTATCTCAAAAAAAAGAGCTTTATTTTGCTAGTACAATATTTTTCAGCTTGATAACGCTTAGGTCCTATAGCCAAACAACTAGCATGGGTGAGCATCCACAAGCCTAGACCAGGAACAATGCCCAACCAAGCTACTTATAATATGTTCAATCGTGGAGCATTTTCTTAACCACATTACTAAAGCTCTGCTCTCCTGCACTACATTTGTACCATTATTTTTAAAATCGGACTAGACTGGCTGGTTCGACCTGTCGAACTGGGAACCGATCGCCTGTCCAGTTCAAAGGATATATAAAAGGTAGTCAAAACTCGGTCAAACCTAGGAAAATTGGACAAACTGGTCAGTCTGGCTGGTCCAGTCCGGTTTGGCCCCTTTTTTTTTAATAAAAAAAATTCTTTTAGTCATTGGGAAACCCTAATTCTTCGATGATTATTTGTACAAATATTGCACCATATTTTGGCACCAATTGATGATTATTTGAACTCTCTTCTTCCACTGAATTCCGGGGTGAACTACTGTGGTGTTTTCTGAAGTGAAGTTGTAATGAGAGATTAGTTCGAATGCAATTGCAGAAGGTTTAGCTAGCACAGGTGGTTGAAGATTTATATTGAAAGATGTCATTGTTTCTTTTTGCAAATCCTATCAGTTTTTCATTATTATTCTTGTAGTTACCCACTGCGATATCCATCTCGTAGCTTGCATCCTCTTAATTGGTCTGATTCTACTTTCTGAAGTTCTTGCATGATATTCCAGTATATGTGCTAATGGACTTCTATCTTGTGACATTTTCATGTACCTTATATCAGATTAGTACCATGTACTATATTTGCTGGGTTCCTACTACAGAATCTAGACTCGATAGACTAATTTTATGTTCATCATTTCTTAATAAGTACCTTGCATTATCCTATTAGAAATGTTGATCATCATTTCTTAGTAGGTGCTTATTGTTCGAAGCTTTGTATCGTTTTGCATGGTTGTTAAATGAATGGGGCTGAATGGATAGAGACACATGAGCTTCAAAATATAATGCTCCTTAATTGATCAAGGCATGCAGATGATACAAGTTTTGAATCGTACAAACATTAATCACCAAAGTACTGCACCCTAAACTGCATGTGACTATGGTACTTGAATTATGGATTGTTGGATTATGTATGCGGACTTTGTTACGATGATGGTTGATAGATTTGCTAGGATGATGTATTTGAATAATTGAATTTGAATCGTATGTGTAACTTTGTTTGGATGATGTATTTGCACATGGATTTGAACTCTGTATGAGGACTTTGTTGGGATCATAATTTATGGATTGGCTAGGATTTATTATATTGAGCTAGATTTATATTATGATATTGAGCTAGATTCATATTATTTTTGTCTTTGCTATTTTTTCCTATATTTAGATTTGTTGAAAAGTAAAAATATATTTATGATGCCATCATGATGTCAAGCTGATGTTGTCAGTCGGATCAGCCAGTTGGACTGGTTTGACCTAGGAACCAAACAGCTTGCCAGTTTTCAAAATACATTGAATTGTACTCGACGAAGCTCCCAAATCATGGGTTGATGCATCATTCCCATGATGCCATCTGCATTAAGGTGTCTAAAAGTTTCCTGCAAACACCTCAGGAGGAACTCAACACAGAGATCTCCACTTTAAGAGATTAATGTGAAGCTATCTCACTAGGAAGCAGATGGGTTACAATAAAGACACCTCATGTAAATTGTTATCAAGCATATTTGAGTTGTCTAGCTTGTTTTTTTTTGGATTAATTATATGTCTAGTTGTTGATCAACAAATAATCCATTTAAAAAGGTGATTTGGCTTAGGTATTTTTCTAGGATATAAATAGAAAACCTCCTGTCATGGGTTTTTACAAGTCAGGCTCAGGCTTTCTCCTTTTTCCGGACTTCCACGTATGTTGGAATTGGGTTTTTGGTCTATCTTGCTTAAACCTTGTGTATTAGATGCAAGACCAATCTAATGGCATCATTGTTATGATGCGGCAGAAAAGTAACCAGGAAAGTAACAAATCATGTAAGGACACTGTAAGCAACGACTTTCCAATAACAATAAACATTCAACAGTTTGGCCCATTCATGGTTTCATATAACTCATTAATGGTTGAATCCATTAGCCTATTAGCTCTTCTGGCTCAGCCTTTATCCTAATCACTCAGCCTATCTCAAGTTTAATTTCGCAAGGCCACTTTCTTGAAAGTGATATTTCAATCTTCTAACTGTTATGGGCTAAATTGTGACAAAAAATTCTGATTAAACTTAATTTGGTATTTTTATTTCAAGATCTTGATGGTTATACTTCAGTTCTAGACCGAGGTTGATTTAGCTTCATGCTAAGCCAATTAGTTAAGAATTCCACTAAAGAAAAAGTTCTTTACTTTTCAAATGAATGTAAAGGAACAATTCGCCGGAACCCTATCCTTTGAAATGATTTAAAGTGTTTCCTACAGCATGCATGGTGCAAAGAGATAATTGGTGTAACTCGCGGGAGTCGATACAAGATATGGGGTATGGTTAATTAATAAGTTGCCAAGGTTGCATTAATCAGCTTGAAGAATTGTTGGTGTTCAAATAAGGGGCACTAAGATATTTTCCCTCATGGAATTCATGAACAAATTCTCTAATCCATTACAAAGCAACCCAAATTAGCCGCTTCAATTATTACTTAGGCCCCTGTCATCCCAAACAAATACCGACCTATTTATACTCAGGTTGGAAAATACGAGCCCGTAATTAACCTAGTTATTTTATACATTTATCTTACAACACACACCCAGCAACCCCTTTAAAATTTCACTTGTAAATCATATATAACTAAAGAATAAAAGAAAACATGGCATATAATGGTTTGGAACAATAAAATTAAATCTAACTTAAAAATGTATTTAACATGGTATATTCCATAAATTAATATAGATATTTAGGATACATGATAGTCATAGCTAACATGGGTAATGGGTTGAACCCATGTTATAAGCATACAAGCATAGATTTTGGTCTATCATGCTTAAACTTTGTGTGTATTAGATGCAAGACCAATCTCAAGGCATCATTGTTATAATGTTATGATGCGACAGCAAAGAAACCAGTAACGTAACAAATCATGCAAGGTGGCGTAGACCAATCTTTATGGAGACAATACGGCAGCTGGGGTGGAGGGTAGTTGTGATGGATATTATTGGGATGACATGTCGTTGGACGAAGATGAAAGGGATTTCCAAATTTGGGAGACATTAAGGTCCTCGATCCTATTTGATTTATCTGGAAGAGTTCTTACATCTTAATGATGTATTGGTTTACCAAGAAATTTACGTGGATATTTTTTTTGGTAAAAAATAGGAGGGAGGGGGGGAGGAAACTTCACCCACGTAGCGGCCCCCAGTGGGCCCTCTTTCCACCAGAAAATATTCGATATATATCGCAAGTTTCTGCGTACCCTTTTCGACTCATAGTTTTCCCCACTGGGTTCATTACCCACGTGTGAGTACGTCACCCCAATGCCATCTCGGTATCGACAGATCAGATGACGACTCCACCGGGCAAACCAGGCAGGAGGCATCTGGTCTCCTCGTTTAATCAAGGCTCGCACGTTTCGAATTTGGATCACTCCGGTGGAATCTAAGCCCCGTTCCAACCATGCTATCACCTTGGTGACAAATTTACATGGATATTAATGATACCATGTCATTGCCCTATCTCTTGTCATCTTCTTTCTTTTGTTTTCTCTTGCACTCAAGAAAGTGTCAAACCTACAAACTTGTGTAGGCTTTTCTTGCCTGCACGCAAGTTAAGCTCCATGTTTCCTGCATGCGGATTCAACTTCATATCAAGTGAGTCATGGGTGACTTGGAGGAGGCTGCGGTACGAGTTCCGTGTAGAAAAAAAAGTCTATAAGCTGCTTATGTTGATTATGACCAATTACGGTTTGAATTTGCTATCAGACTTATACGCTTCTCAAATATATGAAAATAAAAGGTAGAAATGCTAAGTGGATACTTCATAATTAGAAACCCAATGCAAATATTTTTTTTCTTTTTTTCTTGAATTTCCAAATAAAAAGTCAGAATGATAGCCACATGTGTGGTCATATATTGGTTAGGTATCCCTATTAAACCAATCAGGGTTTAGCCCTAGGGTTTCCTATCTTATTATTGAAGGGGTTCGGGGTAAGCCTCATAATGTGTATCTATGTGTATCTAATATTTTGAATTTCTATGGTAGCAAAAATAAAAATTTAGGCGGCATGGACGCAATATGTTCGTAGGTTACTAAGTCATCAAAGTCGTGGATTTTACATTGTTTACATGTGGTGGTATATGTCCTCTCTCTTGCCATTCGATCGAAATTGCTTACTGTTGAAGTGAAAAAAAAAAATTGCTACTTAAAATTTATAGGGTGGTTTATTGATTGGTTGTGGACCTTGAGGTGTTTATTAGATGTCATGTGTAATTCTAAGCAGTTCGAAAACTGTGGATCTTTTTTTAATCATTCAATGTGCCCTTGGGGTTCTCCTCAGAAAAATATTGGTCCATGGGAGTAGCTACAGGGATGTAGACCTTTTGGGTCCCCACAACATGAGTCCAAAGTCAGAATAACGACAGAACTATTGAAGAAATAATCGCCCATAGTCCTAAAGACATGACCTATACGTAATAAACTCTTTTGTCCTTCTCTTCTTATAAATTCTACGTGACCATTAAGTATTTTTTTCCTCTATCCTTCTCATAACACGTGAAAAATTCTTGCGTGGAAGGACACTGTCCTGCAAATCCATCACCATCGGCAAAGAGGCGGGCCAATCATGTGTCCTTTTTTCAAGGAAGGAGCCCTGCCACGTAGCCATAGACGTACATATAGATAACGCTGCAACGAACGCTTGATTTGCGGAAAAAAAAGTGAGGACAACAGAAAACAAAAAAATATTTATTATTTAATTAGAGTTTTCATATAAAAAAATATAAAATACATGAAAAAGCCATTTTTACATCAGTTGGAGATTATTCTTTTAAAAAATATTCTTAAGTCATCAAATTTTATAGATAAGATTTTTTTTATTAAGAGTACCATAGATATTTTATACAACCTTTTCAGAAAACTTAGTATCCAAAAATTATTTTATCAGACATTATATTTTCAATAATAATATTTAAAAAAATATTTTGATGATTTTTTTTTTTTTTTTGCAAAACCAAATGAGTTCTCAAAGCTTAGTGCGGAAGTCTGAATTTTAATTTACGTGGACTTTGATTTTGCATGGGCGGCTAACTCCATCTATTTTAAAATTGCAGTAGAGTGACTTTAGAGCCAGCAGCTTGGAGACTTCAATGTTCTACCATAAGACTTAAGAATCCTGAAGAGCCTACGGTCTCATAGGATTCGTTATCTTTGTAATATTATAACCGAAGTTGTTATGTTTTTGACCACATGTAAGAGTTCTTAATAACTCGGACTCTATCTTTATTGGTTTCTTCTGAGGAGGAGAGGAGTTCTAGAGATGGAACCGAAAGAATATTTCTTCTGTTGTCCCAAAATAATTCTACCAAACTTCTCTCAAACATTGTAACAACCTAGAACCTCACTCAAAATAGCTAGCAGGAAGGTATTATTTGAGTTCATTGATCCTGTATAAATACCTAAAATCTATCCAGCGAATAACTGATGTTGGACTAAATACACGCCCGCATGGGTGTTTACAAATATTGACTATGATATTTTGATCGATCGTTGTCAAATGGCCATCCAAGACCACCACTTCCTTCTCTCTATCTCGGGAGGGAGGGAGGTTGCTGTATTTGTTTTCTTGATAGAATTTGTATGTTGAAACAGAAGGGAGAAAGGTCTCTTTGTGTTAGGATGGAAAGGAGAAAGGAAAAGTATAGAAATGCCTCAATCTATAGTATTACAGAAAAAATTTAAAATTTCCTTTTTTTTGGCAAGTAATTTTAAAATTTTCATAATCATTCTTTTGTTTTTTTGATGTTCTCCGCCTCGTGTTTTCTCTTAATAAATGCATGGTAGATTGTTAGTTCTGTGATTTTTTTCATTTTTTTTTAAAAAAAAGAGGAATTGGGGGACCACATGCTTCATTGAGGTAATGAAGAGAATTCTACCAAAGCAAAGATCAAGAAGATAAGGAATTATTGGTTGCGGTATTATTTTTAGATTTTGCAGCTCTTTGATGCATTTCTTTTAACATAAATATGATTCTTATATTTTCATTCTTATATTTTTAGATTTCCACATCTATTTCATGCAGAATTCCGCATGTAAGGCTGAGGTTGCTCCATGCACTGCAAGTGCTTTTAGTGTGAGTCAACTGTCCTTGATTGCATTTATAAGCTTCCGAGTAAAAAGTAGGTTCTTGTCACTTTATCACCTCTCTTTCATCTTCTTCCTAGATCATAAAGTTCTAAAATATCCATGATTGATAAAACCTAAAACAGATATTATTGATCAAACTAAGAATAATTTTGCTGAACAAACCGACCAAAACTATCATTAAGGATGCATTTTAAAAAAAAACAAACAGGTATTTTCATCAACAGGTACGAATTCCAGTACCTGCACACTGTTGATGACGGCATTGAACAGCGTCGGAAGCGCATGCCGACCCGTGTGCATGCTGGCCTCGACGAACAAGTTCTCGAACCGGACCTCCATTTTTGGAAGTTGAATGCCCAACCTGCAATACCAACGACTGATTAATGAACAATAGGAAAGATGAGAAAAGAAAGAAAAAAAAAGAAGAGTGAAGCGGAGTTCTCTCCATACTCTATCATCCTATCTCTAAGAATCCGAAGGAACTCCTCGTTGTCGGCATGAGTCAATGGAGCCTCCTCTCCCCTCTCCATCCTTTGGAGCTTGGCAATTCTTGCTCCTCCCTCCTCCTTCCTTCTCCTTAAACTAGTTTGAGTATATAGCAAAATCTCTGCTTGCATGCAGTGTTGATGAGGCCAAGTGCTAGTTGGAGTCCTTTGTCACAAGTCGCGTGGGGGTGGTTGTATCAAGATCAAGTGGACGGCAATGGCGACACTAAAGAGTTCCTCTGGAACTCCAAACACAATGCAGTCTTCCAATAGAACTAGAAGAGAAGCCTCTCGCTGGAGATCTTCAGGGACTCCCACTCTTTATATAGTAGAGGAGAGCCCGCTCCGTTATCGCGGAGAGATTAAAAGGTGGGCCCTGGCCATTTATGCTGAGGTGTGGAGAGGAGATGGACAAAATTAAGGACTCCACGGAGGCCGCATAAAAAAAATAATAATCCAGCATCCATGCCGGTCTATGCGGGCCGGCGTCCGTTGTGCCAGCAGGGCTAGTTAAGTTTGGGTCAGCACGCATTAGCTTAGAAAACTCGGAACAAGATTCACCTCCTTGATTAAGACTCCCGTCTTAAAGGAGAAAACATGATAGAGTAAATTCAAATAAAACATAGAAGAGGAAAAAAATCGAAGTAAGGAATAGGCCAATTCAAAATTATTTAATATGTTCCGCTTTTCTTTTTAGTTTTTTTTTGTTGAATTGGATATATTATACCATACATAAATAGATACATTTATGAGAATCAGAATATAAAATATTCATAAAAAAGATGAATCTCTATAGCTGAATCCGGCCCATAATGTTGTCTCGTGTGATTAGCCATATAAGAACCATCCAACTGGCTGAACTATTAACTTTTTTTGTAAATATGTATCATCTTAAAAAAAAAGAAAAAGAATCAAGGAGCATACCAATCTCCAACAATCCTGCACAAGAGGGTGGAGTCGGAAATCTACAAATTTTATCTGCAAAAGAAATCAGAGGAGAGTCCATATCCAGTTGTTGATTTTATCCATAAGTGTGTATAGTAAAATGCCCTGGTATAAGATATCCTGGGCTGCTGGGCAGGAAATTGAGGAATATTAAAGCGACGTTTGCATGGGAATATATATCCGGTTATGAGGTTTTACTAAGGAGATGATTGGAACAGAATTGATGAGCATCCGGGCCAGCATGGAAATGGAGGGTAGTTGGGAGAGAGGTGTGGGGTATCACCTATCCATTCGTAAGCTTCCAACCGTCTTCCGTGCATTGTATCTACTCTCCGTTAACTCCCGTTCGGGTATGGGCTCCCATCATTATGTATCCAAAGTTTTGAGGAAGTCTGAGATGGGGAGGCGGCTAGCATTGTCTTTTGTTGGGTATTAATTAGTCCACAGATCAAGCAGGAAACTTTTCCTATCCAATGTGTCACATGGAGATTGATGAGATTCAGGGGTTGGGTTCCTTCGGCATGGTGCCACATCGGATTGGAAATGTGTTTGGTAATACACACACACATACATTATATATATATATATATATATATATATATACATACAGGGGATTGATAACCTACTCTCTGTTATGGTAGGTTATAATTAGGTTATCAATCTATCCATTTTTCATTAGACAAAAATATCCTTACTTTTTATCACTTTAAGGGTATTTTATGTCTTTTTACAATCCCATATTAACTCACCCTCTTAACCACCCAGTTAATACTCTCTCTCTTTGGGGGGTGTGTGTGTGTGTGTATATATATATATATATATATATATATATATATATATATATAAATATAAACATACATACATACATACACACACACATGTACACACACACATGTATATATATATATACTGGAGAGAGAGAGAGAGTATTAATTGGGGGTTGAGAGGGCGAGTTAATGTGAGATTGTAAAAAGACATAAAATATCCTTAAGAGTTATAAAAAATAAGGATATTTTTTATCTACGAAAAAAATAGATAGATTGATAACTTATCATAACAGAAAGTAGGTTATCAATCCCCATAATATAAATATGGTCGAGCTTTACCTAGAATGATTAAGTCATATCAATTTCAATATATTGAAATTAATCTAATTGCGAACCTATTTTGCTATCTAGTTTGGTTTCCTTCAGCTTGATTCGGGCTAGGGGTGGTAATTTGCTCACCCCATCAAGAACTCGACCTGACTTGATCTTACTCTGTGTTTGGTACCAAGGATGAATTGGAGAATGGAAGGATAGGGGAGGAAAGATAGATGAGAGAGGATGGATGAGTCATTCATCTATCCTCCCATGTGTTTGGTGAAACATTGAAGGATGGATGGAAATGATTCTCTCCTTTATTTGTTATAGGAGACATAAAAGAGAGGATAGATAATATTTGTCTACTATTTTTACTAAACTTTACTTTGATAAAAGAGTATTATTATTATCAATTTATAACATGTATACTATGAAAGAAATACAATATATAAACTTTTAATCTTTATAATTTACAATTATATAAAAATATAAATATTTAATTTTAATTGAATTCAATTAAATAAATAATTTTATAAATTAATTTTACATGAATTAATATATATTAAATATATAAATAATAAATTAATTTATAATTTAATGAGGGGTAATTTACTCTGGTAAAAGGGTAAACAAGTGTTAAGTTTTTGTCAAAAAATTAATGAAGGGCAATTTTGTCACTATTGAAACCCACCTCGCACATGCTTCATTTATCGTTTCTTGCATTTTTCTAATTTAGGAGAATACAAATTGGTAGGCTAGGATAGATGGGCAATCCCTCCATTTTTATCCATTCCTTTTAAATTTTTTGAAGACCATCCATCCTTCTAATCTCATTCATGTTTTTTTTGATGACCCCAATTGAACACAGAATTAATTAGGTAGATTTTACTTGACCTGTAGCTGATTTGGAATGGGAGCAGATAAGGTAAAACTAGCTCTCACTACAACAAAAAAGATCTTTGTCGACTCTTGAATGCCGACGCTACGGAAAAGCGTCGGCAAAGTTGGCTGGCTCAAGAACTTTTGCCGACGCTTATTGGAAGCGTCGGCAAATTAAAGGAATCCACGACGCTTAAAAGCGTCGTCATAGTCCTCAATTCCAACTGCCGCTCGGAAGCATGGGAACTGGTTATAGGGCGACACTATTACGCGTCATTGTTCTTCCGGACCTACAACGACGGTTAAATGCGTCGGGATAATATGACGCTTATAAGCGTCGATATTAGACGACGCGTATAAGCGTCGTCGAAGGCGAGCACACCACCCTAACCCAGCGACCGACCCCGATCGAGCCCTTATTTCTTCTCTCCGGCGCTGCTCGAGCTTCCGTACTCCTCTCCGGCGCTGCCCTAGGTTCCGTCTTGCTCCTCTCCGGCGCTATCGTCACTTCCGTCTTGCTCCTCTCTGGTGCCGGTCGTCCGACTCCAACCCCTTCTCCTCCTCCCTGCTCTCCGGCGTCGACCAACCGACCCCAATTCCTCTGCCCGAGGTATTTTTCTCCTCCTCCCTCCGCTCCCTCCTTCTCGCTTGTTCTCCTCCTTCTCCGCCTCCTCTTGTTCGTATGTTCGTTGGTGTTTCTTCCAAATTTTACTGATTATCTTGCTTGGCCTCCGCATGAGGATCTCCTCCTCCTCCCTCCTCTCCGGCGCCGTCCGAACAGCCCTCAAGCCTCGATCGAGCGGTATTCCTCCTGTCCGGAGACCGGCGTCGACTGACCGGCCTGAAGCAACGAGGTACTGTTCTTTGTATCTGATTTTTATTTAAAGGGAAACCTAGGTTGGATTTCATTACCACCCAGAGGAAACATTCCTATGATTTATTTTTATCTGTTTTCTCTAGTGATTGGTCTTGTCATTTTATTTTCCTTTGTTTTCAGATGCTGTAACAGATGCATATGATTTAACTATTAGCTTATCTGGATGCAATTGCCTTACACTTCTATATGGATAGTATGGAATTAATAAGCTGTAGGTAGGCATTAAAGCCTACCTACAGCTTATTAAAACTGCATGAGTTGATTTTGACCCATCAATTTAGCTTCCCATACTACAGCCACTAAAGCCTGCATGCATGGTCACCAACCGGATGAAAAAATATTGCTTGTGCTAGCTATTGAATGTCCTGGTCGAGATATAGTTGGGAGTAGTATGTTGCTATGATATCAAATACACAGAGCAAGGGCAAATTTTGATACTCAATGTCCCAAAAGTTAAGAAAGTTTGGTGAAAATGGAGATTCTGAAGAGCTAAAAACAGTAAAGAACATACAGGGATCATGTAAAGAGACATGGAAAGATGAAGAAACGATGGAGGAGTTATAGAGATGGAGGAGTTATACATGTCCAAATTAGGCATCTGCAGATACCCATGATAAGATACTCTCAATATTCTGGGTGGAATTTAGGCTTTATTGTCACCAAGGGAAGGCAGAAACTATTGTTTCTTTCAATTTCAGCCTACTGATGATGATCTTCTGCACACTACTTATTATGTCTGGGAAGTAGGCTATATTTGTTGGATTCTGTCGGTGTTCTAATGCTAAAAACATGGTGTTGGACTGGCTAGAAAGTAATAATTAGAACTTTCTGATAGTCAGCTAGCAATAATTAGAACTTTCTGTAATAATTGTGGATCAAATTTTGGAGTGACAGCTACTGCAATAATCTCTGCTGGAAGCAAATTGGCTTTGCATAGACATAAAGGGATCATAAGCGAAAGGAAAATTCATGACATAAAGGGATCATAGAAATAGAGATCTTTCTTCTCACTTAAATGCTATTTTCTCTCGAAAGAAAAAATAAATTCTCCTCTTGGATTTGTTCCTTCAAAGTTCTTGATATTGAGGAACTTGTTCTTCTTTTCTTTGGCATAAATTACCTCATTTTCATTGTTTGCTGTAAGTCAGACTTACTTGATCTAATCTTATAGGGCATTCGAGCTGTCACAGGTCCTAAAGGATGCCTTCTAATAGTCACGGTATTGTAGTATTTTCTTGATTATAAATCACAAGAAATGTTACCATGGTAACATATCCGCACATTAGAACTTTATATCCTTTTGTATCTTGTTACCTCTCAGTTGTTTGATTTGTCATTATTTGGATTTCTGCACATCATGTGAAATTTCAACATTTCTTTAATTAATTGTTTGAATTAAAGAAGAATACTAAGTGATTACTCTCATCTTCACTGCCTTAGTAAATATTGTACTTTTTCTTTGCCATGGTGTTTTTTCTAAGAGGACAGTGTTTTGTACATTGACAGAATTATACCATATGCTTTCATATAGGTATTAAACCAGTTCTTGCACTTTGAGATATCATATGAGTCCTAATTTCATATGAGTCCTAATTTTGTTTATATTTTTTTTATAAACTGCAGTTCAATCGGTATTCTAATAGAATGGACAAAAGTTGGATAAATAAGTTGAGATCCAGTACCGAATATTTGGATGGAGTTCAGAATTTTATTAAGTTTGCTTTTGAGAAATCTAATATGAACGGAAAGATTTATTGTCCATGTCAAAAATGTGTAAATGGTTCTGCTCTTGATCCAAAAAATGTTGAAGAACATTTGGTGTGGAATGGTTTTCTAAAGGGTTATACTGAATGGGTTCTTCATGGAGAGTTCATACCTTCATGTAACCAACCCTCCTATCTAGAACACACCTTCAATTTTGGAACCAGTGACACGGAACAAAATTCTGTAGAAGAAGATGATATAAGGGGCTTACTTAAAGATGCTCTTAGACATAGTATTAGAACTGTAGGAGAAGATGAGCGTACAGTTAATGATCAGTCCATGCATGTTGATGAATCTATACATTCTGATGACACGGCTCGTTATGATAACTTTGTGAAAGATTGTGATCAAGAACTGTATTCGGGTTGTAAGAATTTTATGAAGATTTCTTTTCTTCTGCATTTATTACATTTGAAATATTTGAATGGGTGGTCCAGCAAGTCTTTTACTATGCTTCTTTAATTATTAAAGGATGCATTTCCGGAAGGTGTTACTTTGCCAACATCTTCATATGAAGCCAAAAAACTAATAAAAGAGTTGGACCTTGGGTACGAGAAGATACACAGTTGTCCGAATGACTGCATTTTATATCGCGGTGAAAATATCAACCAAGAGTCATGCCGAATATGTGGAACTTCACGATGGGGAAAACATAAAGAAGATGAGAATGATTCGGTGACTGAAGTGGATGCTTTACCGATTAAGAAAAAATCGGCTAAAATTTTGAAGTATTTTCCTCTTATACCAAGATTGAATATTTTATGTAATTATAATGTATTCTTGTATAAGCGTGATGACTTTCGTATTTTTAGTTTCTAAAATATTTTTTTTTCTTGTAGGTTGATGATACTTCATCTACTCGTAGAGATGATGCCGTCGACCCTTGATACATATCGTAGATTGTGTACTTAGGAATTTGAGATGTATGTTTTTAGAATGTTTTTGAAGTACAATGTAATCAAATATGATAATATGAATGTAATCAAAGTTCTTGTTTGTGTCGTGTATTTTGTTATATATGTGATTCAGTGTATTTGTTTTGTTAGAATTTAATGTACACAGAGTATTAAAAATTATTTTTACCAAAATTTTTTTTTTAAAAAAAAATTTATTACCGACGCTTTTAAGCGTCAGCAAAAGCAACTGGCACGTAAAATGGCACGCCTTTAACGATGCTTTATCGTGTCGACCTAGTCCCATAGTAACCGACGTCGGTCAAGTTTGCCGACACTTTTAAGCGTCGGTTACCTCCCCGATGAACGACGCTTAAAAGCGTCGGTATAGGTCGACGACGCTTTCTTGACGCGTCGGCCTAAACCGAGCCCACGCCCACCTGCCCGACGTCTTACCCACGCTTCGGGGAGCATGGCCAGGAGATCTACCGACGCTTATAAGCGTCGGTAAAGACCCAAGAAAGCGCCGAAAGATGTACTTTCTTTTGTAGTGTCTATGCCCAATTCGAATAAGGCCCTGTTTGGGGGAGCTGTTGGCAGTAGAGCTGTTGGAAGTAGAGCTGTCTGAAGTAGAGCTGTCTGAAGTAGAGATGTTATAAAAAGCTGTTTGCTGTTTGGTAACTACATTCATAAAGTGTTGTGGTACTTTGTTTTGTGTTTGGTAAACAAACTGAGAAAGTACTTTTGCATGACAAAATTACCATAAAGGACATTGCATAGTATTATACAACAGAACATAATAAAACATAACATATATTAATACATAAATATACGATATAGTATAATATTATTGTAATATAAAATAATATTATTATAATATAGCATAATAGTAATATAATTGTTAGAATAAATTAATATTTGGTAATATAATATAATATTAAATTATTTAACATAACATATTAATGTATTATTCTGGAATGTAATATATATTATATTTATAGTATAATACAATAATAAAAGTATAAAATATTATAATGATTAGTATAAATTAATTTCTCATAATATAACATAATATTAAATTATTTAAAATAACATATTAATGTATTATAATGTAATGTAATATAATATAATATTTATAGTATAATACAATAATAAAGGTATAAAATATTATAATTATTAGTATAAATTAATTTTTCATAATATGGCATAATATTAAATTATTTAACATAACATATTAATGTATTATGATATAATATAATATGATATTATATTTATAGTATCATACAAAAATAAAGGTATAAAATATTATAATTATTAGTATAAAATAATTTCCCATAATATAATATTATATTAAATTATTTAAAATAACATATTAATGTATGATGATATAACATATTACAATATTATATTTATAGTATAACAATAATAAAGATATAAAATATTTTAATTATTTGGTTTAGGTTTATAAAGGGACAAACTGTGTAATTATTATATTTTAATATGGGCAGTTTTGTCAAAAATACAGCTTTCCGAAAAAGCTGAAAACAGCTTTTGGAAGGAAGCTGTAAATTGGAGCTTCCTCTCAAAAGCTGTTTTCAGCTTCCCGCAAAAGCTGAAACAACTTTTCTAAAAATTTACTAAACATAGTTTTCTATCTAAAAGTACTTTTGGAGAGCCAGAAAGTGATTTTTGGCCCTCCAAAAGCTCTCCCAAACAGGGCCTAAATATAACTCTTCACAAATTCCTTCTCTAAGATTAAAAAATTGATCCGTATACCCAAAAAAATATTGATCTGTGTACAAAAAAAAAAGATTTATACGAGAATTTTTTTTAATGCTTTTATCAAATCCGATCCGTCCAACCCATCCAATCTAACCTAACCATCCTCGCCCACTCCAAGACTCTACTTATGCCTCCTTGCTCCATATAGGTACATAATAAATATAGTTAATGATCTATCCAATCCCTGTTGGCATCCCTAATTTGGGCTTTTCTCAAGCTATAATAGTGGCTGCATACTTCGTTGGACACCATTAGTGACTCTACTATAAAAAAGTAAAAAAGAAAAAAAAAGAAACAGACAGTGGTTGGCTTGGTCATATTTTGGCCCCACGGACGGGATTGTCTTCGTTGTCTTAACGACCGTGGCCATCCGTATGTGGCTTCCTGACCATAATATCCCACTTCGAACCATGTGAGCGTTTTTGTGTTTTTGTTATTTTATAGTAACATCTTAGGCAAATTAAATACTGTCTTGAGTCGATGCGCTCCTACTTAGCACATGCAAGGAAATTTTTTTGGCTTAGATCAAATGCCCGCTACCTGTTTGGTATATTGTTCCAAAGTTTTGCTGTTGCTGTCCAGCATAAATTGGTTATATTCACATGCTAGATATCTACTTTTGAGCTACAAAAGTAGGCGGACTCACTAAAATTTCTACTTGTATTGATATAGAAATGCTTATTGCATTCTGGTGCATGCTTTGATTTTCTGAGAATATTTTTAATCTTCCACTTAAACTATGTTGGTCATTTGTTTCCATTAGCATAAGTATATAGTCTAGGATTCTAGGAGCTTAGAAAATAAACAGTGGTCCTAATATTTACAAAATTCCACGTAGTTCTCCTGCAATGGATTTACTCTTGTGTATAATTGTTCTATTAATTTCTTCAGGAAGAAATTCTGATTATGCTTAGATGGAAATGGAAAACAATTAGATATGTGACTTAAAACATGTTATGCGATGCCATATTAAATAAAAGGTGAGTTCTGTAATTAGAATAACCAATACCGAGGGGCCCATGTGAGAATTTTAGTGTTTTTGTTATTCTTAGTAAATGAAATACAGTTTTGGGTTGAAGCCTTCCTACTTAGCACATAAAGGAACCTTTTTTCTGTCTTTCATGAAATGCACACTACCTGTTTGATATATTATTCCAAAGTTTAGGATTTTTGAAAAGCATGCTGTTGTTGCCCGGCATAGATTGGTTGTATTTCTTTAGCATCTTAGTGCAGTGAAAAGCATGCTGTTGTTGCCCGGCATAGATTGTTGCCCGGCTAGATGTCTTCTGTTGAGCTGTAAAAGGAGGCAGCAAGAATTTCTGCTTATGTTTCCATGGAAATGGAAAAAAATTAGATATATGACTTAAAACATGTTATGCGAAACCATATTAAATGAATTCTGTAATTAGAAGTTTCAAATAACCAATACCGAGCGGCCCATCATTTTTTGATGTAATGTTTTCGTTAAACATAATGCAGTTGAATATGAAGTTCATGGTCATATGATTTGTAGGGAAGGTCTGTGAGTTGCTTGCTAGACTTGTCATAAAGAAGTTACCCAGTAGCAGGAGTAAATTAGGGATGGAGATGCAATTGATCTCACTTTCTTCCCTAACGAAAACCAGAATGCTGGAAATTTAGATAATAGCCTTTATATCACAATAGGTAGGTGTATCCATGTCAAAGAAAGGTGCTGTAGCTTAGCAACTTCAGTAGCAATGTAATATGTCACATGATACTCAGCCTCAATGGTGGGATGAGAGACAATTCCTTCCTATTTGCTCTTAGAAAGAGATGAAGGATTTTATCATAAAGAAAATGAATCACGGTGTGAACCGATCTCAATAGGATCAGCAGGCCAGCGAACACCATTTCAAGCTCTAAGTTCCTTCTGCCTTTGCATATTCTGTGTTGAAGTCCGTACTCCACTTATCTCCTTAACATTATTCCCTCATTCATCCTCATCAGGCACGCACTGTATGATCCTCATTATCCATTCATCCTTCATGCATGCATCTTTCTATTTTTGGTTCATAATTGCTTCATGCAAGAATTGCTGAACTGAGCCGACCCAGTCTTCGACCAGGTCGGTTTTCCAATGAAAAACGGTTTCGGCCCTCTAGGGGCTGGTACCTGATTGGATGTAGCCAAAACTGACCGAAACTGGCCGGAACCGGTTCCATTCGGTTTGACTCAGATTCGGTTGTTTCACACCGGATCCGATGCCCACTGTGGGGCTGTGGCAATGAACCAGCACTCCTGGTTCAGTTTCGGTTCGGTTCGGTTCGGTTCTGTTTGAACCGGTATCGAACCATACCGATCGTCAACCGGTACGAGTCTCGGCACCAGTTTGACGAATCTTGGTTTTATGTCCTTTCCTCCTAGAAAGTGTACTAAGCTTTCCCTTAAAGTATCTAAACTTGTCTTTGTTAAGGAATTGCATGAAAGAAGGTTGATGTTGTTATGATCTCTCATTTAGATGTATGTTCATTTGAAGGTATGCTTCCATCATTAAAGGCCTATTTGGAAATGGGAAGATCTTTTCCATGCAAGAGGATCTAGCCAACACTGTTTTGGGTTTACAAACACATAGGAAATGCTGTATTTCAGAGAATCTGGAGCATCCCACCAACACCAAATCCCTATTTTTGAGGGATGACATATATCATACTGCCTTAACGCAAGATTAAAAAGGGTCAACCATTAGCAAAACATATTTGTAACTGACAATGTAAAGAAGATGAATGTGTGAAGGTGTCATATGATGAGATACACTGTTATATACTACCATGGTCATTATACTTGAAAGTGACTTACTACAAAAGGGAGCTAATGCAGAAGAGGAGCAAGTGAAGTAACTTAATGAACCAAACAAGGTGTCCAGCTACCTAGTCAACCACGAAGCATGCATAAAATGGTAATCAAAGGGGTGTAGGATGAAATGTCATATGATGTGATGTTCCATTATATACAACCAGGGTCATAAAGTACTTGAACTGACTTAGTACAAAGTGGGCTAAGGTAGAAGAAGCAGAAGTGGTATAAAGTAGCTCCATGAACCAACCAAGGTCCAGACACCTAGTCAACCATGAAGTTTTTATGAAATGGTAATCAAAGGGGTGGAGTGTGGCCCATCATCATCAATATTCTAACAAAATTCATTGGTAATATTGAAGGTATGGATTTTTTTTCCTGAATTGCTTGTTACATATAGATCCAGGTGGAATACATTTTGAAAAAAGTTTTCTCTATCTCTTTTTTCTAAGATTCACGTTATGTTACAAGTATTCAGATTTTTTTTGTCTCTCAAGCCTTATGTTTAAAATACAACATTTCCATATCCAATATAGCTGTGACTAATGCTCCCACATTATATGAAGACTATAAGGGCAATAGTGCTGAATGAGGCGAAAGTGATGGAAAATAAGGAGAGTCTGTTTCTTCTGTTGTACGATGGCTGCAAATTCCCTGCTGTCCCTGCACTTAAGGAATGTTAACTGATGCTTTAAACAAAAAGTGCCTCTGATGTTATCTTCTCTGGAAGTTCAGGTATTTGATGCTGACACCAAAAACAAACAAAAATAGTATAATCAGTCCAAAGTGGAGGGTCACAATGAGCGGTAAATGGTTGTCTTGGAGACCAAGGTATTCCTTGAGGAACTTCTTCACGGTCTCATCTGATCCCCCTGCAACATGAATATAATCAACATGGTCTCCTAGTTGTGAAACCGTCAAACCATAAACAGTCCATGCAGCAGGGTTGGCCCAGTAAAACCATCTCCACCAAATTGGTATCATCTGCACATATGTCATTTTTCTTCAGACTATTTATCCAATTTAAAGCCTAATTAAAAAAATCAAAATACAACTGTAGATACCGTTCGAGGAATGAAGAAACCACAGAAGATACTCCACATAATAAAGATGAAGAAGGATAGAATGGACGCTATTTCTAGGTTTGGTGTTAGTGCAACTGTCATCATCCCGAAAAGCACAAAATACATAAAGCTCAACAACATGAAGAACATGAACCATATCAACTTTGCCGATGCAAATTCAAATCCCATCATTGGGTATACAATCAGCGAGAAGATAAACACTTGGATTATAATGTAAGGAATTTCAATGGCCACCTGTGCATAAGAAAGCAATGGTTAAAGTTCCATCATATTCAAAAGATGCAAGATATACAACTAAGGTGCATAATCAAACCCAAAGACTTTTGGTGGTGTTTTTTCTTTGAATAATGTTAAGTGCTGAAATACAGATTGGATGGAAAAATACACAATTTTTTTCTACTATAAGGAAAGGCACTAAAACTTATTACCATACCTAATATTTGTCCCCAATATATATGTACATACGTACGTATATATGTATTATCAGGAAATTCATATTTGATTACCAAAAAATATTTAAGAAACACTTCATATACGACGACCTCTCATGATATTCATGTGTCTGTTGACAAACATCATTAAACTCATCCCTTCCCTGGTGTTGTGGCCTGGGAGGGTGCTATCGATGGCAAACATCATTAAACATTCAGAATAGACCATATTCTTAATACCAAACAGCAAAGACATTGACTTGAGATTTGCTAAGTGTAGTGACCCTAGCCTATACACAAGAAACTATGTATATAACGAATGTGTACAAAATGTGAAAAGTGAACCCTTTTGCTGAGGCTCGAAGGGCTATCAAGCATCTTTTTAGGTGACACACTCTGGATATAAATATATAAGACTTTTCCAATCGGACTTTTGGGGAGTTTATATATAAAAGAATTTATGAAACTTTAAGGTTTGAGAAATACCATTACATTTAAAAGATGCAATTTTGACTCAACCGAAAATCGGAGTTTTTGAACTAAAGTTGGGAAATCAACTTTTTACTCTCTAGGAATTGCAATTTTTAGGTATTTTTCCTGAGTTCGCATAGGGGGTACTTCCTTATTTACATGTAATGTTGTAAATAAATGAAAATAGAAATGAAAATTAAAGGGGAGAATAGGAAAAGTGATATTACATATGAATATGCCCTATTTAACTCAGTCTGTCTGCCTGTTTATTTTCCATTGCTACTCGCTGAGTCACTTACTTGAGCTAACCAACTTAGAACCACACCTCCTTAACCGATCTAGGGAACTGACCTATCTAGTGACCACTCTAGTGGGGCCCACACATTGGAACCACCTGCAATGGGGGCAAGTAAGGAAATAAAGAAAGAGAAGGTGCCAGGCCTTTAGAAGAAGAAGAAGAAGAAGAAGAAGAAACTGACGATGACAACGATGATGGTGATGCAAAACTTAGGCAAGGATTCTTGGTTTCCTTTTGCATCATCGTTAACTTTCTTCATGGATTTGGATTTAAGTTTTTGTTTGATTAGTGTTCTTTGATCTCTTAGTCCATTTTCGGTTCACGCATTTTCTTCAAAATCTAAGCTGCATGGTCCTCCCCAAAATTCATGATAATTCTAACCTCTCCAATCATCTTGAGTTCAAGTATGATGTCTTTAGATTTTGAAAGCAATATTAAGTTTTCTCGTTTTAACACTTTATAGTCTAAAACACTTGGTCTTTTCCAAAATTATGAATTCTCTAGTAAATGACTCTTTTATGCTTTTAAAGATTAGGAATTTAAGATTTTCTGTTTTTGAATCTGTTTGTCAGTTCCATATCTACATGTCCTTTGAGATTTTGAATCCTAAGGTTTACTCAAAAGTCAATGGGCTACTTTGCGAGTTGTTTTTTTTATGTTCTTTAGAATTACATTCCAGCTGTATTTTTGACTCTTCAGTTGGCCTCAATCTGAAAGTTGAATGGTAACTTATCTGATCTTATTAGGAAATATGGACTTAAGTAAGTTTTGAATTATTTTTAGATTCTTTTATTTGAAAACCTTGGAAGTATCTGATTGTCTGAACTTTGAAGTTTGAACTGCCTTTTTGAACCAAGCTGTCTTCAAACTACGAATTATGTCTTCATCGAATTTCTCTAAGTATAAATCTTGAAATGAAGTGCTGACTTGTTATCAGATCTGTTAGTGATTGTTCTCTTTGGAAATACTAAATTTCTGTCAAGTCTAAAAATGATGACGAAATTGTAAATTACAAATGAACCACAAGTCAGTTGGTATATGAGTGGCCTCACTCGAATTTCGATGTGGAACCTCCATTTGCATGGTATTGTGGCCTGATATGGGTTACCAATGAGCATCTATATGGATTCCTGGCTAGATGGTGTGTGAGTGGCCTCTCTCTATATCAATAAGGAGCCCCTGTCTAGGTGGGATGTGGACCCTTGGCCAAGTGATACTAGTGGACCCGAGGATATGAGTGGCCTCTTTTGCATCAATAGAGAGAATGATGGGTGGCCTCATCCAAATTATCAACGAGGATATGAGTGACCTCACTTGCATTCATAATGAGGGTAAGAGTGGCTTAGAGAGTACGAGCGAAACCTTATAAAATAATGTGAAATTATGTGAAATATCAGAATTTGATGTAAAATGTGTTTTGATTGCTTTCTTTTTGATTGAAGGATTTTAATTTTTGGAATTTTCATTACCAAAGTGATCAAGTTATTTCTTGCCCGAACTTTCGAAGTACATATGATTGGTGATCTAATGTGAATTATCTAAACCCTTCTTGACAATCATGTGTTTCTACTCTTCACCACAATTTTGTTTCCTTATTGAGAATTTTGATTTTACTTTATTTCAGTGAGCCTGCACTTGGATTTCCAGTAATAATTTTATGTTTGTTATGATCTAAAGGTCAGATCTTTTCTAGTGAAAACCTAAATTTTGGACCATGCTAGAAGTTTATCTGCTCGGCTTTGTAGCTCTCATTATAAATTGCATGATTTTTCAGATGGATAGGTGATTGCTTATGATGGGCTTTATGAAGAAGTGCTTTCTGTTACTTGAAGTTGCCTTGTTGGATCTAGTGACTGGTGAAGTGACACTGAAAACATGGCTTTCATATTGTATTGATATCATCAAATGTCAGGTACTGTGTATTGGAGAATATGTTTAAGTTGTAAAGTGGATCTTCTCTTGAATGTTTCTGATTGTAATGTATTTTGTCATATATTATTGAATCATATGATTTCTTCGAGGATTTTAAATTTTAATTATATTTTGATTGATCATATTGCCACAACCCAAAATTTGATGATCTTTAACCCATGTATCATATGGACACAAAAATAGATAGTTTCCATCGTGTTACTATTCTAAAATACATGATAAAGTATTTAAATTGAGAATTCATCTTATTAAACATGATTGAGTACCTATTGTTGGAATCTAAAAATACATGAACTACTGGCCATCAAAAGTTTCCATGAAGTAAATAAATCATAGGGTAATTCTTCTCGAAGGAACCCATCTTTGTGATTTGATTCAAAACAAGGTTTGCCGTACCACCCTATACCGGAAGAAAACCGGTATGAAACACACCTTCAAGTCAGTACAAGCCCCGTACTGCCTGTATCGAGGCGTACTGAGGTGCGTATTGGTCCGTACCGAGGCGTACTGAGGTGAAAATTTAGAAAAATGATTAGAGAGCTATTTTGGTACAGAGGCATACCGTACCGTATCGAACTGATAAGGTACTGATATGGTATCTGGTACCAAGATTGCCGACCTTGATTCAGAACATCTCCGCAATCCGGCATATCAGGATTACTCTTTCTAAGTTATAACCAGAGAGCTTTTTATTACAAGTTTGTAGTCATCAAACCACGAGAAATTTAGATGAGATTCAAATTTTTTTTGAGATACCTTCCCTGAAATTAGAGCCACTATTAATTTTACGTGGCTTTCATCCTTGTATCCATTGGCCCACATGGTCACTACTTGAATTGATCCTTTCGGGTTTAGGTTTTCATATCGAAACTTCTCTTTCACCTTAAAAACTATTAAAATGTAGTGTATTACACTTGTCACATATTTTTAATCTTACTTCTACCTTCATTATTTCTTTTTTCAGGGGTTCAAAGTTCAAACTTTCTACTTACTTGGGTTGGTCATTAAGTTTTTTAGTTTTGCTCCATGGCTATAGCCATCCAACCTTCTTGTTGCTCATCAAACTATCTTAAGCCTTATTATGTATGACTTTGACCATTTTGTTCTCCTTTTACCTTGATTTGCTAGCAAGGCCACATTTGCTTATATTGGTTTTCCAAGTTCTTGACATCTGGCTTTCCTAGGTAGGTTTTCCTTTTTCTTGTGCACGATTCAACTACATTTCTAGTATATGTAATCAGCTTTAGAGCTTGCAATTTCAGCTTGTAATTGGACTTTTCTTTGTTCATAAGTTTGATCTACTAAATATGTTGAGGCTGTTTTTTCTTTACCACTCTCTGCTTAGACTTGGAATTTCTATTGACTCTTTATCCTATTTTATGCTATCTATATTTTATTGGTAGTGTTTGAACTACGCCACCTTTTGCCTTTGTTGAGTCTAGTTGTTTTGCAGTAAAACACATCATTGCCTATCTTATGGCTGAAGCATGGATGCATTGCTAGTCCATGACACCATTTTCACAACTTGTATTGCATTGGAAGATTGAAGTTATAGTGTAGGGCGTGCATACGTACCGGTACCGGATGGAACCGGTACGGTACAACTATATTTTTCGGTTCCGATTATTCGCAACTCGTACCGATCGGTACCGGCCCGTACCGACCTCAATTTTTTTTAGCTTTTGGTCCGGACCAGCCGAATTGGTACAGTACCGGTTTGGTTCGATATGGTACCGGTATCGGTGCCTATCGGTACGTCGGTATGGTCGGTACAACGGACCTTGGAACTATGCATTCTGTCAACTGTCTTGGTTCATACAATTCTATAATCTGTACTAGTCTATATTCATGTGTATTACTTCGAATCTTACTATGCATGCCAACATGTGGTCGTATAGGCCTTTACCATGCTTTCTTTTTCTTTTTTTCTCTGTTTTTTTTTACTGGAGTGTCATGCTTTCCCATTCGAACCCACGCTTAACCTCTCATATTGTGTTGTTTCTTCTCATGATATAAAGTACTTTTCTACTCTCTCTCTCGCTCTCTCACTCTCTCACACTTTTTAAGATTTAAAATGTCTAATTTATGACTGAACATGGCAGCAATGTAAAATTGTCATTCTGCATTGGTTAGAATGCTATTTTTGCTAAAGAAATTAATTAGTTATCTTTTTCTTATTTTAAGTTTCAAATTAAACTTTGAAAAACAAAGAAACTATGTGTTAAGTGCCACTGTAGATTTATGCCCTCTAGGTGACATCTTTAGGGCATGGAGATTCTAGGTAGGTCTTCTGGATGATTCAGATGGAGATATCTTTAACTTGTGATAATAAATCACAAAGGGTTCTCATATTTCTTACCCATAATATTTGCACTTTTCTCACTTAGGTATTTTTGAGTGCTGACACTGTTACATATGGTTTCTTGCCCCAGACCAATTTTCAAAGTCAGATCCAGCATGCACCAACATATATTACTCATGTTTAAATGATAGTAAATATTTTTACATACCTATGCCTAGAGACTATAGGGACCTGATGGATTTCTTCGGTTGGAGTTACAGTACTTATGTTAGTGGTGGTATATGTCGGTCACAGACTCACAGTGCTGTGGAGTACATGCAGTATGTGAGAAGATACTAGCTGTGATACTGTCGGTGTATGAACTTTGCCTCAGTATAGACAGTTGTACTACATAACATAATGATAATGCGTAAGCATAATTGTCTGAAAAATTAGTTTGTACAGTAAGTTACTAGAAGTCGTGCAAAGCACTAATTAAATAATTATAAATATATATCTAAACTGAGCTATAATGCTAGATTTCTACGAATAGGTTAAAAGCTGTGTTAAATTCATTAAAACACTTCTTAAACTAATAGAGTAACTAAAATTGGTTTGATTTAGAAAAGCAATGAGTAAGATAGGTACTTAATCTTTTGTAACACTTCTGTATCATGTCATGCTAGTGCATGCCAGGTGTTGGCAGGATGAGCAATGAAATATGTCCTATGCAGATCCTTGTTCAACATTTGTATGATACATGATAACTGATCATCCAACTTCACCGATCCCCCCATTACCTCTTAGGTCGATGAGATATACCTTAATTGTCAGCATCTTTACTAGGATTTATTGTTCCCTAAAACAGCGGATCTCATCATTCTTTTTTTCCTTCTTAACACATTTCATTCTCCCCTCAAGATCATTGTTCATTGGATTGCCTTATCCTGTCTTTTATCAAGCCTCATTGTTGAACATCTAAATTGTATATTTCTTGCCTGGATTTTCTCTCCTTTCCATGGAGTCATTTGCTTCGTGTCTTTGCAGTTGGCAATCTTTAGTTTGACTTTGCCTCATAGCCAAACATGGATTACTGAGGATCCTCCTTTGAGTATGATTATGATTTCACATAGATATTCTAGTTTATGTAAGTTTTCTATTTTAACTAGGATCTTTACATGCATGGTCCGCCGAACCGGGCAGAACCGTCTAGTTCACCCTTTACTAAATTGAACCGAACCGGTGGAATCGGCATGGTTCGGCCCGTTTATCGATAAATGACAAGAACCACTCCGAATCGGATAGTTTGGAGCAGAACTGGTGCATCTCGGTCTGCACCGGTTTGAACTGGGCTAGGTTTGCACTGGTTTGAACTAGTTTGGGCCCCTCCCCTCTTGTCAATAATAAAGAGGTTTGAGAAGGCTTAGGGCCTCACATGCCTTCTCAGGCCTTCTCTTCATTTTCCTTTTCAAACCTCCCCCTATTTCACCAAAAAATAGGTGATTTCAATGATTAAAGGATGATCCAACCCAAACAAGGTAAGGTGGCTCTACCCACCCCCGTTTCTTCTCTTTTTTTTTTTTTTCTTTTGGACATCAAAGAAGTCAAAAAATAAAAATTAAGGGGAGATCATGCCAAAATTTTTGATTTTGGTATGATTTTGTGATATGTTATAGTTCTATGGATGATCTACACAATGAGACTAAAATCTTTAATTTTGTTAAACCTATAATTTTTGAAATTAAAAAAAACTTTGGATTAAAAATTAAAAAAATAAAATAAAATTCAAAAAAATAACTATAAAATTAGATGCTTGTTTAGGGGCATGCAAGCTACTTTCAGCCTAATTTTGGTGTCTATTTTTTGAAGTTTGGATACAATCATGCACACAATGGCTAGGCCTGTTAACGAGCAGAGCTGCTTGGGCTCGGCTCAGTAAAAGCTCGGCTCGAGCTCGGCTCGTTAGTCAAACGAGCCCGAGCCCGAGCTCGAGCCCAAAATGAGGCCCGTTTAAATCCGAGCCTGAGTTTGAGCAGCTCACAAGCTCAAACGGAGCTCGTGACTTAACACAACCAAATTTTTTTTTCAAATATTTGGATCTCTCTCGGATTCTTCATAATGATGTGATGTGGCAGCGGAAGAGATGGCCTGAGAATACTTGTGGGGGAATGTCATTTCTCTTGTGTCAGAAGTGGGTGGGAACAGCTAGGAGTTGATGGTCTCGAGGCTAAGCTCAGTGATCTGTCTCGAGGAGAGGCTAAGCTCACATCTTCTATGTTAGAAATGGGAGGGATACTTAGAAGGAGAGAGAGAGAGACTGAGAGAAGGGGGTGGGGGGAGGTAGAAGAAGAAGGCGTTTAGAGACGGCACTGGCAAGGAGTCCTACGCCACCGGCGACTGTGGGACCGGCGAGGTGGGTTCTTAAGAAAGCAACCCAAGCCAAGCTCCAAGCATGGGTTCTCAAGAAGGCTTTGAGCGTTGACGGTCGTGGTTCAATGCCAGGCACAGAGAACCTTGCAGTGGCACTGCGCACCATCGGCGGGCAGGTTCGAGGCTTGATGGCGGGTAGGCTCAGGGCTTGACGGCGGGCAAGCTTGCGGCTTGACGAAGAGGAGGCTCCAAGAAGAACAAAGAGCACTCGGCTCCTCTCCTCCGGAACTGGTGGCGCTCTTCTCCGGCGCTGGACGACGGACAACCTTCCCCTTCTCTTCTCCAGGCTGGACGACGGACAATCTTATCCTCTGGCGCGGTCAGCCGGTCTTCCACGGGAGCTGCAAGTAAAGGTATGTGAGTGTTAGATGCTTGATAGAATGTCAGAAAGAAAAGAAAGACACTCCGAGCTCGGGCGAGCTCAAGCCCGAGCCTTTGTTTTGCTAAGCAAGCCCGAGCTCGAACCCAATATAGAGCTCGGTAGCGAGCTCGAGCCCGAGCCCGAGCCTGAACTTCTCTGAAACGAGCCGAGTCCGAGCCTAGGCTCGGCTTGTTAACATGCCTAACAATGGCCTAGGCCCAAATTTGAATAAAATTGAAAATTAAGTAGCATTTGATGTATGCCTATGGGTTGAAAAAAAAAAAATATAGCATCCATGGAAGGGTTATACATGGATTTGAGCTCAAATTAATTTTTTAAAATTTTTATATTTAAAATTATTTTTTAATTTAAAAGATATTAAAAATATTAATCAATACAAAAAATATGAAAAATTAGTACTACATATAGATAATTTAGAAGTATTTTTGAAGTAGAGAACATATGTTTCTAAATTTCTAATATTTAAAATTATTTTTTATTAAAATTGTTAAAAATATATAAATAATATAAAAATATAAAAAATTAGTATTACGTATTAGATAATTCAGAAGCATTTTGTTGAAGTAGAAAATATTTTTTTACTATAATTTTACTATTTTTAAATAATTAATAAACTGACGAGCTTGATAAACTTGAAGGAATGAATTCATTGAGAAAAAAATAATCTAGAGTGTGATATTGGTTGGGATCATGGGCAAATGCTCTCGGATTGGCACCACTGGAGGTGTAACTGGTGCAACATAGAGTTCAAAAGAGAGGTAACTGGTTGAAGCAACATCTAGCTTGTGGTTATTCTGACATATCCATGTGCCGAAAATATCCACAAAAGATCCAGCAACCGTTGAAGTATTTTGTTGATTTTAGAGTAGCAAAGAAGAGGGTTGCCCAGAATAAGGCGGAGGTGTACTGCCGACAGTAGAGTCACATTTTATCACTCTAGGAAGTCGGAGGTAGCCTTCATTTCAGATGATGAGGAGGCACATGTTCAGGTTGCCCTTTAGGCGAGCCTGGATGATTAGTGGCAACAGAATGAGATTGCTAGGCTTAAGGCTTGATTTGGGTCCTCACACTACGAGTCGAGCTCTGATTCTGTGACTAGCAGAGCAGATTTAGAATTCAGAAGGATCTCCTTAGTAAGAAAGGCCATCTGTAGAGGCAGTAGCCATATCGCATCTATGCTAAAAGATTTTGGTAGCTGAAAGAAGTCCTCCAAAGAGATTCCATCAGCGGCCACCATCCATGATCTAGATTCACATGCCTTTCCCACCAAGGATTCGAAGCAGTAGAGGGTTGAGTTGACACTATGCCGAAGGACAAGAAGAAGGATATATGGTGAGCAATTGGATCTTAGTTCCATTTCAGCCACATCCCAGCTAATGTAACAGGCAACACATACTATAGGTCTGTTATTTTTTTTATAAAGGCGCTGGTCCTGGTGTAGATCTTTTAGGATTGAAGAATATCTATGGTGAGCTTTTGTCAATAATAAGAAGCTACAGAAGTGGATTGCTTTATATTAGAGCAAGTGGTCCACATACAGACTAATGATGATGTATGATGGTTGGACTGGTCCTACCAGGTGGAATATCAATTTCTTGACATACTATAACACGAAGATTTTATTCCATAAGTCAGTTGATAATCCGATTAGGTGAACGATGCCATATATATCCTTAGATTGATAGAGGAGGTGACTGATCAGGTAAGAGAGGAGAATATCATGTAGGTCATTACCGATAGCGAGCCACAGTATAAAGCCATCAGAGAGATCTTGATGGAGCGACGACTATATTTTTTTAGACTCCATATACTGCACATTGTATCGATCTCATGTTAATGGAGATTGAAAAGATTCATAGGGTATAGAAAATATTGAAGATAGCTCAGTCCATCACCAGATTTATTTTTAACAACATGTAGATCTTATCATTGATGAGGAGGTATGCAGGGGGGAAGATCTTGAGATCAGGTGTGTCACGGTTTTCTATACTAACTACATTGCACTTGGTAGCCTTCTTGAGATGAAAGCGGGCTTGTGTTAGATGTTTGTCGGGTGCCGAGTGACAGGAGAGCAGATTTGCGAGGGTCGGCACTGAGGGGAGCTATATGGAGAATTTGGTGATGGGGTAGACGTTCTGTCAGTGGGTCAAGAAGATAATGAAGGCTTTCAAGCCATTGTATGAAGTGCTTTGGGCCGTGGACAGCGAAAGGTACCTCCAGATGGGCTTATGATATCATATGATGGAGAGCATAAAGAATCAGATTAGGGAGATAGATCCAAAGCATGCCTCGGAGTACATCAAAATCATTAAGCAGAGGCGAGATTACTAGATGGGTTGGAAGTTGCATCTAGCAGATAAAGCAAGAATATTGACAATTTGGTTGTTTTAGTACTTGTAAAGCATGGTCTGCCGTGCCGATCGGTACGGATCGGTACGGGCCGGTATGTACCGGTGCCGGACGGAACCGGTACGGTATAGCTATATTTTTCGGTTCCGACTATTCGCAATCCGTACCGGCCGGTACCGATCCGTACCAAGCCGATACCGGCCCGTACCGATCTCAATTTTTTTTTTGTTTTTGACCCGAACCAGCCGAACCGGTACGGTACCGGTCGGTTCGGTATGGTACCAGTACCGTACTGGTACCGGTGCCCACCGTAACGTCGGCACAGTCGGTACAGCGGACCTTGGGTATAAAGTTTTACTAAAATAATTACAAACTTTATCTGTAGCTTACTACTTGAATCCAAGGTTTCTGTACACCATTCCTGAGATCAATATAGATAAGAAACTTCTGGCCACCTCACATAATATGATCTACAAGATGGAACCTGATCCAAAAGTCACAGTTCTGTATCTAGAAGTAGTAAGTTAACTTAAGTGGCATGGGTAAATTAACTCGTGTTTTCAATTATTAACATATTATAAAATATATCTTATTTTGTAAAAAAAATATATTTAGGGAGGGTACTGATAGCTTTGGGGTCTCAGCAGTTGTTGTAAGTAAGAAAACTTTAAATCCAAGTATATTAGATATCAACGAATGATGGATTTATTTTGGTCTATCGGCGAAAAATCTTAAGTGGCTAAGTGATTCAGGAGGAAGTGGAGCTGAAGTATACAAATCCAATTCACAATTTTTTCGCTCAGGATAAGGATGATCTCATGATCGAATGGCTTGTGGATCAGCAGCAGGAGTCGGAGCTCGATGAGCCAAGATTGCCTCCACGATCGGCTAGTTTCATAGCTATTGAGGCTAGGATGGATGCATAGCAATGGGTAGATCGCAACATTTTATGCATGCTTTCAGCTGATCAGCTATAGCCATAAAGATTAGTGGGGAGCCGATCATCACATGACTCAATATTTGAGACATCCTCCTAGAGATATAACCGAGAGTTGCTTAGACAAGGCTACCATGATATCTGGTCGACTCAGTTAGGAAGGTGACATTTATTCTCCCAGCATGGCCAGATAGAGAGGGGCATGAAGGAAAAGCAGGCGGCTGCTCAACACAGTCGAAAAAGAAAGGGAAAGACAATTGCTGCTTTGATGGAGAGTGGAGGAGTCAGTTCACTTAGACTCAGAGACCATGGAGAGCAGCGATGATAGTTTTGGTGATCATAAATTTGATGGTTAGAGGAAGTGGACATAAAACTACTATTTATGAGACAGTCGCAGGATAGTCTTCGATTTATCGGTGAGTCCCAGTTTACGTATTCCATGCGGGATAGGGACCATAATGCACAAGCTAGTAGAACCCGCGAGGATAGTATAGCATACAAGAGATGGGCTCTTTAAGATCGTTCAGGAGGATATGATATAGTTGTAGATGACCTCGCGCGTAGAGTAGGATCTGTGGATGTATTATATTTCAGGTTATATGCTGGATCCTATTATCCACAGTTATAGGTAGCTTATGACTCATACGTATATGGATATGTTGCGTCTAAGGCATTGTTTTTCAGTGACTATTACCTTACGGTTCAGAAAGCAAAGGACACCTCCCAGAGCTAAAGAGATCCGAGACTGGTTATAACCCAGAGCATGTACCTTATGGGATGAGCGTACAAGACTATAATGCCATTTGGTTAAAGAAGTGGGTTGATCGGTTGATATGCTTCTTGATTATGTTAACGATCTCAAAATCTACGAGAGACATCACTACTCAACGAGATTTTAAATGTCAATATGTATGTTATATTTTAAATATATCTGATTAATTGTATTATTGTATGTTTTGTATTTCACTAATTGATTTTAGGATATTTAATGTTGCTTCTCCTGGCATGCAAAGTCATAATCATTGGCTTTTCCTTTACATTTTGGTTTCGGCCCTGTTGCCCAAGGTGACACGCCAAGAGGGGGGGGTGAATTGGTTTCTTTTAAATTTGAACTATCTTACTCAAGTCAAATGGATGGTTAGTAAGCTAAAGCAAATCACAACACAAACAACACAAAGTATAGTGGTTCGGTGCTCTCCTTAGCACCTACGTCCACTCCCCAAGCGACCCTTTGGGAATTCACTATAATCTTGCGGATTACAGTTGGATTGTTTTCCGGGCTCACAATCCAAAAACCTTTGTTGGTTTTACGGGCTCACCAACGAACCTTTACACTTTGGTTTTCCGGGTTCACCAAAAATCTTTGTTGGTTTTACGGGCTCACCAACGAACCTTTACAATTGGTTTTCCGAGTTCACCAATCAACCTACTCCGTTGGTTTTCCGGGCTCACCAACCAACCTTTACAAGTTGTTTAACAAATAAAGAAAGAAGATTTAAACTCCTAAATGAGCAAATGAAACAATATAAACTACAAAGAAGAGTATAGAAAATATTTATCGCTTTGAAGTGGCTTCTCTCTTCTTTGTCAAGGATGCTTCACTCTACAAGGGAGGATGGAGCTCTTGATGACTCTTTGAATCTGCTCAACCCCTTTCTTTGATTCTTGAATGAAGCACTTGGATGAAGAAGATTAGGGCACTTTTGTTTTCTTGTGTACTCTTGGATGTTTCTTTCAAAAGTTGTTCTATCTAATGAATAGTGCCACTTTAAATAGTCTCCTACATCCATTGGACAAGCCCCAATGGTTAGAATTCAAAAACTAGCCGTTACTGACTTTGGGAAGGACAAAAAGTACATCTGCAGAACTAGCCGTTATGCTTCAGCCCGTGTTTGGGTCGGCTCAACCTGTCCTTGGGTCGACCCAACTTTCACTTGGGTCGACTCAAACATTCCTTGGGTCGACTCTCTCAGAAAACACAGAAACTTGAAATTCAGCCTTCCTTCCCTTGGGTCGACCCAACCATTCTTTGGGTCGACTCAAAGTTCACTTGGGTCAACTCAACTTCTTCTTGGGTCGACCCTCTCAGTAATTCCAGAGAACCATTTTCTGTCTTCTTTTCTGTCTTGCCTTTGGGTCGACCCTCTCAGGGTTTGGGTCGACTCAAGCTTGGGTCGACTCAACTACTTCTTGGGTCGACCCTCTCAGTGAATCCAGAGAACCATTGTTCTGTCTTGTTTTGAGGATCTTGATGTTTGGGTCGACTCATGCTTTCCTTGGGTCGACCCAACTCACTGTTCATCCGTGCCATTTTTGCAGAAGTGTGCCAAATGATTTCTTGATGTGCCGGGGTCGACCCAATCATCCTTTGGGTCGACTCAATCCACACTTTGCTGCATCTCAAGGTTAGATTCATTCAAATAAACAATGAAATGTATCTATATGAATTTATACAAATATCCTGAGAGTAATAGTCTTATAAATGAAGTATCAATTTAACTTATAACATACTCTAGATAATTGCTTGTTAATCATCAAAATAACACTATCATCCTCAATCTTCCCCTTTTTGATGATTACAAAATAAAGAGTATGAGCCTATTGATACTTGTCTTTAAGATCAGTTTTTGAAAGGGCTTAACTTGATGAATTTCAGCTTTTCATATATAAGAGTGAAATCTCCCCCTATTTCATTTAAATGTTGCCAATTTGACTTTTTGAATTGCTCCCCCTTTCATTTATAATTCATTAACGATGAAACTTCAAAAATTTGAGATAAAATATGAGTTTCAGGTTATGTATCGGGGTGCGAGAGGTGCGTGCCAAATTTTGAAATTATATGTGCCAAATTCTGAAATTTGATAGAAATTTTTGATTTGATGATTTTCATTGTTACAAATTGCTCCCCCTTAGATGCATAAGCTTTCTTATATGATTTTCAATTTGTTTGCCCAATTATTTCTCTTTTCTTGCATAAGTTCTTATTTCTCTTTCTTTACATAACTTCTTATTTCTTTTTCTTTACTTCTCCTTTCTTTAACTTTCTTTACTTTTGCTCTTATTATTCTTTCTTTACTTACTCTAAACAATATCTTTACTTCTCCCCTAAGATCTTTACTTCTCCTAAAATAAATACTCTTTCTTTACTTCTCCCCCTTTTTGTTATCATCAAAAAGATACATGGGAAAGATGCAATAAATACCAAGCTTCAAACTTCATTGATCAAAATGGGAACATTTTCATACATTCATGCCAAAAACAAAAACAGATACAATGTTCCTGAATCAAAGTTTAAAGATACATGATAAAAGCAAAATACATATGAGAACTAGATATCTAGCCTAGGCTCTAAACATAGATGCTAAGATCAGCCTAGGGAGATTCTAATGGCTGGGATCTAGTCCTCATCCTCCTAGTGTACGTGGCGAGGGGAGGTCGAGCCTGGTGAGACTGTGTCTGGCGTGTAGCACGACGAGCTGGATGACTCTGTGCCGAAATCTCTGACTCAGCAGCCTGTGGCACAGATGGTCCATGGGTCTCTCTCTCTCTCCGGAGTGCTCCTATCTGCTGCCTCAGATCACTGATCTCAGCAGACATGACGTCCAATCGGGCGTCCAATCGGCTCGTCAGCCCGTCAGTGATAGTCCTCGCCTGAGCTGACATGAGCTCAGTCATCCTGCTCCAGAACTCATCCGTATCTCTCGGAGGAACGGATGATGATGGTCCAGCCTCTGAAGGTGCAGGAGGATGATCCATATGCTCCTCATCCTCATCCTCTGGTGCATCTCCCTCTGGTGCCTCACCCTGAATGCCTGCTCCAGTGTGAATCCACTGCCCGTTCACTTTCTCATATCCCATGCGTATAAGTGTCCGTGCAGTGTATGTGTCAGTATGATGCAGACTCTTGGATGCCTCCTCCTCGAGAGCTAAACCGTGCTGTCGAAAAATCAAGGTGAGTATCATACCATAAGGTAGTGATACCCTGGAGTTGCACATCACCTTCCTCATCTGTCTCAGTATCATGGCCGGAAGATTTAGGGGAATCCCCTGAATCATACACTCCATCACTGCTAGATCTCGCTCTGTGATGAGATCGAATCTCCCGGTCTTTGGAAATAAGATTCTATTTATTATACTGAGCAGTAATCTCATTTCAGCAGTAAGAGAACTAGCTATTACCTTCGCGGAAAAGTCGAAGTTCTCATTTTCCATGATCAACTGTAGAGCTCTCATTTTGTTTTCAGGCTTTTTCGGAGTGGCTCCTACGCAGGGTAGATGAAGTAGCTCACTCAAGCTCTCCTCGGAAACTCGAACTCGAACCCCTCGAACTTCCGAAACAAGCCCTCCCATCCCAGTTTTGAGGAAGGCATAGAACTCCTGAACCAATCCGGGGTAGATCATCACGTCTAGGGAGCAAAGATACTCCCAACCTTGCCTTTGGATCCATTCCCTCAACCGAAACCCTTCTTGATCAAAGAACTCGGAATGGATCCTTCTCTCCGTTGTAACCGGTCTCCCCGCAAATCTTGCAAGTATCACTGAGGGGGAAGGAGGAGGAGGGGCCTCCGCACGTGCCTCACGTCGTGGAGACACGGTAGATGGCTCCGTAGGTTGCCTTTCCTCCCGTTGGATCCGTGTGACTCTTCCGGATCTCTTGGCTACGGCTCTTTTGGGTCCCATTTCTCTAAGATCTCAAGGTAATCTACTGTTTGGAGGAGTTTGGAGGAGTTTGGAGAGTGGGGATTAGAGTATTCAGAAGAGGACAAGGGCAAACAGTGCCCTAACAATGCTCTCGGGTCCCCTTTTAACAGTGGGGTCCCGACATTGGGTCGACTCAAGATTTTTCTTGGGTCGACTCAACGTTGGGTCGACCCTATTCTGGGTTGGGTCGACCCAAGTGCAGAATTTTTTTTTTTTTTTCTCTTCCTTTTTGCTTCTAAGAATTTTTCTTGCTTCCAATCCTTATAAACTCTTTATGGGACAATGATACATGAGTAAGGAATCTCTAGATAACAAATTTGACTCATGTTTCATGGGATTTTAGAAATTGGAAGAATGTATCATGAGACTACTAGCTCCCTTTTATATTTCTTCAATAAAAAGGATCACATATGCCTAATTTCCTCCTTAGCATGCAGAATCTATCTTCACTCAATGGTTTCGTAAATATGTCGGCTAATTGTTTTCAGTGCATATATGCTCAATACATATATTTCCATTTTGCACATGATCCCTAATAAAATGGTACCTTATTTCTATGTGTTTGGCTTTAGAGTGCTGAACTGGATTTTTAGTAAGATTGATGGCACTAGTATTATCACACTTAATAGGAATATTATCTAGTTTAACTCCATAGTCTTCTAGTTGTTGCTTAAGCCATAATACTTGAGCACAATAACTACCAGCAGCTATATATTCAGCTTCAGCTGTGGACAGTGCCACTGAATTCTGCTTTTTGCTAAACCATGATACTAAGTTATTTCCTAAGAATTGACATGTGCCACTTGTGCTCTTCCTATCTAATTTGCATCCGGCAAAATCAGCATCTGAATACGCAAGCAAATTTAGACAGGAGTCCCTTGAGTACCATAGCCCTATATTGGTAGTTCCTCTTAAATATCTAAGGATTCTCTTAACAGCACTTAAATGTGACTCCTTAGGATCCGATTGGTATCTAGCACATATTCCTACACTAAATACGATGTCGGGTCTACTAGCAGTAAGATAGAGCAAGGATCCAATTAGTCCTCTATAGAGCTTGATATCAATACTCTTCCTTTTTTCATCCTTGTCTAGCTTGCTAGTAGGATTCATTGGAGTGCCTACTCCCTTATGATTTTCATTCCCAAACTTCTTTAGTATTTCCTTTGTATACTTAGTTTGATGAATGAAAATGCCTTCTTTAGTTTGTTTGATTTGTAATCCTAGAAAGAAGCTTAGTTCTTCCATCAAACTCATTTCAAATTCTCCATGCATTAAATCAGCAAATTCTTTGCAAAGAGTATCATTTGTGGCACCAAAGATTATGTCATCTACATATATTTGTATCACTAATAGATTTTTGTCCTTTCTTTTGAGAAATAGAGTTTTATCTACATTTCCTCTACTAAAGTCATTATTAAGCAGAAATTTGCTTAATCGATCATACCAAGCCCTAGGTGCTTGCTTTAATCTATACAATGCTTTATGTAGTTTAAAGACATGATTTGGCAATTCATGATTCTCAAAATCTGGAGGTTGTTCTACATATACTTCCTCCTCAATAAAACCATTTAAGAATGCACTCTTCACATCCATTTGATATAATTTGAAATCCATGAAACATGCAAATGCTAGAAGTAATCTAATAGCCTCTAATCTAGCTACAGGAGCAAATGTCTCATCAAAATCTATTCCTTCTTCTTGATTGTATCCCTTAGCTACAAGTCTAGCCTTATTTCTTATAACTAATCCATTTTCATCTAATTTATTTCTAAATATCCATTTTGTTCCAATTACTGAATTATGCTTTGGTCTTTCAGTTAATGTCCATACATTACTTCTTTTGAATTGATTTAATTCTTCTTGCATGGCATTTATCCAGTTAGTATCTTTTTCAGCTTCTTCATAAGTCTTAGGTTCTAATTGTGAAACGAAAGCAAGATAATCATTTAAATTCCTAAGAGATGATCGAGTTCTTACCCCTTGAGATGGACACCAATGATTAAGTCTTTAGGATGTCCATATGCATACCTCCATTCCTTTGGCAAGTTTTGGGATTGTGGTGGCACGCTATCATCTCCCTTATCTTGATTTGGCACGTCATCAATATTCAACTTTTCAAAGTCGATAATTCCTGTATCATCATCAACAATATTTTCTTTCCTAGCAGACTCACTATCAGACTCATCAAATATAATATTGACTGACTCTTCCACTACTAAGGTTCTTTTATTGAATACTCTGTATGCCCTGCTAGATGTGGAGTATCCTAAGAAGATACCTTCATCTGACTTGGCATCAAATTTACTTAGATCCTCCTTGCCATTGTTTAAGATGAAACATCTACATCCAAAAACTTTAAGATATTTAGCAGTTGGTTTCTTATTCTTCCAGAGTTCATAAGGAGTTTTCTTGGTTATAGGTTGTATTAAAACTCGATTTAGAATATGGCAAGCAGTGTTTATAGCTTCAGCCCAAAAGTACTTTGGAAGATTTGACTCACACAACATTGTGCGTGCCATTTCTGCCAATGTCCTATTTTTCCTTTCAACAACCCCATTTTGTTGAGGCGTTCTAGGTGCTGAAAATTGATGTGATATTCCATTTTTAGTGCAAAATTCTTCAAAGTGTTGATTTTCAAATTCCGTACCATGATCACTTCGAATTGCTACTAAGGTGAGTTTCTTTTCATTTATGATATTATTATATAGTTTCAAAATTTCTGAAAATGCTTCATTCTTATGTGCCAAAAATGAAACCCATGTATACCTTGAAAAATCATCAACAATAACTAGTCCATATTTCTTCCCTCCTAGACTTGCAGTTCTAGTAGGTCCAAATAAATCCATGTGTATGAGTTCAAATGGTCTAGTTGTTGATACTACATTCTTCGATTTGAAAGATGATTTAGTTTGTTTTCCCAATGAACATGGTCCACATATTTTGTCCTTTTCAAAGATCAATTTTGGCACATCTTTTATTAATTCCTTCTTAACTAGTTTTGATATTAATTCCATACTAGCATGTCCTAATCTTCGATGCCAAAGCCAACTAGTTTCATTTTTCTTTTCTTCATTAGTAATTAAGCATAAACCATTTTTCTTGCCTAACTCATGAAGATCTACTAAGTAAATATTTCTTTGCCTTTGTCCTACAAGTACAATGCTATTATCTTTAGGATTAGTGATTATGCATACAGATGCTTCAAATGTAACTTTAAACCCTTTATCACAAAATTGACTTATACTAAGAAGGTTATGTTTCAAACTCTTAACTAATAAGACATTTTCTATAAAAATAGATGGAGCAATGAAAATTTTACCCTTTCCAATGATATGCCCTTTACCATTGTCTCCATAGGTTACTACTCCACTTTTCTTTGATTCTAAGGTGACAAATTGATCTACGTCACCGGTCATGTGTCTTGAACAGCCGCTATCTAGATACCATTGTTTTTCCACTTTATCAGCTGTAAGACACACCTGCAATCAAGATCAAGAAGAAACTTTAGGTACCCAAACTAAGTTGGGTCCTTTAGGGTTAGTACTCCATGTTCCTTTTGGAACCCAAACTTTCTTGAATTTAATCTTTTGATTATAACTTGATTTGTTTTGACTGGACTTTCTAAAGTTACATTCATATGCTCTATGTCCTAACTTATTGCAGCAATAACAAGTAATATTTTCACTTTTAGCTTTTACAAAAATGTTCTTTAAGAATTTTTGTTTCCTATTTGTTCTATATCCTAAACCAGCCTTATCATATACAGCTTTTGGCTATCAAGAATCATATTTAATTTGGTAGAACTAAGTGTAAATTTATCTACCAAGGATTTATATTTTTCAGCATCTTCTTTTAGCTTGATATTTTCAGCAATTAGATCCTTGGTTTCATTTGTAAGTTTCCTACTCAAAGTTTCACAGGTATGAGATAGTTTTAACTTGTCCTTAATAAGAGATTGATTTTCTTCTTTTAGAACTTTATTTCTATTAATTAGTTTCTTATGTTCTTCCATGAGTTCTAAGAATGCATCATGTAATTCATCAACAGTAAAATCACAGTCAAGTTCAGAATCTACCTCATCGTCATTGGCCATATGACACATTTGGGCCTTCTCTTGATGATCTTCCTCCTCCGAACTTGATTCCTTGCTTTCACTCCATTCAGCCATGAAATTCTTCTTTTTCAACTTTCTTGCCATCCACTTCAAATCTGGGCAATCTATCTTATAATGCCCGGGTTTGTTACACTCATAGCAAATGGGAGTTGCTTTTTCCTTTTCTTTGTCCTTACCCTTTTCTTTGCTTGAGTTACCTTTAAGGAAGGGTTTCTTTTTATGGAACCTATTCTTACCTCTCATTAATTTTCTGAAATTTCTCCCAAGCACAGCCATCCCTTCTTCATCGATTTCTTCATCATCATCTGAATCTTCTGATTCAGTTAGTTGTTTAGGGGTGGTAGTCTTTAGGGCGATGGGCTTTCTTCTCTTGACCTCATCTTCTGAATTTTGCCTCATTGTCAACTCATGGGTCATGAGTGATCCTAGAAGCTCCTCTAACTGCAGTGTGTTGAGGTCCTTTGCTTCTTGAATAGCGGTTACCTTGGCCTCCCAATTCCTTGGTAGAGACCTGAGAATTTTTCGCACCAAATCAGAGTTAGAGTAAGACTTTCCTAAACTCTTAAGCCCATTTATAATGTCAGTAAAACGAGTAAACATATCAGTTATGGACTCAGTAGATTCCATTTTAAACAATTCATACTTGTGTACTAATATGTTTATCTTTGACTCCTTAACTTGATTGGTCCCTTCATGTGTGACCTCAAGTCTGTCCCAAATTTCTTTGGCAGTAGTGCAAGTAGATATTCTATTAAATTCATTTACATCTAATGAGCAGTAAAGTACATTTATAGCTTTTGCATTTAACTGTGCTAATCTTCTATCACTTTCATTCCAATCCATTTCTGGTTTGGGTATGATAGTGCCCTCTATGTTAAGTGTGGGTGTGTGAGGTCCTCTAGTGATGATTTGCCATAGTTCATAGTCTGAAGCTTGAATGAATATCCTCATTCTAGCTTTCCAATATGTGTAGTTTGTGCCATTAAATAGAGGTGGTCTATTTGTGGATTGCCCCTCACTCATAGAACATCCCACTTGGGTTGTCATGATCTTTAACTCTTGATTGTGAGATCAATGAGTACTATTAGAGCACCTTGCTCTGATACCACTTGTTGCCCAAGGTGACACGCCAAGAGGGGGGGGAGTGAATTGGTTTCTTTTAAATTTGAACTATCTTACTCAAGTCAAATGGATGGTTAGTAAGCTAAAGTAAATCACAACACAAACAACACAAAGTATAGTGGTTCGGTGCTCTTCTTAGCACCTACGTCCACTCCCCAAGCGACCCCTTGGGAATTCACTATAATCTTGCGGATTACAGTTGGATTGTTTTCCGGGCTCACAATCCAGAAACCTTTGTTGGTTTTACGGGCTCACCAACGAACCTATACACTTTGGTTTTCCGGGTTCACCAAAAACCTTTGTTGGTTTTGCGGGCTCACCAACGAACCTTTACAATTGGTTTTCCGGGTTCACCAATCAACCTACTCCGTTGGTTTTCCGGGCTCACCAACCAACCTTTACAAGTTGTTTAACAAATAAAGAAAGAAGATTTAAACTCCTAAATGAGCAAATGAAACAATATAAACTACAAAGAAGAGTATAGAAAATATTTATCGCTTTGAAGTGGCTTCTCTCTTCTTTGTCAAGGATGCTTCACTCTACAAGGGAGGATGGAGCTCTTGATGACTCTTTGAATCTGCTCAACCCCTTTCTTTGATTCTTGAATGAAGCACTTGGATGAAGAAGATTAGGGCACTTTTGTTTTCTTGTGTACTCTTGGATGTTCCTTTCAAAAGTTGTTCTATCTAATGAATAGTGCCACTTTAAATAGTCTCCTACATCCATTGGACAAGCCCCAATGGTTAGAATTCAAAAACTAGCCGTTACTGACTTTGGGAAGGACAAAAAGTACATCTGCAGAACTAGCCGTTATGTTTCAGCCCGTGTTTGGGTCGGCTCAACCTGTCCTTGGGTCGACCCAACTTTCACTTGGGTCGACTCAAACATTCCTTGGGTCGACTCTCTCAGAAAACACAGAAACTTGAAATTCAGCCTTCCTTCCCTTGGGTCGACCCAACCATTCTTTGGGTCGACTCAAAGTTCACTTGGGTCGACTCAACTTCTTCTTGGGTCGACCCTCTCAGTAATTCCAGAGAACCATTTTCTGTCTTCTTTTCTGTCTTGCCTTTGGGTCGACCCTCTCAGGGTTTGGGTCGACTCAAGCTTGGGTCGACTCAACTACTTCTTGGGTCGACCCTCTCAGTGAATCCAGAGAACCATTGTTCTGTCTTGTTTTGAGGATCTTGATGTTTGGGTCGACTCATGCTTTCCTTGGGTCGACCCAACTCACTGTTCATCTGTGCCATTTTTGCAGAAGTGTGCCAAATGATTTCTTGATGTGCCGGGGTCGACCCAATCATCCTTTGGGTCGACTCAATCCACACTTTGCTGCATCTCAAGGTTAGATTCATTCAAATAAACAATGAAATGTATCTATATGAATTTATACAAATATCCTGAGAGTAATAGTCTTATAAATGAAGTATCAATTTAACTTATAACATACTCTAGATAATTGCTTGTTAATCATCAAAATAACACTATCATCCTCAGGCCCGATGCTCTGACAAAAAGCTGGGGGTAGCAAACCCAATGATACAGATTTGCCAAATTTTTGCTTTCCTAAGGTAGCATTGTTTCAGAGCAATGATACGGTAACACAGAAAAATCATGCCAGAACGTTAAGAAGCATCATTTAAGGTGTACTGAATGATAAAAACATCAGACATCAAGAAACATCAAATTATACTTGAAATATTCAAAAATAAAAAAATGATCATTTTTTATTAAATCTTAAAAAATAAAAAAAAAGGCATGCCGGTTTGGAACAGACACGCTACACCATACTGTATGTCGGTACGATACTGAACCGTTAGCTGACTGGTACGGGTCATGGCACTGGTTTGGCTAACCTTGCTTAATTGTTTAGAAAAAAAAGAAAAGAAACTGCCTTGGATTCCTAACAGAAATTAAACCCAAGTAAATACCAAAATAAGCAAAAATTAGCCAGGGAATGATTAAATTCATTTTTGGCAGTTCTCCTACTAGTCGAAGTGTTGATTTAATTGTCCATGCTACATATAATTAGTGAAGAGACAAGAGTACCTGAGCAATGGCATATGGCATGGAAGAAAACATCCCAGCAGCTCTTTCACGATAAAATACTGTCCTCTCGATTTCCACAACAGGCTGTAGTATAGAGCCATTTGCAAAGCCTACAAACATTGCCGAACCGTACATAGCCCCTAGAATGTTGAAAATATCTTGTTCTGTTGTTCTGTTATTCAATATATATAAAATTATCTGAGTCAAATGATCCAAGGAAGAAAGGAGAAATACACATATTTGGGAGCATACATGTTAGAACCAGTGCCCAGGAAGACTGTGCCAAATAGAAGTGCAGTTGAAATTGTGATGATGAATCTGACTATGTTGTGTTCTGGGTTTTTCCAGTAGGACCTATGCTGTTTCCACATGCAAGCAATACACTGGGAGATAAAGCTTTTTGCATACTTGGAAGGGAAATGCAAATCCCTTGAATTAGTTTGCGCTTTGCTCAGCTCATCAACCAGTTGCATATTCTCTCTAAAATGAAAATAATAATGAAGAAAAGTAAGTCACAAGCAGTAAGAATGCTTCTGGAATCTTTATTAATGTATGATGGTTCAAGAAATTGGTATGAGTGTACATGTATAGGGATGAATTATGAAAAATTGTTCCAAAGTCTATGCGGAGCTTATATTCCATGGCAGGAGAAGTCACATCTAACATCCAAGCTGCAGGATTTTGACCATCTCTGATCTTTGGGACTCCTGGAATAGCCTGCAGTGATGCTTTATATGTCAACTATGCATCTGATTATCCTACTAGCGGACAACACACATTAACTTTGTTCCTTACTTCAAAATATCGTATCATGTTTCGAGATAAAGGACCCAATGGGCCTCCATATATGAGCTGGCCTCCCTTCTTCATCAGAAGCAACTGCAAAAAATATGGGAAAGAGTAAAAGAAAAGTTAACCTAACATGGCGGTTATTATCTCCAAACATTTAACAAATCAATATTTTCAGAGATATTGAAATAAAACTTCTGTAGCATTTGTAAGTATATTACTTTATCGGGTATTTTGCTTTCATCCATTATTTTTATCTGCTTTAAGTGAAGGTTTAGTCTATGGCTATGAAGATGGACACAGATACAGATAAGGATATGACACCATATGGATACACTAGGGGTGGCAGTAGGTCAGGTCAGGTTGGGATTGTGTCAAAAAACTCTCAAGTCTCGACTCATACCCAACTCATTTATATTTGGGTTGGAAAATTTAGACCCATACCCCATCATTTATTTTATATAACTCCATACCTACCCACTAACCCATTTAAATTTTCACTCATCATACATTTAACTAGGAAAGAAAGAAAAACATGGCATTCAAGATCACAAATAACAAAATCAAATTCAATTTCAGAAAATATCATCATAATGACAATAAACTTAAAAATTTAAGATATATGATAATCATAAATTAACTGAGGATAAAACTAGATAAAAATGCAACCTTATATCCTAAAATCTTGTGGCCCACCCTGTCCATCATACTCTATGACATTTTCTAAGGGAACCAAACCATATGAAGAGAATTAGAGAACTGTCAACTATGCTGGGTCTGGGAGCCAGTTGGTTACTAACCAGGTCAACTTGAGTGACCCAACCCATATGGGGCTAAACCCAAACCTACCTTTTTATAATTCTTTTGATTTCAGGTCAACTTGGAATTGACCGGATCAGAAATTAGCCCCACCCATACCCATTTATTTCAGGTGGGTTTATATAGGTTGGCGGGTCCAAGTCAGTTTGCCACCCCTAAGATATGTTGATATGACAAATTTTGAAAGTAGGATAAGATACAGCAAGGATATGTCAGCAAATATATGTATTTTATACATGTCTACATGCATAACTCCATACATAATCATACATGTACATACATACATACATATATATATATATACACATACATACATACATACATACATACATACATACATATATATATATATATATATATACATATTTATATATAGACAATGAGGGCCCGAAATCAATGATCCGGGCTGTTGGATATGATCTACTACCTCTAAATTGCTTAGGCACCAAAATCATGTAATTTGAAGACCCTAGCCTATACATCAAGTGGTCAAAAATTGGATAGTCTAAATAAAATGGTATTATATCTATTTTTTGATCACTTAATGTGTAGGCTAAAAGTCTCCAAATACTATGATTTTTGGTTTGTAAATAGTTTAGAGGTAGTAGATCACATCCAATGACTCAGATCATCACTTTGGGACCCTTAGGTAGATCTGATTGGTTCTGAGTGGAGATTCACTCGAGTGTAGCCAAGTCCATCTCTCTCTGTCTCTCTCTCTTTCTATATATATATATATATATATATATATATATATATATATATATATACATATATATGTAGAAAAGCATCTATAAAACATAGTATGCTATTGAAATTTCATTGTCTGTACCTTATACAATAGCATCAACTCTTACAAGGTCATCATTGGAATCTGTAGATCCTAAACATCCCTCCTATTTTAACTTTAACATTATATACTCCAAAATTGACCTCTTACTGTTAAAGTGTTTACATAGACAAAAAGAAAGAAGACAGCCTCCTACTTGTTTATAGAGGTATTGGGAACATATCTCAAGTGTATCTAGGAAGTATCTGGAATATTTATTTAACTTAGAAAAAAATGGATACTTAAAATAAGTATTAGACATGCATTCGACAAGTATTAATGAGTGTTGGTATCCGATACATATCTGGTATGAACATGGCTTGTGATTTTGAAGCAGCCATGCTTCTTAGGTTGGCAGCTAGCGTATCAAGTATTGCTTTGGAAAATAAATTTTTCCAAACATAAATGTCTCTCATGTGCTTCTTTCTGATTTTCCCTCATTTAGATTATGTCATTCCAAGTGTGTATTGTCAACGGGAGCTGTATTATACTCTGAGCAGTCATCCATTGCGACTTCCATCATTTAATTTTTTTCCCAGCCTGCTCTTCATCCTTGCAATCATGCCAATTTAGCCTAGGAGACCAATTATTTTATTGATAGTTTTCACCACAAGCCAGTCTTAAAAGGATCTTTCTTTATCAGTCCAAACTGGAAGGTTTCAATCATCGGTTAGAGAGGTCTTTCCCTCTCTAGCCTCTGTCTTCTCAGGAATAACCAAAATCTGACAGTATGACCCTATTGACTAGCCATTTGTGTTTAAGTGCCTTTATTCCTTTTATAAGGTGATTTTTTTATTTTCAACAGGTGTTGTAATTCTATCCCATTATCATTAATATGTGTTTGACCTTTTCATTTGTCAGATTGCAAACTTTGAATTTAATTCTGGATCCCCTTTTGTATGGCATTTATTAGTCTTAGCATGCAACTGACATCGCAAGCTCTCCTTCCTATGCTTTTCTCTTTTTGTCAGGATAAGTGTGGAAGATCTCCTAGTAAACTGTATATGATTTTTTTCTTTTCTTTTTTTCAGGTTAGTGTGGGAAATTTATGGCATGTCTTACTATTTGGTTAGATCAACACTCAAATATTTGATGCTTTGTCTTGACATCAAGGTTGGATATGCCTCTTTTAATATGTAAATATAATCTATCTAGAATCACTTTACTTTGCCTTCCTTTCTGCTAAAAAGTAAACTGGGTATGCTTTTTTCTTTTTTTAGCAAAATTTGTATGGAAAACATATGGCATGTCTTACTATTTTGGCCAGTCAACTATTTGATGCTTTAATTTTTTGACATCAATGTTAGTTAACATCTCTTTAAATATGTAAATATAATCTAGCCACAATTATTCTACATTTGCAGGCATTAGTTCATTAGTACAAGCACTAAGCAGTAGTGTCTAGCTTATTTGCTCTGTCTGCTTTGGCGGCAGCTCCAAACAAGTACAGTGCCAATGGGCATGCCAGCCAGTAGTTAGCACAGCATGCTGTTTCTTGCCAGGATGCATGATACGCCTTGCAGAAATAAAATTTTTATAGAAAAAAATAATGACCATTTTTACTTTAAATGTTTGAAAAATAACTAATAGGTGCCCTGCCAACCTGTGCAGGGTGCTTGCACTGGTGGGTACGGTATGTGCCAGCCAGCATGGACTGCCCTGGACCAGCACTGTAAAACCTTGGATCCAGTACAGTGCATGTACTCACAACTCGTGCCATGGTGCCTTAGTTATCAGATCCATCACTTGCCTCTTCCACTAAATCTAGTAAGAGTTATAGATTATTTATTTATCATGTTTATTTTAACCTGCAAAATTAGATAATATGATGATCAAACTATACAGTATATACTCACACAACATCACTTTGCCATAGCCTAGTATAGAATCATTGCAAAACACCCCCCTCATCTATTACCTAAGTGGGTCAAGAGTTTCCTAAGTGCAAAAAAGTTAGGAAACATATCTCCAAATCAAGTGATCACAATCCTTAATTCTGAATTGGATTTCTAAAAATTGCATTGCAATGGGCTATAGATGCTCAGGTACAACACCACATTCAATAGGAAAGATAATTTGTTATTACTAAGAACAATAGAATCAAGTTGTGCTTTTCCATTTGACAAGATAATTTTGTTCTTCTACATCCTAGTAATCTATCTAACAATCCACTTAGTTATATGTTCACTAACAGGCATAATATATTACACATTGAGAACTACATGCATATTATACATGTCATGCTAGGAACCAAAATGTACTTGTAAATGCAAGTTTATATATGTGTATATGTCTAAGTTTCTTCAAACACAACTATTAGTAGATATGTGCTCCCCGATCTCCATCATGGAATCCTTTCTAGATATTTTGGTCTGACATATTCTCATTGTCTTAAGATTTGGATTGAATTTTCTTAAACTGCTTAAGCAAGTAGGGATGGTGAGGTTTAGAATTGTAGTCACCCCAGTTAGAAAAGTGATCATGCCATTTAAGTGTTATTTGCAGTTGATTGTTACGAGTAGTTCCAATATGAAAATTGTATATCATTTTTTTGTTAAATTGGAGTATCAATACCTCTATGAGACTATGACTGTTGGGAGACTTTTCAGCTCCTTGTGCACATCCATCCATGGTTTAAGACCGTAAAGTGCTAGAAGTTGCAATCATTAAATGGATCAACTAATGCAATAGAAGTTATGTCATCACGGTAAGTCACAGCCCTTTGTGAAGGTGGAAGAGGATAAGAAAAAGGAAGAATAGAATCAAGGACAGCTATTCTGTGGATTCCAATTGTATCATCTGCAAGTATCTCTAGTCTCTACCATGTGTCTTGTATTCAAGTTTCTTCTTCTTCTTCTTCTTCTTCTTCTTCTTTTTCCTTTTTTTCTCTGACCATGCTTTGAAAATCCTAATGCTTATTATGATCCTTTCAAAAATGTAAAAAAAAATGTCATTTCTAAAAGAATTTTACCAAGCATTTTGGATGAAAACAAGTTGGGTGTTTTTGAACCTTACTATTGTTTTGAAACTCTAAAAGCCTAATTTCCAAAATTTACAATTTCTTTTATTCCTTTTGAATGTGGTGATTAGTTTCAAGCTAGGTATACTGAACCGACCGGAATCGGTCTGTTCAGCCCGTAGCGAACCGGTGCCGACAGTATAACATATAAAATTGGTTCTGACCCAACCATTTGGTTCCGTACTTGAACCGGTGCGTACCGGCTCGGTACGTACCGGTACATACCAGTACCAATGCGAATCGGGCCGGTTCGCACCAGCCCAAGCGCAGCTTTCCTGCGTGCAGCAGCGAGCCCACGTGGGCGCGCGCATTATTTTTTTTTTTTTTTGCATGTCCGGGCGTGGACGCGCAAGCGGGGAATGCACACTTGCGGCCGGTTCCCCGTCAGGGAACCATGCCTGCGCGCGATTCCCAGCACTTGCACGTGGTTCCCCTCGCGGGGTAGCGCGCCCATGCGGGTTACCAGCCCGCGTGGGCCATTTAATGCCACAGAGTGGCATTTAACGCGTTCGCACGCGGATGCATTGTTTTTTTGTTCGCTTTGCCTCGTGGATGCACGTAGTTTTTTTTCGTATCCACGCGAACCGGTACTGTACCGGTATCGGTGCCCACCTGTACGTCGGTATAGTCGGTCCGACCAAGGTCCGCCGTACCGGTACCAGTCGGCGTACTGGTGGCGGGCCGGACCGGTACGGTACCGGGCCGGACCGGTACGGTACCGGGCCGGACCGGTACGGTACCGGCCCGGACCGGTACGGTACCGGCCCGGACCGGTACGGTACCGGCCCGGTCCGGTACGGTACCGGCCGGTACCGCGAGCCAAAAACCACAGCACCTCGCGCTGTGGTTCATTAAAAAAAAAAAAAAATTCGTACCGGTGCGAACCGGCCGGTTCGCACCGGTACGAGGCCGGTACCAAGCGGTACCGGCCGGTACCGACCGGTACAGGCTCCGTACCGGCGGGTTCGTACAAGAAAACCGGTTTTCTTGTGGTTCCGGTACCGGTCTAGGACCGGGCCGGTACGTACCGGCCCGTACCGGCCGGTACGGGCCGGTACGGCATTCCATGGGTCCGACGAACCTTGGTTTCAAGCTTATGCAATTGTTGAGAGTTTGACATAGTATAGGGAGTGAAGCACAATAGGTAAACAATAGAATAGAGGCTAAAATTGAATAAGATTGAAGATGGAACACGAATAATGGATTTTAGAGTTTGAAAACCTCTAACTTCTAAATGAAGAATAAGATGGTTGTTCACATTGAATCTAAAGATAATTTATACTAGGGTTGTAGTGTAGCAGCTCTGTGTTCCCAACCCTTGATTATAAATAAACCCCATCTAATCTTAGCTATCCAAACTCATTAAGCATACTTTTAAGTATCTCTCAAAATCCCCTAATAATCGAACCATCAATCATGGAACCCACACCCCACCCTAGTTGGATGCTTAAGGACCTAAAACCACCCACCTAAATGAAATTTAAATTGAATGGTACTTATGCTTGGGCATGCAACCGGTACTTACTTGTTAAATGTTTGAATTATGCTAATTAGCTTCATGCCTGTATGTTCACACTTGGTACCTGACCGATTGTCTATTAAAAAACCTAAGTTTTGAAGGACATGGATAAACTTAGCCAAAATGATTCAAAAAATGTGATTGAGTGATATAATAATTATATTGTACCATCAAATAAATTAAATCAAACAACTTACTGGTATTACTTGCAAGGTTCAAAATCCTAGTATGATACCAATTTCGATTGGATGCTAGTCTAGTACCCACCAGAATGTATTATACGTAACACAAGCTTTGGTAGTTCTTGGCAACACTGCAGCCAAGACATATTTTCATGTTTTCTTTTTTTACATTTTTGTGTTTGACCAATTTTATGAAGCTTAATGTTAGCTTAGGACCAAAAAACACAATAAATTTGTTATTTTGACAAACTTGAGAAGAAAAAATTAATTTGATCAAAGAAAACACTTTTTTTTAAAATTAATAACACTAAAACAATGGAAGCAACGCGATGCTATGGAAAAGTGAGACATGCTAATATGTACATGTAAACATTAATGTCAACTTCCTCGTTCATCCCGACATGGAGTGCCTAGTAAACTCTAAATGTGCTGGGTGTGAAATCAATGTTTTGGATTTCTTATAGGTAATCTCAATACTTTTGGAGCATCATGCAATTAAGGTATAATCCAAGGTTTCTAGAATTGGTATTAGATGTTGTGCTAGTCGAGGGATGTCGTACATAGTTAAGTATGGGTAACCCAACCTAATTTTCTTTAATTTTTATTTTTCAAAGGAGGGAGGGGAGAGAAGGATGAGAGGGAGTGGAGAGCAAATCTGAAGGGTAGTGATGCATGGAGGGATTGATTGGAGGAAGATTGAGGCCCATTAAGTTGGACCTTGATGATAGACCAAGTGGAAGAGGAGGATGGCCGGTTCAAGAACAGCACACTCCGGTTAGATGCAAGGGGTTGATTAGAGGGAGAGTGAGGCCAGCGTAGCTCGCCATCAATATTTGAGAGAGAGTTGGGGGGGGGGGGGGGCAGTTAATCGGAGGGAGAGAGGATAGTGCCACTCACAGCAAGGTCGACAACAAGGTACGTGTCGATGGTGGAAACAACGTGAAGGAGGGGAGTAGCAAGGGTTCGACAAGGATAAGGCATCGAAGTGAAGGAGAGAATTGGGAACTATTGTTTTGTAGAGGGGATGCTCGATGCCTCGATCCTTCATTTATAAGGAAAGGTCAATTAGGTCAAGAAAGTTGATTTTGAACTACTCGAAACCTGGAAGAAATATTTTGTCCTGGTTCCAACCATTTGACCCTTACCCCACTTTGAGAGTCCTAACCATCTCGATTCCTGACCGGTTTAGTATGGTATGCCCTAAATTGCTTGCTTCAGGACAGTTCAGCAATCCTTGGTGTCACCTTAAGTTCCATTAATGTCCTTGTGTATGTTCTCTTTCTGTGATATATTGATGCCTCTTCTTCCAGTAATTTGCATCCAAGTTAAGGGGAGATCTTGATGGCCCCAAATTCATTGGAAGGCTTGTGGGCTTTGGTGGTAGAAAGAAGGGCAAGCAGAGCAAGGAGAGAGTGTTGGATTTATTGTAAATAAGAGGATAGGATAGGCAAGGGCCGAAGAGGAAGAAGGGTTTTCAAGAGAAGTTGGGTCTTGGTGGTTGTCAATGTCTTAGTCACCAATCTATCGATTCATAATGGTTGTGGTTGATGAGACAGGGAAGAGCATATTCAAGATGGTGAAGGTAGGTGGTTATAGGGAAGGAGCTCCGACTAATAAACTCATAACATAGTGATTCTCTTGCTTCGCATTTAAAGCATTTAAAAGCAAAGGATTGGACTACCTTGGATTTCGGGAGAATTAAAGAAGAAGGCGAGTGAGAGGGGCAGGGGAATTTTATTCTTCTTTAATTTAACTAAACTGTCAAATCCGTGGAGCAAAAGTTCCTCCCAACTCTCATTCTCACACTAAAAATGAAGAGAAAGTGCGTGAAATGGAAAAGGAAAAGAAAAAGAAAAGGTGGAAGAACCATTTTGGCTCGGTATTGGTAGGTACTGGTCGATACCAAATAGTCTCCTTGGTTCAGCTCAATTTGCCTAGAATTGGATATCAAAGGACGTTTGAGTGCTGGTTCTTTACCACTCTAGTTCGATATGATAGGTATAGCCAGGACTTTAAACCATGATTAGAAGCAAGGTCCACTGTACCAGGGTCCGATAGGCTTACTGATTGCCTACCGGACCGGTACAGTTCCGGTTCGTACCGAAATCGAGCAGTACAAACCGGAAAGCTCTTCCTCGTTGGAGCCTGAAAAGAAGAGAACGAGAGAGAGCGCGGGGAAGAGAGGGAGGGAGACCAACTTTGGCCACCATCAAAGAGCCGCGGAGGGGCATCGGAGGCCGGTGGGGGGCGGCAGAGCCCGGCGGGGGACGGGAGAACCCGCGGGACGCGGCTGCGGTTTTAATATAGAGATTTTCGAAATAGGGGACATGACCATGGCCTCAGCCTCCGCCGCGCCCCTGCGGGTTCCCTCACCCTCGCTGGGCTCCGCCGCCTCCCACTGGCCTCCGACGCCCCTCTGTGGCTCTCCGATGGCGGCCAAAGGTGGTCTCCCTCCCTCTCTTCCCTGCGCTCTCTTTTTCTCTTCGTCTTCTTTGTCTCCGACATGAAACTGGCCTGTACCAGTTTCCACGGCTCCAGGGTATCGGTAGCTGGCCGGACCGGTTTGTACCGGCCCGTACTGGCGGTACGGGCCAGTTCTGCATACCATGATTAGAAGTATATTAAATATAAATTGTTGTCATTTGTGAGTAATTTTATTAAACATTGTTCATTTCTACATAGAATCGCTTAAGTGCATGTACATTCATATGGATCATTTGTCCATCACAATTATCATTACCTATTTAGATCGAACATTTTCTTTGAAAAATCACCTTTTTATTTTCAACCAATAAATAAATTAAAGTATCTTGAATTTGTTGAAACCAATAAGTTAATTTGATGTTTTCTAGATAATCCATATCTAGAAAATAATAAAATTTGAACTCATTAATTACCCGATGGAGTTCCTATTGAGGTTTGGAAGTAATTAGGTGATGTGGGAGAAATTTGGTTGACTAATTTGTTTAATAAGATTCCAAAGACTAAGAACATGTCAGATGAATAGAGGAAAAGCACCATAATACTAATTTATAAGAACAAAGATGATATTCAAAATTGTTCTACTATAAATGGTATTAAACTTATGAGCCATACTTTTAAATTTTGGACGAGGTTGATTGAGCACATACTGATGTGTGACAAAAGAATATCAGGGAACTAACTTGATTTTATGCCAGGAAAATTGACTATGAAAGCTAATTTTCTTCTTCAAAGGTTAATAGAGAAATATAAAAAAAGAGCAAGATGTTTATATGGATTTTATTGATTTTTATAGAAACCTTAGAGAAGTCTTACGGTGGGTGTTAGAAAAGAAAGGAGTTTATCTTAGTTATATCAATGTGATTAAGGATATATACTAATAGAGAAGCTCCTAGTGTGAGAACTACTGATAATATTATTAGTGAGTTTTCAATCGCAACAGGTTTACTCCAAGGATCTACTCTAAGCCCTTATCATTTTGTGCTAGTTGTGGATGAACTTACTTGGCATATTCAGGATGATATTCCTTGGCACATGTTATTTACGGATGATATAGTACTACTGAATCAAACTAAAGCTGGAGTTAGTCATAAGTTGAAATAATGGAGACGCGCATTAAAATCTAAGGATTTTAGGTTAGATAGGACCAAGATGGAATTCGTAAAATGTATTTTTAATAAAATTAGAAATAGAGATGAAGATGGAGTAAAGACTAAGGATCATGAAGTTTCTAAGAGCGATCATTTACAGTATTTAGGATCGATTATTCATAAGAAAGAAAAGATGGAAGAGGATGTTATCCATAGGATTAAAGCAGAGTGGATAAAATGAAAAAGTGCAATTGGGATATTATGTGATCGTAGGATAATTGCCAAGTTGAAGAAAATCTTTCATAGGACAAACATATAACGGCTACATTTTATGATACAGAATGTTGGAAAGTTAGAAAATAATATGTACACAAGATGAGCTTGATTGAAATAAGAATGTTGAGAATCTTGAGATAGATGTGTAGTAATAAAGAAAAATATAGTGTAAAAAATAACGTCATTCATAAAAAGGTAGAGGTACCGCTAATTGAGGACAAATTGAGAGAAGGATGATATAGATGATTTGGACATGTACAACGTAGACCGAAAGATGCACCAGTACAAAAATAAATGCTTCGATGCATGCAGAAGGAGAGAGGGGTAGAGGTATATCAAGAATCACATGAGATGAACTAGTAAGAAAGGACTTCATGTCGGTATATCTTTTAGAAAGTGTGGCCTTGAATGGAGTGGAATGGAGGAACATGATTCATATAGCTGACGCCAACTAATTTGAAATTAAGACTTCGTTAAGTTGTAAGTTTGAACCAAATTAGTTTGAGGCTTGGGAAACCCATTTTTCTGTAAAATAATTTAAATTTGCTTAGTTCAACCATATAAGGAAGTTACCGAGGAGTCCCTGGATTTATCATTAATGATAATGCTACACCTTGTGGTGTCTTGAGGAACTCAATATAGCATGTTATGAGCAGATCGTATGTGGTCCTTTCGCACATTGAAAGATTTTTATACTACAATGACAAGTCTGCAACATTGTGAGTGTCATGCATATGATATATATAATACTTTAAACCTTAAGATGTCAAACTAAGACTTCCATAAGTGGATAAAGAACATGAAGTCAGATCTACATCTTGCTTGCTCAAACTCAAGTTCCCTATCTTTCGTACAATAAATTCCTAGAATATTCATCATGTTATTCGTTCTTTCTTGCATTATCAGTATTTTGGGCTTAAAAAGAGCTCTTTAAGCAATACACAAATGGAGACTCTCCTTCGCTCTAGCTCTCTTTCTTTTCTTTTGCTTGTTTTTGGTGGCGCTTACTCCTTTGGTCGGCAAAGACAAAGAGAGTCGGGATCTGGGCAGAAAAAAGAGAACTAGGTTATCCTTTACCTCTATGATATATTATGAATTAGTGAGGTGGTGGTAGATACTTGTTATATAGCATATATCTTAGATTTAAATAAATTTTATTTCGATGTTGTGAATTCATGTCCAACATTGGGGCTGTAATTGATTGTAATATTTGACAATAATTAACTAGAGATTATACTTATTAGAATATTGCCCTTACAAGTGTCTTATCTAAGTGATTGCATGCACTCCAACATTCGCTACTAAGTTCCAGTCTTCCAGAAAATATTGCTGGCTTTTTGTCATTCTATGGTTGATACTGATTCATTTGAATGGGTGTATTGCCCTCACAAATGTGTTATTTCATTTATTGCTCGTGCTCTGAGATTTTCTTCTACGTTTCAGAAACTAATGCTGATTTTGATAAGTTGTGGTTGGTATTGCTGTAAAATGCTTTGAGGGGAAGAAAAGTTCGAGTGGTCCAGATTTTCTTTAGTCTGTCAGCTCTGTCCGGTTTTTCTAGTGTTCTGATGCAGAGATATTTTCCCTCTTTTTAATATTATAGTTGGTTGTTTCCAACTTGTTACTTAAAAGATATATGCAATCCTAGCAATTTAAGTTGCATAGCAAACATATCCCTATCAGACATCAATTTTAGGAGAATTTGACTTGTGTCTATTTGACAGTCTAATTATTAAATTTAACTTTGAAGGGTTCCGAACTGTTCACTTTCATCATGTAACTCTGACAATGTCATATTCTTTCATTATTTGTTCTTTGATTTTCATAAAGATTAACTGCAGTCAAGATTATTCTACCTCATCAAATGCTTCAAATATATCGATGCTTGGTTGATGGATCGTGCAGACAATGGTTCTCCCAGTGTCCACTGTTTTTCTCACGGTTCGCATGATAATTGCTGCAGACCGAGCATCTAACCCTGTTGTAGGTTCATCCATGAAAATGATAGAAGGGCTAGAAACCAACTCGACAGCAATGGTCAACCGTTTCCTCTGTTCTGCTGCAAGTCTGTTTGTTCCTGGTAAACCCACCATTGCATTGTTGAATGGCCTTAACTCAACCAGGTCCATAACCTCATTTACAAATATCTGGAGATGGTAAAGAGAGGTCAGAAATAATATCAAATTAACTTTAAAATCAAAGAAACATGACCACATACACAGATATATACTGATGTAGACATGCTTGCCTGGTGTATCATGTTGGTTACATGAAAGTGGTACTACAATATTACCATGTATATGAGTTGTGCATGTGTCATGCTCTAGAGTTTGGAAGCAACTTACAGTTCTTGTATGTGCATCAATATGGGAAGGCAGACGGAGCCGTGCAGAGTACTGTAGAGATTCATAGACTGTTAGAAAAGGAGAGTGATTATCTGTCTGTTCGCAGTATCCTGAAATCCTGGCAAAGGTCTTCTGCCTTTTTGGATAACCAGATATGCTGATACTTCCTTCAATGTGCCCTGCAGTTTTCCTTCCGGCCAGAACGTCTAGCAGCGTAGTTTTCCCAGCACCTGTCACTCCCATTAGTACAGTTAACACTCCAGGCCTAAAAGCTCCACTGACATCCCGTAACAATTGAAGTCTCTTCTCCCTGACTCCATGTTTCTTCAGGTTCTGATTATAACAAAGCAATGAGTATGAGATGATCAGGCATCATGCAAGTTAGATGGTTTTGAAGGAAAGAACTAGTGTTACTGCCAGATCAAGTTTAGCAGTTTACTTTAGGCATGTCGACATAGTAACTAATATGGCTGAATGCAAGGGTTAGGGGCTGAAATGGTAGAGCCTGCCCATAGTGGCATGTCTTTTCATCTCCTTGCTTGTCATTTTTGGCTGTCTTCTTAACATCCTTAGCCCCAACAGATGTGATGGCATGACTTTTATATGGAGCTGCATTTCATGAATTATCTAATTCACAAATCTTGTAATGGTCATTAAAGTTTTTTCTATATTAAATACAATGTACCTTGTAATTGTAAAGTTTGGATAGAATTTTTACCCTTGAGGTACTCCAGAGCGAAGATGCTGAGAATGTTGAAGAGAAGAACAAAGCCAAGCAATACTCCCACACAATACCAGAACCAATGCCACTCTGATAGCATCCCTCTTGATTGCAGAATGGCCTTGCCAATTGTATATGTGTTGTTGGGTCCATTGTCAGCTTTCTGAAATGTAATAGAACTATATCAATTTCTTGCTCAGAGAAGACACAATCAGCTTTAGCATTACAAAACAAAGTCTAATGTAAGTCTCAGTTGATGCGTTCATCACCCCTCCAAATTTATTAAGATTTAGGCGGGGGGAGGCATGGTTTTTTGAAGACTAGTAATGCAAAATAATAATTGTAAATACATAACTACTTGTAAAATGCTATTGTAAGGGCCAGAGTTATGTGGGGTATCTTAATTGTATGTCCAGACGATGGGTGTTTTCATCATACTGGCTTTCCAGTTCTGATCAGATCTTATTTGGGACAGATTTTGGATCATTTTGGTCCCTTGGTCTTATTTGTAATGATATCTACATCAAATGGGATCTGTGGAAAAGAAACCTGAGGTGTTAGGTGGGGTTACAGGAGAGGTTTGAGTGTTGAGGCAATAAGCTTATTTCCCACCAAGTTTTACGGGCATTGGAACTATAATATTATGTCCCATCTCCAAAGTTTCTGAGTCCAGCATTCTGTCGCTATGTTCTCTTCTTTTTCTGAGTTACGAAGCTCCATATTTCAAGTACTTTCTTGGATCTGAGGAAATACCTGATCTTTATGCTTTTAAAGTTGATATTAATTATGATTACTAGATGGCAAATTGTTTACTTTGCTGTTTTGGAATGGTTCTGGGACTATGTTGTATATGTGAAAGGGCCATCTTAGGTACTTCTTAATGAAGTAACTTAAACCATGAGCAGAGCCAACTTAACAGTTAGTAGTTTTATTCAAATAAGATGGGCGGAAGTCCAGCTGAAAATGAGAATGTGGTTGAGTTCAAACCTAGGTCTCTTGTTTTATCATAACTGACTTTCCCAACTTATCCAATTGGCACCTTGATTCGTGGGGCACTTAAAAGCTTGAAACCCCAGAGAGATTTATGGTCTTTTATCAGCTGGCAATTTGATATATCTTCAGCTATAAGGTTCCCACCATAGTTTGAACAGTCAGAAATGCCAGCTAGTATGTGGTGCTACTACCAGCACCCAGCATAAGCCAGCACAGCACCTATTTAACTTTTTTTTAATTTAATTTTTAACTGTAAAAGATGATTTTTTTTGTTTGTTTGTTTTGCAGTGTGCAACATACCTTCTGGCACTGCATGGCAATGCAGAGCATGTACCGTTCCAGCAAGTGGTTAGCTACTATCATTGATACTTAAAATATTAAAAGTTACTTTTTATCAAATGTTATTTAGTTGATTTCACATATTTATTGGCACTCCGAATAGTCTTTTTCTAGTGACCCTGAAAAAGTTTATTCATTAGAGAGGTACACAATCATCTTCTCGGTCTCATAACTTTGTTTATCGACAATTAACAGTTCTGATCATTGCTTTGTTTCAATGCTGTGTGCTTTTCATTTCATCATCTTGTGAAATGAATTGATGGGTAAATCCCATCATTTTCTCAAAAAAAAGGTTTTACTTATTGAACATATGGTAATTATGTGAAATGCCATGACAACATTTCTGATTACACGGAGAAGATGATGCTTACCCTGCTCCATCTTTTGTCAAGAAATTCATTGATGGCTACTGCATTCTGAGCGTATGTCATAGGAGAAAGCCAATAACCCCAGATCAACCATGGCTGGATATCATCTGATGAGATCAAAGTATACAGAGTCAATATAAATGTAAAGAAAATAAAATAGAAAACAGAACTTCTCATCCATACAAGGAATGCAAAATATGTGAAAGCATATCTAATCTAAGTGTCTAACCTTTTGATATGACAAATCCCCCTAGTATATAGACTGCTATAAGAGTAGCAGTTCCCAGCGTGTTGGCCATGATTTGTGTTCTTCCAATAACGGCAATAAAACGGAAAAGGCCCAATGACATCTGATGCACACAGAAAAATGCTAGGAACTGCTGAAAAAACCTATCACAACAAGACACAAGATTTATGAAAGCATCCTTGGATCAAATTCTTCCACATTAAGTGTATTAAGTGTAGAGAATGGGATTGAATAGCTACTGATACCTAATTGCTGAAGGTGCAAACCCAATTACATAGTATGTTAAACATGTCCATAAACCTGTTTCAAGGAATGATATGGGAAGGCTGAGGACTGTTATTGAAGAAAGGAGAGCCCATCCTGGCAAATATAATTGTGCCCTTTGCTTGTAAAAAATGGGAAGCCTCCTTATCATTATTGTCAATTCCGTCATGCCATTGAACATGACTATCACAACTCCACTAAATACTGCTCCCATATACCGGTTCCCATCAGCTATTGAGTGATGATTCATTTCTGTTCGGAAAAAAACTGTCATAGTCACAACAGCCAACAGTCCTATCTGTATGGCGATGAATATGTGAACTGGGGAATTCCTTTTCATCAATAGCATTTCTCTTGAGAAGCATGCTTTGAATAGCTTCCACTTGGAGATTTTGTATCTCTCTTCTAATCTGAGCATTTGATCATTCTCTGTTTGACCATGTGTCTGGTGGAACTCATTGGCAGGAAGCCGGCTGACACGAAAAGAATTGAAGGAATCTGCAAATTTTTGGATGGGTATGTACTGATATTTGTTTTGGTTACCCACCCAATATTGTGCCTGATCCATCTCTGAAGTTACCTGTTTTAGGTAAGATTGCACTCATTATGCATTGTTGTGGTGAGAATGGTCTGTTGACAAAACAATGAATGAATGGCTCCTGACTTATATTTTTCATGAATTGTACTTCAAAATATTATTTTATATGTATAAAAATTCTGGAGTTTCTATTTTCCAATAAAATGTGTTATTATCAAAAATTTATAAAAAAGAATCACTTTATATAGTTTATACCTTCATTTTATCCTTTGTTTTTTCACCTTCCTTTTGCACAACCACTTTATTAATCCACTAGAGTGTTGGTTCCTAACTACATAGCAAAATGATTTTAAATTTGAACTCCATACTTCATAATTTGATGGCCTGCAACTACAAGAAATTATGTCTTGCTGTTGATATCTCCCTATATTTTTTCCAGGGTGGAAACATTTCTTTTATTTATTTATTTATATTCATGAAACCTTTTCCTATCTTCTTTTCTCACCAAGCAGCACGAAGCCATCTTATCTAAGCTTCAGCATCATGAGATTTTCAGTAGGTCAACCAGATCTTCCTTCAGGTGGTTCATATATTCTAAGTATGCATCTTGTTTGGATTGTTAGGTTGGTCAAAATGCTAACCAAAGCCAAACCCATCAAGACCCAACCAAAACCTGGCCTAACATAACAACGGACCCAACAATCCAAACCCAACTCCAAACTTTTTCAAACCAAATGCAATCTGAGTTAGGTTGGATTAAGCTTGGTCATTCAGTTACTTAAGGAAGGGTTTGAGCTGTGTTTAGATATTTACTGTACAAACATAATTTAGTTTTAGTTGAACAAAATTTGGAGCCCTAGAAAACCAGGGGTTAGGTTTATGTTGCATCAGATTTGACAAAATGTCACAGGTTCAAATCCTGTCATCCTCCTTACTGTAGTAATTTGAGATGGTTTTAGGTTGGAGTGGGTTACCCAAGCTTTCGATTCAAACCAAATTCTGACTTGTAATCTGAAATTTGTTTGACATTTTGCAATCCAAGGCCAACACAAGCATATGATGCCCAAATCAGCACATGCTATGGGTTGTGTTGGATGGGGCTCAGGACAACCCAGCCTGGGTAGCACTCCTAATAAATTCACTATAATCATGCAACATACTCATCATACCTGGAAGCCTTTTATCCGTTCCTTGAAGCACCTTCCTGATGACAAAATTCAAAGTCCATCCCCCCTAAGTTGTTCCAACCTAGCCCACATCACATAACAATCATTACAAGGTTCTCATATTCAATCCCTCGCCTCTACACTAGACAATCTTTAACTCCCGCTAAGCAACAATATGCAGTTCCACAACAATATATATCTATCTCTGTCAATTTAGTTTTGTCACAAGGCACTATTATTTACATATTCCAATTCCTACGTACGTGAAGTTTTCGACATTTTGTGTGGCTCCTAGTTGAAACATATTATTTTTCCAGAAAATTACATTGAATTGTTTTATTCTTTCTATGCAAATCATATGTTTATAACAAGTATAAAAGATCTTGTTCAACTTTTGGCTGAATCAGTCAATGTGTTATTCAATTTCTAAGATCCTTTCTTGATATCATGTTCTTGTTGTATGAAAAAGATAGAAAATTAAAAAGTCCATGCAACTTGATCATAGAAGGAAAGGAAGCAGGTATTGCATACCTCTTGAAGGAAATCTGCAGTGTTCTTTCTTTCCGGGCATTTGAATCCCATAGTTTCAAAAAATTCAAGAACATTTTCTCGTGGTCCTTGATAAGCAATTTGACCCTCACATAAAAGGATGATGTCATCAAAAAGCTCATATGTCTCTAAAGGTGGTTGAAGCAATGATATAACCATTGTGAGCTCCATAAAATGTGTTAGCTGCCGTAGAAATTTGACAATCTCAAAGGTAGTGGAGCTATCAAGCCCAGTTGAAATGTCATCCATGAAAAAGCTCCGTGCTAACCCTACTAGCATTTCTCCTACGACATAGCATCATAAATTAAATTATCATCATAACAAATTGTCTTCCATTTAGTATAGTCTTATAAGCTTATCTTACAATTTTTTTTTATGATAACAATTTCATTCATTAACTAATTAAGCTTCATCAAATCATATTCATTCTTTTTTAGATATTTCTTGAGGTCTTCTCTTAATAATAATATTTCTAGATAAAACATTAAAAAAATCAAAATGACCTTTTCAATTTGTTGTATTCTAATACATTGGGCTTTGGAATAGTAAATTGAGTTCAGAATCACCTTAAAGCATGCAGCTGTTACATTTCATGTTAAACTGCAGAATAAAATTATGGTATTCCATGGTAATAGTCTAAAGCTCTCTGCTGTGGATGATCTTCCATTCTAGATACATAATATAAACACTTTTATTACTATCTATGAGAAAATTTATGTTCATTTATTAATTTGTAATTTTAGTATGTTTTTGTCCTTACTGATGCTTACAGTGGTAGTGTTGTGTAATGCTTCTGGCCTTGGGATATAGTATATTCTATCTTCATCCAACAGATTGATGCAAAAGCATGCATTTAGGTGTTCTTCGTGTATAATTTGTTTCAAGGTGACAACAAGTGCTTCATGCAAATTATGAGGTGAATATGTTATGAAAAAAAATCATATTTCATATTACAGATATTGGTTCAGCATATACAAAATGTAACACGTCTCCTAAAACTTGAGCTATAGAGATATTGCAGAAATTTAAATCACAGTAGTGACTTACAGACAGTATAAAACATAGATTCTCTTATGCTGATTATCAGTGTTTTTTAATTAGCAACATAATGTTGTTTGTTGTAAATTCCTAAGCATGTACTGATTTGAACAATTAAAACTTGTTGATGGAACTTCGTGTCTCTATCATGCATCAATTATAGGGGAATAACAGCAGCATCTAGCTGTTTAATTGGATCTATCTTAAGTTATTTGTTATGATTGAGTAATATATGTTGTTAATCAATTTTGTGTTAATTAAGATGGATAGATAATGGACTGGAGGAGGCCATGATATAGCTCATATTTAATTATTCAGCATTATTTTGTAATGATCTTTTTATCCTTATTTGGAATTTCCCAGCGGTAAAATACATTAAAATACATTATCCTTATTTGGTAAAATATGATATAGCTCATATTTGGAATTTAAACTATCTAATTAAATTTTGTAATTAGTGACTTAGGAAAGTAAATGTGCTGGAGCATAAAGCTGAGTTCATATAAGAGGAAGCTAGGGCTCTAGGTGTAGTTCTTATTGGAGTAGTATTAGTATAGTCTTCATGGGCATAAGTAAATGATGCTTTAGTCATGCCACAGCAGAGAGCTCATGGAGCATAAAATGAGTCATGAAGTAGGGAGACAGTACTGATATAAAGCTAGATCTAATTTACATCATATTGTTAAATTTGTTGTTATGATCCAACTAGTGCGTAAGACACAGTTCAGAGATATGTAGAGAGAATCAAATAGAATCTGTATTCTGCAACAGTGAGGAGATTGAAGGGGCCAAATGTTCAAGATATGTGGAGTGAAGATTGTTGATAACTTAAGTATTTAACATAAGAGTCGTTGTGGTTGCTCGACGACATGATTCGGTATTGCTCTCACGTTGTTCTCTGTTAGGCCCGTTCTGACACAATAGAGAGGGCGGGGGAGAGGGAGAACGAGAGAGAGAAAAAAGAGAGGGAGAGGGGGAGGGAGGGAGAAGGAAAGATTGGTGGAGGCCGGCGAAGCACGTCCTGATATGGTAGAGAGGGTGGGAGAGAGGGAGATTGGAAGAGAGGAAAAGAGAAGGAGAGGAAGAGAGGGAAGGAGGAAGGTGGTGGACATTCGACGGAGGCCGATAGAGGGCTGGAAAGCCGCATTGAGGGGCTCAAGAGGGGATCCGCCTCTAGTTCCCATATTTTGTTCGAAATAGGGGTCCTGGAGGGGGCCTCTTTTTACGTTAGAAAATTTTAAGTGAAGTCGGCAACCCTCTTGCAGGCTTCACTTATTTTTTTAAAATAAAAAGCTTTTTTTTATTTTGAAAAAATTAAGTAAAGTCGGAAACGGGTTTGCCAACTTTACTTAAAAGTTTCGAAAATAAAAAAGGGCCCCTCTTCCGGGTTCTTGTTTCAAATGAAATAGGAGAATTGGAGAGGGAGCCTTTGCCGGCCATTCACCACCCTCCCTCTCCCTCCCTCCCCCCTCTCTTGCTCTTTTTCTTCTTTCTTTCTCCCTCTCCCCCTCCATCGGTTTCTCAATTTTATTGCTAGAACCATCCGATCTGCTGCCGGTACGACTTAGTACGCTCTAACCCGGACGGTTTGGGATGGTTCCACCTTCTTATTTTAACATATTGGTTGTTAATAACGATACTGATATGGGAAAATGGAGTATTAACAGCAAATCAATTAGTTGATATGGAAAATGGAGTATTAACAGCAAGTCAATGTGTTACAATTAACAGTTTTTAAAGGTCTACTCTTCACAAAATGCAGTGCTACAGTGAATTGGAACACGTGTTATTATGTGAAGGAACAAATGTAACTACTTTGTTTTTTTCATTATCATTTCATCAGAACAACATGTGGTAGATTAATAATATTATATATATATATATATATATATATAACAAATTGGAAGATTTGAACCTAAAAGGGCTCCCAATTGTTAGGAAGTACAATTTATATTGTGGTGGCTAGTTGGAAGTGTTTTGAATACTTATAATCTTGGTGAGGCATGATGTAGGGATATTCCAATATACTGTATTCAGATAATTATGTTAGTAATTGTTAGCAATTGAGCGTATTTTCTAGGGTTAATCAAAGCAGTAGGTGATGAAGTTAATCTTTTCTTCCTTAATAGAAATTCATGTTAGGATATGGGAGTTTGGCAGACCCTTACCTGCTCATAAATAGGAATTCAAAGGTACAACTAATGACTGTCCAAATTCAAGAAAAGAAAGAGGGAATCCAAGAAAATGCCCCTAAAACATCACATAAAATCCATAACTTTTGATGGTTTTCACCACTACCAAGCCACATCTAAGATGGAAAGAAAAAACACCATATCAAATCTCCAGCAGAGATAATACAAAAGAAGAGAACCAAGGACACCAAAGCTTAAGATCAACAGCAACAAGGACTAAAAGAATAGAAACATCATCAAAACCTGAACTTAAAATAGGCAACATTGTCGACCACCAATAATGTGGAAATTCCCTGGAGAAATAAGATAACCAGATCAATGAAAGAACCTTCACATAGGTATGATAAGAACCACACTCCTTATCTAGAGTTGAATAGGAGCCCCTTCATTTTGGCAAACCAGAGTAGTCAACTTCCAATTCCAGCTTCCAAGACTCATCACTCTTAAGCCTCTATGTCCTCTTCTTTGATCAACACTTCTCGCAAGCATTTTCCCTCCAACCATAACAACCACCCAAAACTCCAACTGCATCTTCAAAGCTAGTATCTTGCAGAGCTTGGGTCCTTATCACAACACCAAGATCAGCACCAAACCAAACATACACCCTATCAACATCTTGAAGTCGATGCCCATGGAGTTAATTTGACAAAATTGGAATAGAGATGCCTTATCCATAAATATTTTAACTATTCATTTTAAGTTGTAAATATTAATGTTTAGCCTTCTTCTTTACTAATATCAAAATAAACATGAACCTTTACATTTTTTTTATGCAAACTGTCATAGAAGTTAGAGGATGTTAAAGTTACCACTGAACTTGGAGGAACTGATGGTGTCTGAGAGTGTTGACTTAATGTTACCACATATTCCAAGATCTGTAATGCTCCTTTAAATTTCCCTAGAGGTGCATGCATGAGATATATTAGGATTTTTTTATTTATTGACTATATACAGGAGATGTTCCAAGCAACCTCTTGGAATCACCATTGTTCTATCAATTCTCTAAGCAAAAAAGAGAACCGCCATTGTTGATCTTTCAGGCATAAATCTAAATTCCTTTATAACGAAGTAATAAAGTGGCTACAATTAACTATTCATGTGAGCTAATATATATTTAAAAAAATCGATATGATCTTATAATGTAGATAAACATTTTGAAAGTGGTGTTTGAGAGGTGGCTTTGGAGAAAGGAATAGTAAAGAGCTTTCAGTGATAATCAGCCTTGCATACTTTCATCCAAATCAAGAAATAATTCCTTCTTTCCCGTCATGTGGTTGCTTGTGCCGGTATCAAGATACCATGCATTGCTTTCATTCTTCTCATTGTCAACATGAGCCAACAATAAAGTAGAAGTCGCCCCATCAATACTCTCTTTCTCAATGATATTAGCTTGCTCCCTAACTTCATTGCCTTGCTTTGCCTAACATTCATTGCTATAGTGCCCGTACTTGTGACAATTGAAGCATTGCACATTTCTCTTGTCAAAGCTTTGTTGATTGGATTGATGATTGAAATGCCTCTTGACCTTCCTCTTGGAGGGAATGATAACAGACTTCTTCCACCATGTCTTCCACGTCTTCCTCTATAATCGAAATTTCTTTCTTGATTACTAAATCCTCTTCCTTGGTTTCCATAACCTCTTCCATGGCCTCTATAACTTCTTCCTCGGTTCTCATAGCTTCTACCTCGGCCTCTTTGAGTACTAGCAATATGGAATTCTTCCTTGACATCTTGCAAAGAGAGCTTGGATTGGAGAGCTTGTTCTAAAGAACTAGAAGACTTCTTGCTCAATCTATGCTCATGAACTTGTAGTATTCCTATCAATTGATCAATTGTCATGATGCTCAAGTCTTTTGTCTCTTCAATGACTATCACCACATGCTCAAATTTTGGAGTCAAAGAACACAAAATTTTCTCCATCATCCTAACATCATCAGTCTCCTCACCATTTCTTTTCATTTCATTCACAATTGACAATGCTCTTGAAAAATAATCCGAAACGGACTCTAACTCATTCATGCTCAACTCTTCAACTTCTCTTCTCAAAATTTGGAGCCTCACTTTCATAACTTTGTCAATACCCCTACAAGCATTCTTGAGAATTTTCCATGACTCCTTTGAAGTTTTGGCATTAGAAATTTTTTCAAAGTTAGCTTCATCAATGACTTGGTAGAGAGCAAATAGATCATGATCGTCAAGAACTTTAAAAGTGACTCCTGGACCAAATGACTTCTCAACTGGCAAGGGAACTAATAATTTGCTTGAAGGGGATGGCACAAAGTTCACAAACTTACATCCTTTGAAAAGTGCACTATGGATGGTAATAATGATATGAAGTAAACTATACATTCTAAAACTAACTAATAGAAAGCATTATTTGGGGCAACACATAAGCATCATTTGAGGTGATGCACATTCATTTATTATGTTATATCCACTGTATTCTTACTGATATTTCTAATCATATGCATGTTGAATGGAGCTATCTCCAATTTGATCATATTGGAAGTTTGATTTCTAGTAGGATTTTGGCAATCAAATCCTTTCTTATTGACCTAAGTGAATATGTAAATGTTACAAGTTTGATTTGTCTTTGTAGGTTACAAATTAAATCCATAATTCATGCTTTGCAAGTAATGAGATTACATTATCATTTGTAATAGATTTTCTTTGGTATTTACTTCATATAGAAGACACGTTACATAGGAAAATGTACTAAATAAAAAGACATGATACACAAAGATATCCTAAGTAATGATTAGCATCCGTACTCCACATTTTTAACCTCTTATTATATTATCAATTTTGACAACTACTGGTAGTTAACTTTTAGAATTATTGGAAATCTTTTTGCATATACAACAATTCATGTTCAAGTAAATACATATTGCCTGATGGCATATCCCACCCATTCCAATCCTCCCAAAAGATTATACTGAAGAAAAAAGAACAAAAAAAAGGAAAACAGAGTTACTAACTTATTTTTTGCTTATGTAAGATGCTCCCTTCCATTAGCTATAACCTTCTCATGATAACCTGTCAGTTTCAAGTCCTGCCTTTATTGTCTCAAAGTAAGGCCAAAATTAACCATCTTGGCCTTGATAAAGTCAAGCCTAATGTTTTATAAATGCAAAGTTGCTTCTTTCTCCACTTCTTTGTCCTCCTAGATTCTAGTACAAGATAATTTCTCCCATTATTTGGTGCCATTCTTCATACCTTTTCCATGACCATTTGTTCCAACCCACTGATATCTCTTGGTCAGGTTCACTGGTTGGTATGCCCGGTTCCCCCACCTTTTGTTCCATTTTCCAACAAACAAGCTTGCTTAAATTACATGGTCCAAAACATATGCTGCTGTTAGCATCACCATTGAAAAGTTATTCCTTCCTAATATAAAAAGAAAAAAACAATTTTACTATTCTCACTGGCTAGAGGCAAGGCTCATTGGTTTCAGCTATTACTTGAGCTGCTCTTATATTTACTGAATGAATTTGAACCTATAAAGTTTGGATATGAATATGGGACACATATACGACATGATCCTGACATGCCAATAGGCAAATCTTGAAATAGTAGAATATGATAAGACTAACGAAGATAATATATATATGTTTACATATAATAAAGTATAATAGATTAACAAAATAGCATGTCCATACTTTATACAATAGCATTTATATCCACAGACTTCATATTTAATGGTCATTCAAAGCAATAGACCGTTAGCGATATACTCCATCCCATAACATCAATGTGACAACATTACATTCTCCAATGCTAGCTATTTATCATTAAAAACTTTAAATTCATCAAAGAAAATTTAAAATTAAAACATTTCCCTGCATCCCTGGATTCAAAGGGAAAATATGATATCGAAGAAGTCTCTCATGTTTTTTAAAAAATTTCAGAAAAGTAATACATATAACAAGTATTCTATATGTAGCTTAGAAATGTTTGACTAGTATCAGTATTTGAGTATATTAGTGATGTTATGAAACTGGTCAACCATCCTTCAATTAGATTATGATATGTTTTAGAAAATCAACTTGTTTCCTATTTCTTTTATTGGATGATGCTTGGAAAGGTTCCTCAGAATTGCTATAGTAATATAACATGAGCAAAATATAATGACTACAAGAAAATAGCAATAACTTATGAACACCTTTTCATTAGAAAAACAATGAGACTACACCCTGTTTCAGTTTATTTAATGTAACCCAGAAATAAGAGAAAGGGAAAGTCTAGGGTAAAGAATTAGAAACAACTGTAATTATACCAAATAAATCAAAAACTAACGCAATACGAATCAGACCACATTTCCAAACTTATAGCCTCTAGAAGCGGCCTCATGACAGGTTGTTGGTTATGAACTGTTTATTTTGATGACTTATAAAAGACATTTCATTTCATGATATTCTAATTCTACATGCATATATAAAGAAAGGCAAGATGTTTAGTTTCTGATTCCTTATAAGACAGGCATCATGACAGATGTATTTGGCCATTCATGATGTTATAATCCAAAAACATGCCTCTTTCTCTGAATAACATTTGCAAAATGTGACTGTTGTTTACTCCAAAAATTTTCATTCTAAATATACTGGTGTTTGGGAGAAATAGGTGAATTGTTGAAACTAAATGATGGGAATGGGAGGAGGTGAAGAGATGAGAGAACTTATGTTTAGATATGAGCACTGAAGGAAAAAAACTGGGGAGTCCCATTCGCACTCTGTCTTTCTTTGTTTTCCTTTAATTCAGTTTCCCCCATTGCATACTCAACCTAAAAACCAAATCCTTCTACAAGTTGGAGGTACAAACAAGCAAACTTTTCTTGATTTGTTGATGGTAGCTGGGGAGGACGAGGACTTTCTCACAGTTAACATAAGTGGATTGTACAATATAAATTTGATCATGTTTTCTTGGATGGATGGATGGATTTATGATGGGGATTTATATTGGCTGGAATTGGATGGAACAAAATGGTCCAAGCTGATGGATGGATGGATAAGGATTTAAAACATGATCAAACTGAAGAGCTTCACTCAAACTGGAATCTTGGGAGCAGAAACTGTAAACATTGTGATGCAACGAAACTAGTAATGCATTTTTTGGAAATTTTCTTGGCATGCTCAAGGGGAGTGGTCCGCGTCCATCAATCCAATGAAATTCTTAAAGACCATTTTGAGTGCTCAAGTTGTAGCTAATAAGGATGAAATAAGATTGTTTTCACAAAATTATTGAAGAGTAGGAACCTGTATACTACATCAATAAAGTAATTATTGTGATGTGTTGACAATTGTTCTTAGCCCCACAACATGAAACTTGCCAATAGTAAGCACATGTTCTTATATCATGAAGCTATGAAGTATAGAATACCTGCGATCAATGCCTTGTAATTATTCATATATGTACTAGATGGAATTAATTAGGCCATAATGTTTAGTTAGTACTATCAAATTTTCAACAAGAAATACGAGAGTACGAAGAGATCCTTGTAACCATAAACTTAGATTGGCAAAGGTAATTTAATTTATGCCATACCGATGGTAACTCTCTTTTTTTGACCCCCAGATATTCCCCTTCTCATCTCATCACCTATTATTGTATCTGCACATTCATTCAAGCCGAGCATCTGGGAGACCATAATGCATAAGAAAATTTGTTAGAGACATCGAAGTTTGAAACCATCTCGCATTCTAATAGTAGTGAAAAAAAAACAAAAGAAATTTCTTCTTTTATAAATTATGCTTGATCTTTTGATAGATTTAAGTCATGCGCTGACAACTCCAGTAATGGCACAACAAAGTTTGTATATAAATGTTGTATGCAATTGTATTCTTCAACCAACAATTAAACGTGTGCAATAACTTGCAAATGAGAATATGAGCAGCAATAACATATCGATGCAGAAGTTGCATATTTTGAATTCTAAAAATTCAATATAATACATTATTATCAACATATCAGATGCAATTTCACTCCTTTTCATTTGGTAATTTAATTTTTGAAATACTGGATTTTCATTTGATCTCAAATGTTAATGATATATTTTTGTTTATTCTTTTGTTGAGAAAAAGATGGGTAATAAATCCATCAACATTTCATTAAGCTCATGACATGTAACAAGAGAAGCTTGCATACTATAAGGCCTTGAAAATGGTTTAGATCAACACAATTTCAAAGGACCATTGACTTCAAAGACTAGAGGCTTCCTTCAAAGGTAAAATATGGGCTTTGGCACAAAATCTAAACATTCTTGAGTTCCCACCCTTCCATATCTTCCACCAAATCAAGGTTCATTATACTAGTACCAAATTCTATACTGTACCTTATTGGTATGGTACTTAGTATAGTACGGTACAACACTATAACACTATAGGGTCAAGGGAGACCTCTTGCTTATCCCTGATCAAGGTGTAATATATTTGTAATACCCAACAAAAGAATTGGAACTGGTCCATTTGGCGGGCCCAGATTTGATAGTTGGCCCACGAGGAAAAAAAATTGGCATGCGCTTAGCACGTGCGGAGCGAGAAAAAGACTCTCGATGGGACCCTTCTTTCTCTCGAGTTCGTCGGATGGAATTGAACTCCGGGCCGGATACCGGTTGCGAACCAAGCTCTATTTATAGCTCCTCCCATTACCCTATCTACCCTATGGAGATCCAGCCACTGCTAGAGTATTTCTTCGGATTTTTTCTCTGAATGCCGATAGCTACCAACACCATTGCCACTGCCAATCATCGTTAGAAGCTAGATAAAAACCTGACAACATTTGTTTAACTTTTCTCTCCTCTTCTGTGATCTCTGGAAGCCCAATTCTAAGCAGTGATCGCCGCATTTTTGGTGAAAAAGGAGATGCTTTGTTTCCCGTGTTTCAGTAGATCGACGTTTTTTTCTTCTTTCCGGCTAGTCCTGCCGCCGATGCTCATTGTCAAGGTCCTTCAGCCCATCATGGTGGCTGGAAGCCATGGCCGGAGCTCTAGTCGCCGGGATGCTTTGATTTTCATAATTTAAGAGGTTTGAAAATGCTATTTTTGACCAATTTTAGCGTCACCGACTGCCTATTGCTTCTAGTCTTTGGCCGCCTATTGGCCAACTGTGGGTTGCTTGACCCCGAGGCATTACCCATAGCCACCCTCTTCATTCCTCTTCCCTGGTCAAAGAAAGAAACTTGTTCTCTCTTTTTTTCTCTTCCCATTCTCTCATGTTTTTCGCTACATGACTCTCTCTCTGCTCTCGCTAAGATTGTTGGATCCAATAAAGCACTCTTCTTAGTGATTTTGGATTGACTTTGGTGAAGGGGGTCCTAATCTTTTAGCTACTAGGCAGTGTGCAAGCCCCACCTTTGCCCTTGCAGGAAACTATTAGATTTAGTCAACCCTAACTTCTGTTGAACCATCTATACTCAATCATGATCAGATGAAATCATCTTGATCGGACCAATTAGGATATCGGGCACTCCTACTTAGTCAGCCCTATGAGGGTCTTGGAACTTAAAATTTTTAATCTCAAATTAATCATATTTGAATTTTAAAAATTCGGATATTAGGTTCTGAAGGAGGATTTTAGGATTAGTTGGTTGTTTGTTCATTATTCGTGTAAGGTAAGTAATGAACTGCTTTTTCTAGATTTTTTATTTATATAATACTATTTTTATATAAAATAAATTGTTAATCAAATTTTATGTAATTTATGAATTTTATGAGATAGTGTTTTAAATGAAAAATAGATATATAATTAGGAGTAATATTTTTCAAACTATTGTTATATTATTTACTGATTTTATTTTAGATATGCATATTTTGATTGGATTATGCTATATATGTTATTTTGTAAAAAGAATTTGGATATATATCATATTTGAACTCTCAACTTGACTATGTACTGGATCCTACCAATTGGAAGTTAATGCATTGACACTCTGACTATTATTGAGCTTTTCGATTTTGCTTTTAGCTCCGCCACAATATATAAATGTAGTATTCTAGTCCTCTCCACATGGTACAAGCATAGTATTTCAACTCACTTCATAGAGTATAAGTGCGGTTTTATTTTTGGCCTAGCCATAGGGTATAAGTATGACCAGAGTTATAGGTTATTGATTTAAATATAATTTGTTTCAAATTGGATTTATAATTATGTATATGGATATTTGAAAGATATGGGATTTAATGAATTTGTGTTTGGAAATAGAATTGGTTATCTTTATATTGATTCGTGGTAATTTGTATTTACTATTGTATCTTATGTTATTACATAAATTATCTAGTTAGGATATTCATTACTTACTAGGCTGTCGATCTTATTATTCTTTTTTCTTTACAAATTTAGATACTTAATTCTAGATGTAGGCCCTATTATGAGAATGAGACTAGAAGTGAGATTCAACAATATTTATATAGTTTGGATTTAGTCTTATTATAATCTTTTTAGGGTTATTGTCTGAGGTTTGAATTATGTAAGATTTAAATTTTATTTGATAGTTGGATTTGTTAATTAATTGAATTATGGCTTTTAGTTATTTAAATTATCTCCACTGTGATGCATTTGATATCATGTTGGAATGCCGTGTATACTTGTGGAGAGAGTTTTCCATGAGTATGCAGTGGTTGTCGCGATTCTCGGCTTTCAATCTCGGATTGGGGGCACGACAACACTATTAGATGGTACAAGTTGGTGTACTACAAAGTTGGACTGAATTAATCAGTCCACAAAGTTCAAGTTGCTTCATCCTCTATATTGTGTTCAATCACAATACGATACTAGTATGGTATGATACCCCAAATATAGGACAATACGAATCGATATAGAGAATCATGTACCAATTACATTTTCAAAATACTGCCACCAATTCTCTTTTGTTGATTTTTTCTCTCCTTCTAAAAGGATGAAAATGAACCCGCCCAAACTTACCATTTCCTTTTTAAATGCTCCCAAATCTTTTTAGTATAGAACATCTAAGGAATAGATAATCAGCTGTTTCTGCACGATTAAAGCACAGTGTACAAGCTCCAAGCGCAGCCCAAGATCTCTTTTTTTGTTTATGTCTAATAAAAATTCTTCTCTTGCTTTCATCAACGATCAACATTTAATTTATATCTTCTTGCTCTAATTGCGGATGAATTTACTATTAATATTTATAAAGATGTATCCTACTGTACATTATTTGTGGATAGTATTAAATGATGCAGAAAATTAGATTAAATACTAAATTGGACTTATGGAGAAAAGCTTGCAAGGAGAATGGCCTAAAGGTTCGTAGAACAAACATTGTATATGGAATGTATATTTAGCGAGAATGAAAATGAAGACATACCAATTAAGAATGGTGACCGAAGTGACATATATATATATATATATATATATATATATATATATATATATATAATATATATCACATAATATTCCATATGCATCTCTCCACTTCATCCAACTAGCTTTAATTCTATTACACGTCTTACATATATATATATATATATATATATATATATATATATATATATATATATGTATGTATGTATACATATACCACACACACACAAAAAAATAATGAGGAGATAGATAAAGACGTGTAATAGAATTAAAGCTAGTTGGATGAAATGGAGAGATGCATCTGGAATATTATGTGATATATATATATATATATATATATATATATATATTAAAGGCTTTAAAAAAAAGATTTTATAGTAAGGCCCATCATATTATAGGCTCAAAGTGTTAGGCAATAAAGAATGTATATAAAAACAAGTTGGATATTGCAAAAATAAAAATGTTAGGATGGATTTATGGTGAAAATAGAAAAGATAAGATAAGAAATGTATGTATTAGAGGAGCTATAAAAAGTTGCTCAAATTAAGGATAAAGTGATGAAAAAATAGTTGAGATATCATGGATGTGTTAGATATATGCACTAGAAACCAATCTGGCTGATACATTATTAATTCTGGGACATAGTTTTTGTACTTGACTTTATTATTATTGATTAATAAATGGGCATTCTTTTCATTCATATTGTTTATGTGTCTATGAATCGTCCAAGGAATTAATAAGATGATAATACATATTCTCAAGAGTTGAGAATTTGAGCTATGTATCATTGGTGATTAATTTCTAAATGCTTCTGATCAATAGATCATTACGAGGACGGTGATCGATCCGATAAGATCAGTGCACAGATCGCTTTTCTTATGGATGGACGAGACTCGAGTCCACAGTGTAGGGACACTGAGGTGATAGTGCAGGTGCTTGTTAGAGAACAAGGGTCTACGCTTGCTGCTCCCTTTCTCGCTTCCGAGAGGCGAAGGGATTGGATTTCAGCCGTCAAAGGTCAGCGCTAGATCTGGATCAAGCTGTTATCAAAGTCGATATCTTTCCGACGAAGGTACTGAGCGTGACCAAGACAAGAAGTTACTTGGATGTCTATCCACTCGTCAGTGACTTGCTTAATGTTGCAGTAGTATGACTGGTCCTTTGACCTGTGATGCTTCGGCTACTCACAATGATGTTATTGTAGTTTGACTACATATATACATGGTCTCTAGTCATATGGGTCCTTGTAGCGTAGATTGGCTGCAGTAGGTTCACTGTAGAAGTAGGGTATGCACCTACATAGAATCTATCGACCTTGATAGATGAGGAGTGATCCTATGAGATTTATAAGACTGAGTTCTAAGACCTTGGCCAGGGCAGTACAGTGGAGAAAGAGTTTTCCACTCTCGAACTGAAGTCGAATAAATCTTGATGGTCGATGATCCCTAGTGAGTTGAGATGGAATTATTTCAACCCATTGAAAGAAGTTTTCAATGATATTGTGATAGAGATCGCAATATATCTCACTACCAGACAGAATAGAACCTATGGGGTCACACACATTAGAGGTATTGACCGATCTGATGGTTGAATGTGATTAGGAATCAGAAATAATCAATTTGATTGATAATTTGTTGACTCGCTAAAGGTTAGTGAGTTAAAGAAGGAATAATTGCAATCGGATTGTAATTTAATTTAATTAATTGGATATAATTAATTAGACTTGATCAAGAGTCCTACTTGGAGTAGGATTCTAAGAGTTCTAATTGGATTATGATTTCAAATTAAATTAGTGTCCTACTTAGAGTAGGATTTCTAGAGTCCTAATTGGATTAAGGACTGAAATTTTAATAAGTCCTAATTAGATTAGGATTTCTTAAGTCCTAATTAATTTAATCTAATTAATCTAATGACTCCTAATTAGATTAGGATTGAAGAGTTCAATTGATTCACGGTTCAATTAAATCCTAATTGGATTAGGATTTGGAGGAAATTGAAATGGATGCAAATCCTATTTTGAATAGGATTGAATCCTAGCACTAGACCTTACCCAATCCCCACTTAATTTGATTAAGTGGGGCTGACCAAAGGGGATTAGAGGGAGGGGCATATGCCCCTCCCTTGGCCGATGGCGTGAGGGAAAAAGGAGGGGCGTATGCCCCTCCTATTTTGAAAAATGAAAGGATAAAGATGAGCTCCTAAAATTTAGGAGCTCATCTCTATCCTCACACACCATAAAAAGAGGGGTTCAAAGAGGCTACAATTTTTTATGATATTTTTCCTTCATTTAGCCGTGAATAAGAGCTCCTCTCTTGCTCCTTTCATCCGCCATCAGCAAGAAGAGAAGAAGAGGAGGCGTGCATCTCCTCTTGGACCTTCTTCCTTGGTTCTAGCTCATGGAAAAGAAAAGGCTGCGAAGAGCCTTGTATTCTTCTTCCTAGATTCCTTCTTCTTCTTCCTCTTCTCAAGGCAATCAAGAGTTGATTCAAATGAGAGGATCTTAGCCATCTAAAGCTATCTCTACAAGGGAGCTAGCACCCCGGGAGATACGAGAGCTTCGATCGGTTCACTACTTCGTGTGGATACCCGTAGAGGCCGGACGCGTGTGCGGCTTCTATCGAACCTTCAACAAATCCACGAATATCAGATTTGTGGAGACCATCTACCTGCCCAAGGTGAAGATCTGATCTTCCTAATGATGTAAAATGTTTAAAAGAATTTAATCCTAATCTATCTACAAACGATAATTTAAAAATACGTTCATGCGATGAACGGAATCTCGCGCATGCCCTTCCGCTGCAGATCTGAAATTTTTTTTGAATTTTTTGCGGCATGTGAGGGATCCTAACAGTGGTTCAGAGCCATGGTTATATAGATTAAGATTAGGATTAATCATTAAAGGCATTTTAGATCTGAAATTTAAAAGATTATGCTTGCTGAAATTTTCTGCATGCAGAATTTTCAGCTTGCTGATTTTTTTGTATGTTGATTTTTGCATGCTTAGATTAATGATTCTATTGCTTTGATAATCTGATTACAAATGTTTAGAATCATATCTTGCATAATCAGCAAGTCATGAGATAAAATAATCAGTTAAATTATAAATCTGAAAATAATATTTATGCATGAGATGTGAATGGTGATGATCATGGATGGACCCTTTTGAATATGCTGAAATATTCTGCGATGTTCTATGATGCTATGTGATGGCATGTAATTTTAATTTTCAGATGCCTGTGTGCATCTTAAATTCATGTATTAGAGACCTGCGTGTCTCATAAAAAAAGGGTTGTAATTTATTCTTTTATTTTTTAATTTTTATCGGGGATATAATCTGTGATGTGGGTTGTACGTCAATGGTTGATCGGTGCATGCCTCTACAAGCACGATTTGCGCGGATCGAGATCAAGGGTTGATTGAAGATGGATCAAAGAGTTGATCACAATTGGACCTAGGGGATCAAGATCGAGTCAAAAGTTAAAGACGATCAAACCAATTGACGTGCATGTGCTTGTAAAATGACCCCATCCTGGATCCATGATCATCACCAGTTATATTTATTTGTTGATATTATGCATGGATGTTTATGCTTATGTCTATGCGGATAGATATATATTTACATGAGATGTGAATAGTCGATCGAGAAAGACCTAAATACAAACTTCCTCAATCAGTCAAGAGTGAACCAACATGAGCTAGTCATATTAGATTAATTAATCTAATTGGTGTCTAGGCAAGCCTAAAAGGTGGTTACTTAATTAGGACCTTACTTTCTGAGTAAGAGGAGCCTCCCACCTGCTTACCTGGCCAATTGCTCGATTACCTCTTATGAAGAACTCAAAGTTGCAAATACTAAGACATGATTATGCAATATTAAGTCCATAGGTCTTCCACCGTAGTAGAGTTGCTAAGGTCTTTCTGGTGTTGATTTGTCTCGGCTGGACACAGTAGGCAAGTTGCATCGGGGGACTAGACCTCTCTATTAGACATAAGATGTTGCGGGGTAAAGGTGGGGTTGAGCGCCAATAACTGTTAGGTGAGGATCCAATGACGACTTTATTTCTGCGGTTATATGGTAGGTCTGACTTAACTAAGGAATGGGGCCAATAACTGTTAGGTGAGGTCTTCATAACTTAGAGACCAAGTACCACTGCAATTTGCTTAAGAAGCATTGTACAAGAGTTATACACTCATCCATTTATATGTCACCAATAACTGTTAGGTGAGGCGGCATGTAAATCGGTGGGACCGCAGTACCCACTAGAAACCCTAGTCGCATAGGGTTTTCATTTCTCCATCAGGGGAGTATGAGGGATTCGAGAAAATAGTGGGAGCACATTTGTTTTAAAAGTTTCTAGAACAAATTAAGATCAAGTACAAAGTCTAACTAGAATCTTTACTCTCTATAGATCACAATGTCAGCTTCGAACCTTTTGACTTGTATCTTTGAGACCAATCGACTGACCAGAACCAATTACAAAGACTGGCTTAGAAACCTCAAAATTGTTCTGAGTTGCGAGAAAATAGGCTATGTGCTCGAGAATGATATCCTAAGGTTACCATCACGTCTGACTGATGATCAGCATGAGACGCATGAAAAATGGACGGACGATGACATTAGGATCAAGTGCTACATCATGGCATCCATGAATAATGAACTTCAATATCAGCATGAGAATATGAAGACTGCTAGGGAGATACTGGCACACCTGCAAGAGTTGTATGGTGAGCAAAGCTGCATAGCACGCTTTGAAGTGTTCAAGAGGCTCCTCAAGGCAAAGATGCACGAGGAGCAGTCTGTCCATGATCACTGTCTGACTATGATCAAGGATCTAGAGGAGCTTGAGAAGCTCAGTATGACTATGCACAAGGAATTGCAAATAGATTTGATCCTGTAGTCCCTTCCTGATTCATTTGGGCAGTTTATAGTAAACTACCATATAAATAAGATTGAATACACTAAGACTGAATTGTTGAATATGTTGGTAACTGCTGAAGGGGCCTTGAAAGATTTAAGGGGCTCTGTTTTTACTGCTGAGATGACTTCTGTTTCCAAGAGAAAGTCTACTTGGAAGAAAAAGAACTGCAAAGAAGCAGAAGAAAGACAAGAAGTCAAAGAAGGAATTTCATAAGAAAAAGGCTAATGACAAAGGAAAATGTTTCCACTGCAACGTCGATGGTCACTGGAAAAGGAACTGCCCTTCATACCTCGAGAGCCTGAAGAATAAAAAGGTAGACACACCTTCAAAAGGTCTGTTAGACTTGCTCGTAATTGAAACCTACTTTACGGTTTCTTCTACTTCTAGTTGGGTTATAAATTCTGGTTCTAGTGCTCATTTGTGGCGAGAAAGAGGCATTCGCTACGGTCTAAAGGAAAGTAGGAGGCTGGCGGAAGGTGCAGTAATCCTTCGGGTTGGCAACGGGGCAAGAGTTGTTGCTGTAGCTGTGGGCACCTATCCTCTGCGACTACCGTCTGGTTTTAGTTTATTGCTTAAAATCTGTTATTATGTCCCTGCTGCTAGCAGGAATTTAATTTTTGTTTCGAGTTTAGCACAGGATGGTCATGTTTTTACATTTGATAAAGACTGATGTTCTATTTATTTCAGAAATAAATTAGTTGCACGTAGTTTCATGATTGACAGTCTCTATCACTTACATGTCGATGTGTCTGTGAATGTGTCTGAGCAAGTAGTGAGTGCCATAGGATCCAAAAGATCCAGAGATGAGATAAACTAGAAGTATTTGTGGCACCTCAGGCTTGGCCATATTAGAGAGGACAGAATGAATAAAATGGAGAAAGATGGGCTTCTCAGCTCATTGACTTCCGAGTTATATCCAGTTTGCGAGTCCTGTCTTCAAGAAAATATGGCTAGACTACCCTTTGTGGGACATGGGGAGAGGACCACTGGAATACTTACCCTGGTTCATACTGATGTGTGTGGCCCATTCGATGTGCTAGCCAGGGACCGTTATTCGTACTTCATTACCTTTACCGATGATTATTCACGATATGGGTATGTGTATCTTATGAGACACAAATCTGAATCTTTTGAAAAGTTCAAAGAGTTCAGAAATGAAGTAGAAAAACAAACTGAAAAAGCTCTTAAGGCTCTTTGAACAGATCGAGGAGGAGAATACCTTAGTGGGAAATTTCGGGACTATCTCAAGGAAAATGGCATAGTCTCACAATGGACGCCTTCGGGTACACCTCAACTCAACGGGGTGTCAAAAAGGAGGAATCAGACTCTATTAGATATGGTCTGATCCATGATGAGCTTCACTGATTTACCTATGTTTCTTTGGGGAGATGCCTTACTTACCGTAATTTACTTATTGAATAGAGTACCCTCTAAATCCGTTCCTACTACACCGTATGAGATATGGCATTGTAAGAAGTCGAGTCTTGGTCATCTTAAGATTTAGATGTGTCCGGCCCACGTCAAGCGACTACAGGCGGATAAGTTAGAGGCTAGGACTATAAGTGCTCGTTTTATTGGATATCCTAAAGAGTTATTAGGATACAATTTTTACATCTCAGAGGATCATAATGTGTTTGTGAGCCGACATGTCATCTTCTTGGAAAAACAGTTTATCCTTGATAGAGGCAGTGGGAGGAAAATTGAGCTTGAAGAGAGAGTCTCTGAAAAGCAAAAGAGTCATGGAACCTACAGAACCTATTCACATAGAGCCAGTACACGAAGTTCCTCCTCCACCTCGTAGATCTAGTAGGGTCTCCCATCCTCCTGATAGATACTTAGGTATGCTTATAGAGGATACCGAGGGAATGTTCCTTATGGAAGATAGGGAACACGTACAGGATCCCAATACCTACAATAAGGCGATATCATATATCAATTCCGAGAAATGGCTGGAAGCCATGAAGTCAGAGATAGACTCCATGTATTCCAATCAAGTATGGACCTCAATAGATCCACAAGAAGGTATAATACCTATTGGATGTAAATGGATCTACAAAAGGAAGATAGGTTCGGATGGAAAGGTAGAGATCTATAAGGCAAGGCTAGTGGCGAAAGGGTATAGTCAGCGCGAAGGCATTGACTATCAGGAGATCTTTTCATCTGAACCATGCTGAAATCCATTCGAACATTGCTTGCCATTGCAGCATTTCATGATTATGAAATATGGCAAATGGATGTAAAAACTGCTTTCCTGAATGGATATCTTGATGAAGATATCTATATAGAGCAGCCTTTGGGTTTCACTTCCAGTGATGGAGATCACAAAGTCTGCAAGCTGCAAAGATCCATCTATGGACTAAAGCAAGCATCTCGGAGTTGGAACACTCGTTTCAATGATGCAATCAAATCGTTTGATTTCATCAAGAACGAAGAGGAACCATGTGTTTACAAGAAGGTTAGTGGGAGTGCCGTTGTGTTCCTCGTACTGTACATGGACGACATCCTTCTGATTGGAAATGATATTCTCATGCTAACCTCAATCAAGGTCTGGTTGTCAAAAGAGTTCTCCATGAAAGATCTTGGGGAAGCATCCTATATTTTGGGGATTAAGGTCTATAGAGATAGATCTAAAATGATGCTTGGCCTATCATAGAAAATGTACATAGAGGAGGTGCTGAAAAGGTTCAGCATGGAAAACTCCAAAAGGTGTCTATTACCCCTTGGGCATGGGATTCATCTCTCCAAGAAGATATGCCCCAACGCATCTGAAGAGATTCAATGCATGAGCAGGATCCCTTATGGTTCGGCAATAGGGAGCCTTATGTATGCAATGCTATGTACACGACCTGATATAGCCCTTGCTGTGAGTGTCACTAGCAGATATCAGTCGAATCCAGACGAAGAGTACTGGACAGCTGTGAAGAACATTCTTAAGTACTTAAGAAGAACTAAAGATTTGTTCTTGGTTTTTGGAGGAGCATCAGAGTTAAAGGTAGAAGGATACACAGATTCAGACTTTATGACTGATATTGATGATAGAAAGTCTACATCTGGATATATGTTCTTGTGCAATGGTGGTACGGTAAATTAGAAAAGTTCCAAACAACCGATCATTGCTGATTCTACCATGGAAGCTGAGTATATCGCCGCTTCTGAAGCTGCAAAGGAAGCCTTCTGGTTCAAGAAATTTATTGCAGAGCTAGATGTAATGCCATCAGATACCATCACACTCTGCTGCGATAATAATGGCGCCATAGCTCTTGCTAAGGAGCCAAGGTCTCATCATAAGTCCAAGCACATAGAGCGGCGCTTTCACCTCATACGCGACTACCTTGAGAAGAAATATGTTGAGGTGTAGAGAGTAGACTCCGCGGACAATGTGGCGGACCCATTCACTAAGCAGCTAAGTTAGCAAAAGATAGAAGTACATCTTGAGAAGATGGGACTTAGATACATGACTGATTGGCTTTAGTGCAAGTAGGAGATTGTTAGATATATGCACTAGAAGCCAATCTGGCTGACACATTATTAATTCTGGAACATAGTTTTGTACTTGACTTTATTATTATTGATTAATAAATGGGCATTCTTTTCATTCATATTGTTTATGTGTCTATGAATCGTCCAAGGAATTAATAAGATGATGATACATACTCTCAAGAGTTGAGAATTTGAGCCATATATCATTGGTGATTAATTTCTAAATGCTCATGATCAATGGATCATCACGAGGACGGTGATCGATCCGATAAGATCAGTGTACGGATCGCTTTTCTTATGGATGGACGAGACTCGAGTCCACAGTGTAGGGACACTGGGGTGATAGCGCAGGTGCTTGTTAGAGAATAAGGGTACTGAGCGTGATTAAGACAAGAAGTCACTTGGATGTCTATCCACTCGTCAGTGATTTGCTTGATGTTGCAGTAGTATGACTGGTTCTTTAACCTGCGATGCTTCGGCTACTCACAGTGAGGTTATTGTAGTTTGACTATACATATATATGGTCTCTAGTCATATGGGTTCTTGTAGTGTAGATTGGCTGCAGTAGGTTCACTGTAGGAGTAGGGTATGCACCTACATGAAATTTATCGACCTTGATAGATGAGGAGTAATCCTATGAGATTTATAAGACTGAGTTCTAAGACCTTGGCCAGGGCAGTATATAAGTAGAGAAAGAGTTTTCCACTCTCGAACTCAAATCGAATAAATCTAGATACATGACAGACGACGGGGTTTGACGAGTTATCCATGACCTTCGATCTGTAGGGATCCACGATAGAGGAACTGTATCATACGATAACTGCACCTATAGGGTTCCTCATTCCATTCTGCTGGGTAGCCACTACATGCTGCTAGGTGTCACTGGTGGATGGTGAGACTCACAGGGACCATCCTGATGGTCGATGATCCCTAGTGAGTTGAGTTGGAATTGTTTCAACCCATTGAAAGAAGTTTTCAATTATATTGTGATAGAGATCACAATATATCTGACTACCAGACATAATAGAACTTATGAGGTCACACACATTAGAGGTATTGACCGATCCGATGGTTGAATGTGATTAGGAATCACAAATAATTAATTTGATTGATAATTTGTTGACTTCCTAAAGGTTAGTGAGTTAAAAAAAGAATAATTGTAATCGGATTGTAATTTAATTTAATTAATTGGATATAATTAATTAGACTTGATCACGAGTCCTACTTGGAGTATGATTCTAAAATTCCTAATTGGATTAGGATTTCAAATTAAATTAGAGTCCTACTTGGAGTAGGATTTCTAGAGTCCTTATTGGATTAGGACTGAAATTTTAATAAGTCCTAATTAATTTAATCTAATTAATCTAATGACTCCTAATTAGATTAGGATTGAAGAGTTCAATTGAGTCATGGTTCAATTAAATCCTAATTGGATTAGGATTTGGAGGAAATTGAAATGGGTGCAAATCCTATTTTGAATAGGATTGAATCCTAGCACTAGACCTAACCCAATCCCCACTTAATTTGATTAAGTGGGGCTGACTAAAGGGGATTAGAGGGAGGGGCGTATGCCCCTCCCTTGGCTGATGGCGTGAGGGAAAAAGGAGGGGCGTACGCCCCTCCTATTTTGAAAAATGAAAGGATAAAGATGAGCTCCTAAAATTTAGGAGCTTATCTCTATCCTCACACACCATAAAAAGAGGGGTACAAAGGGGCTACGAATTTTTATGGTATTTTTTCTTCATTCAGCCGTGAACAAGAGCTCCTCTCTTCCTCCTTTCATCCGCCATCAGCAAGAAGAAAAGAAGAGGAGGCGTGCATCTCCTCTTGGACCTTCTTCCTTGGTTCTAGCGCATGGAAAAGAAAAGGCTGCGAAGAGCCTTGTATTCTTCTTCCTAGATTCCTTCTTCTTCTTCTTCCTCTTCTCAAGACAATCAAGAGTTGATTCAAAGGAGAGGATCTCAACCATCTAAAGTAATCTCTGCAAGGGAGCTAGCACCCCGGGGAGATACGAGAGCTTTGATAGGTTCACTACTTCGTGTGGATATCTGTAGAGGTCGGACGCATGTGCGGCTTCCATCGAACCTTCAACAAATTCACGAATATCAGATTTGCGGAGACCATCTATCCGCACAAGATGAAGATCTGATCTTCCTAATGATATAAAATGTTTAAAAGAATTTAATCGTAATCTATCTACAAACGATGATTTAAAAATACGTTTATGTGATGATGGGATCTCGCGCATGCCCTTCCGCTGCAAATCTGAAATTTTTTTTGAATTTTCTGTGGCATGTGAGGGATCCTAACAGGATGTACATGTATAATGAAGATTTGAGGAGGCTCTAGTAAAAAGAGGTACCTTGCTTTGTATAGAAGATGGTAGAAAAAAGAAGGGAAGACATAAAGTAACAAGGAATGGGGGTTGTGAGAAAGGATATAGAGAAAATTGGAATAACATCAGTTTGGTGAATGAGGATCCATAAAGCCGATCTCTATTAGTTGAGAAAAGTCTTGTTGATTATGATTATGATTATAAAAATTCTTCCTTTAGAAGCTAATTACATAAAGATTTTTTACTTCATTGGGAATATGAATCTTTTTGATGTTAGGAGCGCTACCATCCAGTTTACCTCAAAAATTATGAATTTGCAAATGAATTTATTATAAAGATATTGGGACTATGAAATGCAATGATTTCCATCATTTCTATACTCGAAAATAACATCATTAATCAGATTTCTTCTAGACAATACTAGACATAATTTCTCCACAATTATCACAACAAACAGCAATGACATCATCTTAATTTTATTAAGAACAATTGTGAGGCCCAGCCTGTAAAGTCATGCCAACCTGAAAGGCATCAAGTAGCCCAACCACAAGGTTGGAGCCTTGTTAGAGTTGGAGGAGACCGACTCCCAACTCCACCCCAAACTTTACTGGAGGCTAGGAAACCTTAGCCTTTGTGGCTATTTAAACCCCTAAACCCCTCCCCATGAATCTCCATTGAGCACTCCCTCTCTCTTCTCTCTCTTCGCTGATTTCTTTTCTTGCATTGCCACCTTTTTCCTCACCCTTACAATGGCCTGCTCATTGGAGATGAGATATACCACTATCTCCACCTCTCCAACTCTCCTCCTTCCTGCTTGTCATTATGCCATCACCATCGATTGAGTATCTGTTGAGAAACTAATGGATTCACCTTTTATGCTTATCTCCTATTTTAGTGATCTTTCCCCTATTTCAACTCGAAGATATCTCCCTCTTCTCCCTTGGTCTAGCCTTCTCAATGGCCTTGTGCTTAGATGCCAAAGCCATTGATGCCGGTCAATGCCGAGGCTCGTCCTGATGCCAAGCCAGGACCCCTATTTCGGCCTCTATTTTCCTCTTTTTTATTCTTCTTCTTCTTCTCTTCTTGTTCTAGTCACCATTGTCGTCTGTTGGTGCCTATTGCTGGTCTTTTGATAGTCATCCACTGGCGCTACTATGGGACCATCACCCTCATTTTTTTCATGCTCTTTCCTAAAAGAGGCCATGACAAGACCCCTCTCTATTTCTCGTGCACTCTTTTTCCCTCTCTTTCTCTCTCTCTCTCTCTCTTTCTCTTCATGTATTCTCCGTGGATGTTAGTAGAGCATGCCTTTTCTCTCCCTTTCTCCCTCTCTTTGCCCCTTGATTGATCCATGTGGATCGACATATCGGCTGGCATCACTAGATCTCGCCATTAATAACTTTTGTCACGATATTTTTGGACTACTTGAACTCACATTTTCCAAAGTGATTGGTTGAATTAACTAGATTAGATTGATCCAAGTTGATCCAAGTTGTTGGGCACCACACCAGCCAGTCTTGTTCTTTCTCCACCTCTTCCTCATATTTCTCCACAGCTACCTTATTCTCTTTGCAATTTTCTCTAATTGTTAGTTTTGATACTATGTAGTGGTATTGAGTACTTGGAATTGTACTTTAGAATTTTTCATGGCCATATTTTGATAAATATAACTTTGGAAATTAGGTTCTAAAGAAAATTTTTGGAATTATTGGATTTATTTGCTAAGTATGCTCATAAGGTAAATAATGATACATATTTTCTAGATTTTTCAATTATTTACTTTGAGTAAATATTGATATCAAATAAATAATAAATTGATTAACATGCAAATAATGAATTTTATGAACTTTTGTTTTAAAAGGAAAATAAATTGAATATGTTATTTTCTTACCAAATATTATGCATATATGTTTAGAAGTCTTTTGTTGAATGTGCGTATTGCTTAAAATTATATATATATATATATATATATATATATATATATATATATATATATATATATATATATATATATATATGTTTTATAAATAGCTTTGCTACATTTTGAATTTTGGACTTTGAGCTTGACTATATAGACCTTGCTAGTTAGGTTATGCATTGATATTTTAATTGTTTTAAAACTCATTATTGTAGCCTTGCTACATAGTATAAATGTGGTATTCTGACACACTCCTCAAAGCATAAGTACGACATATCCTATCCCACTCTGTAGGTATAAGTATAGTTTTCTAACCTACTCTATATGGTATAAGTATAGTATTATGTCTAACTCCATAGGATATAAGTTGAATTACGATATTTCGAATTTTTTTCTTATTCTTATGAATATGAATATAATTACTTGAACAGACATAAGAATTCTTGATTATGAAATTATTTTATTACATACAATAATTTTATTTATATACTTAGTATTAGCAAGAAAATCTATTTAATATATTACTTAAATTATCTAATTGAGGTATTCATCTAGTAGGCTATTGAGCTCATTATTTGTTCTTTTCTTTTTTTACAAATCCAGAGATCTAGTTGTTGAAGAGGTACGAAATGAGAGTGTAACTAGATGCATGAGTAGAATGCTTGGATAGTGTATAATTAGTATTTATCTTTTTAGTATAAATATTGGAAGCATCTTTATAGGTTTCTTTCTTTTATTTGACATTTGGACAATAGTTGATGTTAGATTATTGTGAATAAAATTCTTGAAGTTTCTTGTTTGTTTTGGGATTTTTAATTAATAAATTTGGATTTTAGTTGCTCTAATTTTATTCCATGGCTTTATTCTATTAAGATATCGTGATGGATCCCTCGCATGCTTGCAGGGTAATGCCCGACGAGTGTGCAACTATTGCCATGTCTCCAACTTGTTATTTCGGGTCGGAAATAAAGATTCGGAAATAAATCCCTTAATGGATGCTCAGTTAACCACCTAACATGCCAAAAACTTATAGAGCAATCATTATCAACCAAAAAGGAGTACCATGATAAAAATAGTCCCAAGCCTTAGGAATGCCTTTTCAAAATTTAGAAGCCATAGAAAAGTTGGTCCTGAGCTCGAAATACTTCTCCTATCATAATTAAAATAAACCAATGTGTTCTAAATATGAGCATCAGTATTCAAAAACTACTACTTAGAAACAAAGACTACATTAAAATTTTTGAAAATTTTTCCTCCAAGGCAACCCTGAACTTTTTCTTTGCACACTGATTTCCACTTTGCCAAACAAAACCCACTTTTCTCATAGCTGACACCTTTCTAGAAAAAGAAATTTTTCTGATTCAATCAATTCTATTTATAATCTAGTTAAGAGCCCGAAAAATAGATAGATGGTAGATAGGAAGATTAGAAAGAACTGACTATACCAAAGTAGGTCACCCATATTGACACGACTTTAAAAGACCAACCTGCTATAACCTCTTTTAATTTTTATCATGCCTGGTAACCAATCACCTCTCTCAATTAGTCCATATGGCCTCTAAGAAAGACCCGGATATTAAGTTGGAAAAGAAGAGCTCTTGCAATTTATTACATTAGCAAGCCAATTATCAGAGTTATTGTTTTCACCAAAATGAATAAGTTCATTTATGGAGAGATTTGCAGACCAGGGACTACTTCAAATAGATAGATCTGGTTGATATCATTCTTAAGAAACAACAAAGTATCATCTGCAAATTGTAGAAAAAGAATCTTGACATCATTATCAGGCACAAGTTGATTAACCAAATTATGTCAAGCATGATGAAGCATTTCGCTACAGCATCAGCAATGGATTCATTACCATTTCAATTAGGGTTCTTTCCAGAATATTAACATTTAAATTATTTTAGGTTACAAAAATAGGTGACAAAAATACAAACTGCAAAGATTTTTCTCTAGCGTTACAAATTTCCTTGTTTTCCCTACTTTTTTGATCAAACATATTGGAATTGCTTATTACCGTTGCAACCTGCCATTTTTATTGGGCACTAAGTTGCTTACAATTTTTTTTTTTTATAGTGAAAACGGCTACTCATTTTATATAACTCTAACATGAGTATATCCTGCTGGATCACGGAAAAGTAAGGAATACAAATGAAGAGGAACGTCCGATGCAGACGTTCAAAGAAAATTTCCGGAGTGCCGGGCGACAAAAGAGACGACTCAGTTGCTTACAATTTTGAAGTCATACCTTCTTTTCTATTTTAACAAAAAAGGGGTCCGGCCATCTTGTTTGAAATCTTATTGGTTTGCGTATCATAAGTATATGATATTGTTTTGGAGGCCATAACTGACTTGTAGTAACCATATTCTACCACAACTTTTGATTAAAGGGATCATATGTACCTTTAGAATGTAGCTGATTAAAAAGTCTTCTTCCTCTTCCTTTGCAGAACTTGGCTCCTACATATTCAGAAGGCAAAAAAATGTTCAAGTTATGAAACTTTCAAGAAAATAAAGCTAAATTTTTAACAAAAGAAATAAATACCTTCGCAACAGCATTTGTTTCTCTATCTTCATTTGTGCTTGATTCCATGTCTCTTTTAGGCACCTTTTCGGACGATTCTTTGAAAATGAAAACAATTGAGATTGAACTTAACGTATAAAGCACCTAAGAACTTGCAATCCATGTTTGAGGAAAATAATAGAAAATTTTAAATTATAGTTATATAAATGATAAAAAATGTATTAAAATAATGATTTTCTTATTCATTTATAGACTTTTTGTAATTTTTCATATTTATCTACTCTAACAAATACAGTAATTTATTACTTCCTTATTTATATGTAGTTGGTATTTCTACCTTTTAATTTATTTTCACTCATAAGATTTTTATGATGATATTTTGTTATTCATTTTACGATGATTTTACTTTCTATAGTTTATTTGTTACAGTAATCAAAGAATAAAAAAAGAGATATATTTTTTTTGGCATGATTTTACGGAAATGAAAATATTTTATTAGATTTTTCTTTATTTGTTACATATCTACGCTTGAGAGATGGACTTGGCTACATTCAATTAGATCTCTAGTCAAAATTGATTTGGTGTAGATGGAACAATGGGCATCTCATATTGATGATCCATGCATATGGATATGATCTACTATTTCTAAACTATTTGCACGGTAAAAATCATGTGATTTAGAAATTCATAGCTCATGCATCAAGTTGTTAAAATATTGAATAGTTTAAATAATATGAAATAATATATATTTTCTCGTCTACTTGATATACAACTAGGGGTCTCCAAGTTATATGAGTATTAGTGTGTAAATAATTTAGAGGTAGTAGATTGTATTCAATGGCTTGGATCATCTAGACTTGACCATATTTATTTGGAGATGCACTCGAGTTTAGCCAAATCTCTCTCTCTACCAAAGGAGAAAGGAGAGCCAGAAAGAAAGATTATTTGAGAGAGAAATTTGATTTGCTGGAGATTTTTTCAATATTATGATGAGGGTACCTTCGAGAGAGTGCGGGATTTAAGAGAGTTTCGATAGGGTTCTTTCAGAAAGAAAAACAACATATTTGTGAGATCACAGATATTAAATACATGGATCACTTGAGTCTTTGCTGCTCGAGAAAACAGCACGGTGCAATCTTCTGGTGGTTTTCTAGCATTTAGACTTTCAAAACGGTGTAATTAAAATAAAAATTAATTTGTAAGATGCAGCTACGTACACAAAGAAGTTTAGTAACAGCTCAGTCTAGCTACAATGCCTTCTATCATTAAAATAGTACGGATTATTATTATTTCCTCCAAAAATTATTGTTTGCTTTGAAGTCTTATTAAACTTGTGTTCGTTAAAGAATAAAAAGGATAGTATTTTTAAAAATTTGTAATTATATAATAATGGGTATGACAAGAATAAGAACCAGATTCTCTCACCAAATGCATCTTCAGCACTCATCATTTCTTTAGAAAACTCCAACGTTTCCCTTGCAGTCATCTCAGCATGGTGGAGATCATATTGGCCAATATATGTGCACATTCTTGGAGAAATGTAACGATTCATTATTTGTCCATTATATGTGACTCTTCCAGTGACCTAGATCAAGTAAAATTAATAAATACTAGCCAATAAACATAACAAAAGGTAAACAATATACCGTAGGCTAATGCACTTGCGTTCTTCCATTCTTAAGAGGCCTTTGTAAGCATTTACCTTTAATTTGGAATCTAATTTTCCAGACAAAGCTTTCAAGAATGTCGACTTTCCCGATCCGGGAGATCCAAGGATAAGAGTCATCCTAACATAAATTTATTAAAATAGAGAAATTAGTTTGATTTATTCACATTGTGAAAAGATAAGCTAAGAGAAATTCAAATATTGTAAATGAAACTAGAATTATAAACCTTGTATGTAAGGACTTTATTTTGTTAATAACTGGTCTCAACCTTGGATAAAGGAGGTGAATTGTAGCAGGTTGACAGTCAATATGAAAACATAGTCACATCTTAATAAGTATGAATCCTAAGAAAACTGTTGGGGTATTCCCTACTAGTAATGTACTGCATAGATATCAGGTGTAGCAAAAAGTGGGAGATGGTTAAATATGGCACTCCTCAAAAAAAATGCACCATATCAAAACTTGAATGTTGTCAAAAGTGGGTAAGGATTTGCATACTTCAATGAATGGGTGTGGGTAAAAAAGTTAGTCTAGAAAAGTCGGACACATTTAGCAACTTGGAAAATATGATGGTTGACAGACATAATGATTGAACTGATAGATACAATGGCTAGAAAGAGACTTGACATAGTTTGTCCGCAAGAGACCAAGTGATGGGAGAAAAAACAAAGTGTTTACACCCTATCCAAATTTAGTAGAGGGCGATGAGTAAGCGCCATATGGCTAAGGTTTGATGAAGTAAAGACAAATGGTAATTACGTGACCCTTAATTGCTAGGTTGAATATGGTCCTACTATGAGAAATCTTACTTGCGGTGGTATGGACCAAAGAGGTAGAATTTAGCAGTGTTGTTAAGCAGGTCGACAGGCTAACCACAGAAATAAAATGTATGAAGTCGGATGGTTGGCAGGTATAGGTTGAAGTGATTGAATTGGTCTCCAAGATATTTTGCAAGTATAGAAGACTATATTGTAGGTTGGAGTAAAGAAAGATGGCCAATGTAAGACGTCTAAATAGATCAAGGCTGAAAATATATGATTATTGGCCTAACAATTGGTGCAAGGCAACTATGCCAATAAACATGCATAGTGGAGGATAATTGACATTAGTTATCAAAATTGCTAGGAGTGGAGGCTAGACATGGTGGCAACCATTAGAGTAGGTACTTATTATTTGTTAGTATAAATATATGAAAATGTACCTTATAAAAATCCTTCAATAATAATCCAAATCTATGCATTTTATTTTATCTTACTTCTTAATCTACCAGTAGTTTTTACCCTAAGAGTAGCTATAACTTAGAATTTCTACTACCGCCAAATGCTACACCCCTATCCTTGTCTAGATTTATCTATTTCAAAAGATGCTTTGATGGTGATATAAGTCCTCGAAGGTCAAAGCTCCTAGACCTACGCTACTCTTTATCCTCTCTTTAATCATGATCTTCTGGCTAATCCGATGCCAATGGTCAGGGGCGGCTCAATACATTCTGGGGCCTAAGACGAATCCAATGAACGAGGCCTTTTTTTTAATAATATTTTTTTTAATAAATATAAAATACTTATAAAATATATGAAAATAGGTAGCTATCAAGTACACTATTTCAACAAAGATACATGAATCTAACAAAGATAGACAAGAAGATTTTTTAATTTAATATAATTCTTGAATGGAAGCACATAAAAGTAATTACTCTAAATGAAGGGCCATGAAACTGATTAAAAAACTGAGATAATGCTTGGCAATACTGTTTACCATATCAAGCAAGAGCCGAATAGGAAAAGGTCTTCCCATGGCACTTCATGGTCAAGGTAAAGAAAAGAATTTGTCCATAAAGGAACCTCTCTATAAGAAAAAGTAGGGTCATTATGGGAAATTCACTCCATCTAATTAATAAAAGTCCCGTCCCACCATCTCTCCTTCGAGTGAGTACCCAAGCAGCAACTGTAACATCACAGCACAGCAGCCATTCAACCCCCTCCCTCCTTTTCTCTCTCTACCACCCAAGAGGGGAGAAGAAACCGAGAGGAGAAAACTAAAAGAATCTCCACCCTCCAAGAAGTCCATCTCCAATCCCCCTATCTTTCTTCCGGATGGCCCAGCTGGATCAGGAGTAATGTTAAGGAAGGAAAACCAAGACCAAAACCAAAAAAAAGAAGGGATGAAAGATAAGAGTGGCTTCAGGCGTCTATCAAGCCAACCAAATTCCTCTTCTCTCTCTCTCTCTCTCTCCCCACCCAAAACAAAACTACTGTCCCCAACATCCCAAGTTGCCCCTCTGCAGGCCAGGAAACTCTCCACCTCCCTTCCATCAAGGGGGAAGACTCGTAGGCCGTAGCCAGCTACTGATCCCGTTTTGTATGGAGCCTTTGCTTCCTTTTGGTTAGTCTCCCGTGGGCCTTCCAATGGCCCGGGGCCTTAGGCGACTGAGGCGGTCGCCTAAGGCCCCGGGCCGGCCCTGTCCTTCAAGCTCTTTGTGCTTTTCTTTGAAAACCTTTGCCATCATCCCTTGGGAAACTTACCTTAAAATTCCAGGCTCTTACAAAAGTAACAAAAAACAAAGTGTAAAAAAAATAGAAAAGAAAAAAAAAACAGAGTCAGAGTACTCTCAAAAAATAGAAAAATAGATATAGAAAGAAAAAAAGACTCCTGCACTACACAAGAGAAAAAGTCTAAGGTTGGATATGATGCTTCTAGTGTGGAAAACTAGACCCTATCTACAGATTGCAAGAAGACAAAGGGGAAAGAAAGGAAGCAATTATTAATTGTTGAAGATGTGGAAGAGGAACGTGCAAGTCATGAAGCCTCTCCTATTTGTGATGACTATGGGAATGGACTATAGGAGGAAATTGTACATAGAGATTTTTGGATTCTCCAATTCAATTTACTTTTTTTTGGCATACTAATCTTCGAAGCACAAAACCTCATCGATCAAATTGTCTTTTTCTTTCTTTCTTGTTGCGTCACCTAATTGTAGCGGCCAGAGTGTCTATATCGAATCTAGTAATCCTTCTGAATTATGAAAAATAGGATTATTGTTATAACTATCATAAAAAAAAATAATATTTATCTTTTCTTGAACAAGGACTAACATTGTTATTATGAAGAAGCCTATTTGACCGATATGGCCGCATCTAGCTTTCCAAGACATTGGAGTAGTTATGCGAAAAGTCACCGAGCACTTTGAGAGGAAAGACCCAACCCATATGAGGATAAGTATTTAGGAGTCCAGTTTATTTATTATATCATGGGTGAGGACCCGATGATGCCCCAGTATATGTGCATAAATAGTGAAAGATTGGAGTTTTCTTGTGACATAAATAAAATGAACTCTGTAATTTTCTTTAAAAATACTTCGGTATTAAGGTATAACTACTTGCCTTCCTTCAAACTATAATATAGAATACAAGGATGAGTGAATGGATTTATCTCTACCTAGGCCCTTTATCAGTGTTTGAATTATTTTAAAAGCAATTACGTCGAGATCAGAGAAGCTAAATCAAGCACGGATCAACCTTTTGCCAACCTTACCAAGAGAATAAATAATTATATTTAACATACACGCAAACAAATCAATAATATATGAGGATTTAGGTGAAGACAGAAAGCTTACCTCTTAGGCTTTATTAACCCTGTTAGGCCATGAAGGATTTTAACAGGTTTCTTCTTCGTGGGATATAACTTTAGCAATCCCATTAGCTCCTGCCCAAAATGTTAAAACTCAGTTGTTATTAAAATACAAATCAAGGCATACGTACACTCGCACGTACATCTGTAAACTTGTACACATGCACATTTCTACTATTTTAAATTAAGGCATAAAAGTCCCCAATAAAATATGTTCAGTGCGAAACCCAAATTGACTATTAACAAAGAGATCAAAATTTGAGATGTCTAAATAAACCTGACAAACCCCAGCTATAAAATAAAACAATTCTTTTGATTAATCATTGATAAACCATTGCTTAGAAACTCGAATTCGATGTAGCTTATTCTTTTTTCTTTCTTTTCCGTGAACACTTGGGATACACTACGTTATCCATTCATGATTCCAGAGTGGTAGCCTATCTTGCTTATGAGAAATATTGGATCGAGTTATTCTTAAGTACTATGATGAGAAGTAACCCTGCCGAAATCAGTACCCAAGCCAACATACAATGACTTTACCAACTCAAGCAATTGGCTCTTCATATTATAAGACTTCTGTTGATTACCCATTCAAAACTTATACTACAACATTAGAAGAAGAAGAGTCATTCTTCTAATTGTTCTGCATATTATTACATATATATCAGCTGCAGATCCAAAACTTCTACTGCAGTGTTAGTAGCAGTAGAAGAACAAGTGCACACAATATGTTTTAGTGGGAAGTGAACATTTATGGATGGGGCCTTTGACACCATTTTAGTTCCTATCAGAGCTGATTGCCTCATGATGCAGATAGGTGCCATGTTATACTGGGTATGAGATTGGATACTACCTACTTAAATTTCTACAAGCTAATTAGCCATTTTTATGGTCTCTCACCCATTTCGTCAACAAAGAAGAAGGTAAAGGTGTTACCGAGGAACAACAAGCACAATTCTCTTTAGAGCTATATTATTGTATTAGTCATTGTTTACCAATACTTTGGCTCGGTTTCAACTCTTGGCCTGTCTGACTTGAAAACACCATGTCAAGCAACCGGCTGGAATTGGCTGCACCCATCAGCACATCCAAGGGTTTGGTGTTTGTTTAGATACCCACTTCACCTATGGAGGGTGACAGGCAACAATATCACCTACTCTAAAATGTGAAGGGCATTTGAGCCATTACCTAGGTTAAGATTAATCATGTTAAAAAACATAATGCCTCGACTATGCCGGCGCATTAGGTATCTTATGCTGATGTGTCAAGCTTATCTCCGCAGGGCTAGGTTTATGCTTGATATTTTATCATGAACGGGACAAAGCCACTCGATCCAATCATATGATTTTATTTTTTTTAGTAATTTTAAATTGCTTTTTTTTTTCTTGTTAGCAAAGTAGTAGTCTATAAATATGTAAATTTTATGAGTTTGGGATTTAAAGAATCATAATTACTTCAAGGAATTATGAAGTGCCAATCCTATGCATGTCTAAATCCAATCTTCAAGGAATTGATCCCAATGGTAATTTAATAACCAGATGGAGGTTTAATTTGATTCGATTGATCCGCCACTCACGAAGCTACGAGAATCTACAATTGAGTTGTTTAGAGATCTCAAAAAGAAATTTATAATAATCAGTATCAAATATTGCAACTTATGGCCGTACAAATCTAGTATCAGATTCGGTCAATAATAGAAATCTCCATTATTATGAAAAAGATGGTGACAGTGACTATTGCCTATTGCCTAATTAATTGTGTCATGAAAAAATATAAAACACGAGCTTCAATGAAGATAAAGAAATCAATAATGGCTGGTTTGATGGAAAATAATTCAAAGAACCCACCCCACATTGATGATAATTAATACCATGCACCCACGGCTAATTATTACTGATGAACAATTTCAACAGTACATGGAAGATGTGGTCACAAAAGTTCGACTATTGATAGAACCTTCATAGTGATCATGGAAAAATCGATGGTGGGAAAAGTAATAGATATCATTAAAAATACGTGTGTTAAAGAGAGAGCATATTCAGATGATTATTGTGATTGAATCATAACAACATGAAATCCGGTGCCATTAACGAGTGCAATTTTTTAATTATTTTGGCATGACAATGTCAATAATTAATTTGAAGAGCCGAGGAGTGATACAATTACTACCCTAAGAAAGAAACCATGCGGGCCTTTATTTATTTTCTACAGTTCATTCTTGTTTCCTAGTAATTCTTGGGTTAGGTTTTTTCTTTGTTAGCCAAGTTGGCAGGAATCTACTTCCTACTATAATATTTCAAATGAAAGAAAGTAAAAAGAATAGAAAATATATGACAAATAAGATATTCGATGATTTCAAAAGGATGGGGACCTCCAAATTTTTTTTAAAAAAAAAAATATTAAACTGATTTTTTTTTTTGCATATAAGACCATATATTATTTGACTGACAAGAAAAAGACCCGGCCACAGAAATAATAGGAGAAGTGAAATGATTTATAGAAAATAAGTAATTGAGCAAAGAGGGATAACAAATCTCCTGTTTTTTTTTTGTGTTTGTGGGGTACTGAGCAAAGCAAGTCAACAAAACTGAAGTTGAATTAACTTTCTATGATTAACGAATACAGAACATCTTTGGCACTTAATAACAAAATCCAAGGATTCAGCTGAATAGTATCTCTTGGGATGTGAAGGATGCATCATTGCTCTCCATTTAGCCACATATTAACGAATCTAGAGGCAAGATGCATGGATAAAATTGCACAGGGTGATCAAATGGTCCACTTTAGGGTGAGGAATAGAGCACTCAAATTAAGTGTCTTGCACTAATCACTTTTCTTCGTTAAATGGCACACTTTATGGTTTCAATTCAAAGGGAGCAACAAGAATACGACACACGGAGTGATTTTTTTCAGTGATATTTTTATATATGTTACTTAAGCATTTTTTGATATCATTAAAGTTGAAATCTAACATCCATTAATTACAAAGGATCTGTCCACAAATATGAAGTTAAGAAAAATAATAAGATTAGAAGGTAATCTTGGGATCATGCATGCATCCGGTTAGACGCTCATCAGACCACTCTGATCACGAGCAATGCATCGATGCAAGCTAGCATGTGCCTCACAGGGTTACATGCACCGAAGAAACACATCTCACACATCTCTATTCCTGATCAAACGGCGGGTGATCCACCATGTGCTGCAATAAAGGTGTGACACAGTGACTGCGTGGAGAGTTAAAGATGGGAGCCAAAACGACCATGCATACCTGGGCTACGTCGATGGTAGTATTGACAAGGGTTGGAAGAACTCTTCTCCCAACATCAACTTCAGCCTCCACAGACAAATCCTCGAACCGGACTTCAACCTTTGGAGCATCACTTCCCAACCTAACATCACATCAAAGCATATGCACACATATAAAACACCTAGAAAACTCACAACATGTCATCTATCATCTCCTCCCTCTTTCATGCATCTTCCCTATTATAAGCCGTGGTTTGCTTGCTACCTTGTATTCCTTTCTTGCAGCTTCTGAAGAAATTTTTCATGATCTTCTTGTGTCAGATCTGGAACATCAGATATTTCCATGGCCTCTGTGTGTGTGTGTGTGTGTGTGTGTGTGTGTGTGAGAGAGAGAGAGAGAGAGAGAGAGAGACTTGGTTTCTTTGACAAACTTCTTTGAGCATAGAAAGGAGGAGATAAGAGGTGTGTGCATATATAGGCGGGGTACTGAGGGGTGATGAGAAGCTTTAACGCAGGCTAACCAGTGGAAGTTCTCTTCCAATGTGTCATATTTCTAAACCACATCGCTAGCTGCATGGAAGTAGGCCGAAAACGACTTTCCGCTTAAATGCATTGGCGTATGGCTGGGGTTGCAAATCATTTTGTCGGCATTCATCCGGACCTTTTTGTCATAGTTTAATCGTTTACGAAACGAAGAACAAAAAAATTAACTAGTAAGGAATCTTTTTTTCTGATGTTGGCATTAGAAAAATGAAAAGTCTTGTAATAATCATAACCTTAGGTAAAAAAAAAATGAAGCGAGAAAAGCATAAGGGAGAAAATAAGAGAATCCATTCTTTAGAGGTCTAATTGGTACTGATGATGAAAGAATATTACGTAGGGTCAGTGTGCCCCACAAGTTAGGTATGCTGTCGCCAATTTGATTTTGTTAGATATATTAATACTTGTTGGACAACTTTTGGTAATGAGATAATCTCTGTGGTTAATTTAATCTGATTTTCTATTGAATCCAACTTGTGACTGCGGCAAACTTCCATATATAGCCAATAAATTTAAAGATTAAATTTCTTTTATTTAGTACAATAATAGTCCTTATTCGTTATCTGCACAATTATATATATATATATATATATATATATATATATATAGGATTGAAACTGTTGTCCTTAAAATTTCCCTAGAAGTTAGAAAATGGCCTACCAGTAAACTACAAAGGATTCTAAAGAAACAAATATCTCCCAAGGATTCTAAAGTTTAAATTACATGGAGCAATGCTCTACGAAAATACCTAATTCCATATCAATATACTAGGGGTAAAAATATATCAAGATAGAGTCATGTCACAGAAATTTTTTTTTAAAAGAATATAAAAAGAAACTTAGACATAAAATTGTCTCGCTTATAAAAGAACTGTGAAGAATAAAGCCAAATATTGAAACCATCTATTTTATCTAAGTAACTGGTTTTATTTTTGTAAAGTAAATACTATCAATATGCATTACTTTCTTTTGACAATCTATTGTTTTCCTGTTAAACAAAGAAGTGATAGAATAAAAATTTTTTGTTAAATAAGAAGTGGTAGATTTTTTTAAGAAAGGGAATATACACGAGTACTCATTCCAGTGCCCTCATGAAACTGTGGACCAACTGAGCACCATTCTCTGTTGAATGTTTATTTTTGTTTTGCTTTCTAATGTAGTAATAGGTCTTTAATTGCATCTTTGTTCTTGACTCATGGCATCGGATAACTCACTAATGATCAAGTTAATATAAGTAGATCATTGTGACATCTTGTTTTCCTAAGCGTCGATACAGGCTCTAAAAAGTGCAAGGAAAAACTATTTATTTTGTAGTGGTTGTTTGATTTACCTCATTTCTGAGGATTTCAACTTCATTATTTGACCAGAAATTACATTCATAATAGTAATCTCAATCTGATTCTTAAGTCTTTGTAAGAATATTTTGATCATGATATATTGTTGTCATTGCGTGAAATCTCCATCATAATAAAGGCGTGATTCAAAATGATTGAAAGATATATAATTGAGAATCACGGAAATATTCATTGAAGAATTAAAAGCTTCCATCTAAAATGGCATAGAAGTGTCTAAAGAAATAATAAAAGAGAAGCAGCAGCAGTTAAAGTGTAAATCTTGAAAGCTAATAAAGAAAGTATAAGAGTTTCAAGGTAAAGAAGGCGTCGAAGCTCATTTGATGTAGAAAACTAACGCTGTTATGGAGTAGAATGTCGAGTTCTGATGATGTCCTTCAATCTTATCACTTTCTCTGTATTTATAAAGGAATCTGGACTTTTTTTTAACCTGAATGACCGCCACTAAGTAGTTATTTCCAGCTACAACTACCTTTTAGATAATTGTTTCTTGAAATAATAGGTTTCCTCATTGATAAACCGCTTCTAGCTGTCCCTTCATGAATGACATTTCTCGTCTGCTTTCAGAAAAATCATGTGTAACTTCCAAGTCATCCAAATAGATAATTAGGATAAAAGTCAAAATTTTGTCAGATATTTAACTAATGCACAGGTTAAAAATCTATCAGACAGAAGAACCGATTAGCTTTTGACTAATCAGTTAATATTACTTAATATATAGGTGGTAACGTATGCCCCCTGCAGCTAAATGAAAATATGACTTTTTGTTAAGTTGTGAAGCAAGTTATGACAACTAGACGAAGAAATGAATATACTAAAATTTCATATCATCATATTTTCAATCAACACAGTTATCTTATAGTCATCTTTAACCGATCAATCATGCCATGTCTCTTAGTCTATCGAGTGGAATTTCAACCGTATTTTTAATAAAAATATTCACCAGTCACAACTTTAGATTATCATAACTTAATCGATCACTATGGTCACCGATTTATATTGATTGTCATTTTTTGAAACAGTTAATTGATCAATTATAGTAAGCAGAATTATAGCAAGTGCTACTCGGTTAATCATTGGCTGATATAATATATAGTCCTGCATATTTGTATGATCCACTGTATAGATACATGGTATTTGTTATGCTCTAATATCGGAGCGTGATAGTAGCCCTGGCTAGTTGGCCAGAGCCTGATAATTTAACAGAGCAATAAATGAGATATGACTGTTAGAAGTATGCCCTAGAAGCCAATTTGGCTGACGCATTATTTTATTCTGGAACATAAATTTGTACTTGACCTAATTAAGTTGGGCATTCTTTTCATTCATGTTCTTATGTGTCCATGAATCGTCCAAGGAATTAATAAGATGATGACGCATATTCTCAAGAGTTGAAAATTTGAGGCATGTGTCATTGGTGATTAATTCCTGAATTGCTCCTAATTGATGGATAGGGAGAGAACGGTGATTGATCCGCTGAGATTAGTGCACATATTGCTTTCTTTGATGGACGAGTCTTGAGTCCACAGTGTAGGGACACTGGAGCAATTGTGCAAGTGCTTGTTAGAGAACAAGGGTACTGAGCGTGACCAAGACAAGAAGTCACTTGGATGTCTATCCACTCGTCAGTGACTTGCTTGATGTTGCAGTAGTGTGACTGGTCCTTTGACCTGCGATGCTTCGGCTGCTCACAGTGAGGTTATTGTAGTTTGACTGCACACATACATGGTCTCTAGCCATATGGGTCCATGCAGTGTAGATTGGCTGCAGTAGGTTCACTGTAGGAGTAGGGTATGCACCTATAAGGAATCTATCGACCTTGATAGATAGGGAGAGATCCTATGTGATTTATAAGACTGAGTTCGTAAGGCCTCGGTCGAGGCAGTAAAAATAGTGGAGAAAGAGTTTTCCACTCTCGAACTTAAGTCGAATAAATCTTGACATATGACAGACAATGGGGTTTGACGAGTTGTCCATGACCTCCGTCCTGAAGGGATCCACGATAGTAGGACTGTATCACATGATAACTGCACCTAGAGGTTCATCATTCCATTCTGCTGGGTAGCCACTACATGCTGCTAGGTGTCACTGGTGGATGGTGAGACTCACAGGGAATATCTCGATGATCAATAAACTTTGATGAGTTGAGTTAGAACTGTTCCAACCCATTGAAAGGAGTTTTCAATGATATTGTGATAGAGATTGCAATATATCTCACTACCAGTCAGAATAGAACCTATGGGGTCACACACACTAGAGGTATTGACCGATCAGATGGTTGAAACGTGATTATGAATCACAAGAAATCAATTCGATTGATAATCAGTTGAAGAAGGAACAATGGAAATTAATTAATTGGACTTAAAACACGAATCCTACTTGGAGTAGGATTTCTGGAATCCTAATTGGATTAGGACTGGGAATCCCACTTGGACTAGGACTGGGAGTCTTACTTGAAGTAGGATTCCTACAATCCTAATTAGATTAGGATTTTGAATTCAATATGGATTCCTACTTAGAATAGGATTCCTAGAAGTCCTAATTAGATTAGGACTTCGGATTCAAATAAGAGTCCTAATTGGATTAGGACTAAAATTAAATAAAGCCTAATTGGATTAGAATTTCTTAAGTCCTAATTAATTATTAATTTAATGAATTAACAAGACTCCTAATTGGATTAGGATTGAAAAGTTCAATTGAGTCATAATTGATTTGAGTTCTAATTGGATTAGGACTTACCTAGATTAAACCCAATTGGTTCAACTTTGGACTAAGCCTAATTAGATTAGGACTTAGCCACATTAGGGCCTCCCAATCCTTACTTAATGAGGACTAGGGCAGCACAAAAGGGAGGGGCTCACGCCCCTCCCCTTTCTCTTGGTTGGTGCGGCAACACAAGAGGGGCCGGCGCCCCTCTTGGAAAATTGTAAGGAGCTCCTAATTAGTAGGAGCTCCACACGCCATAAAAGGGATGCAAGGGGGCAGCACCTAGGGCATGAGAATCCTCTTCCCTCTCCAGCCGTGAGCCCCCTTCCTCCTCTTGGTTTTCAGCTGCAAGCAAGGGAAAGGAAAAGAAAGGTGTTGGCAGCCCTCCCTTCCTTCTTCCAACGCAGGGAAAAGAAAAGGCTGCAAGTAGCCTTTGGTTCTTCTCCTTAGAGCCTCCTTCTTCTTCCTCCTCCTAAGCATAATCAAGAGTTGATTCAAAGGAAAAAAATCAGCCATCTAAAGTAGTCTCTGCAAGGAAGCTAGCACCCCGGGGAGACAAGGAAACTTTGATCGGTCCTCTGGTTCGTGTGGATACCCGTAGAGGCCGGACGCGTGAACGGCTTCTAGCGAACCTTCATCCTAAACCACGAACTTCAGTTTGCGGTGATCATCTATCCGCACAAGGTGAAGATCTAATCTTCATAATTAGTTTAAAAGTTTTTAATTCTAATCTATCTACGAATGGTTATTCAACAACGTTCATAGGATGAACGTCGATCCCGCGCATGTCTCTTCCGCTGCCATCTGAAAAGTTTTTTAATTTTTTGCGGCATGGGCGGGTTCCCAACAATGACAACCAACTAGAATTTGGTACTAGTCATGCCAATATAAAAGCAAGATGTTTCATGTTTCCAACCTCCCATCCCCATCCACTTGAAGAAGACTATATGTATTAATAATATCCTCTGTTTTTGGCTGGAGGATGACCATAAATTGTCACATATCATTCTTTTCATTTTCAGATTTGTCAAAGAAACGGTTGGAATACCATAAATCAAGCATGTTAGTGGATCGAAAACAGTGAACTTTAAACAAATAGTTGGATCAAAAGCACACAACCCAAATGATTTGATCGGCCAAAAAGCCTCTGGTGGTCGTAGCTCCGCTAAAACCTCACCTATCCGTGAAATGAGTGCAGATATTCTAGGTTGTTGTCACCTCATCCAGCCATGGCAACGTTTTTTGTTGGCTCCACCTGATCGGGTTAAGTACTTAAGTGTCACTTGTACTGGCCAGCTGAAACTATGCAGCTGAGGCCAATGGGCCAGAGGTTGACAAGTAAACAGAGCAATGGATGAGCCATGACAGCCAACTTCAATTTGGCATCGATTCCACCGATGTAAAAGCAAGGTGTTTCAATTTGGACACGGACCCCTGGTGCTCGGGCTGGGTGAGGAGGTGGCTGGGAAGGAGGCTGACAGCGACGGGCAGGCCGGAAAGGTGGATCACCTTTCGATGGTGAGGAAGGTGAGATCGACGGTGATGGGGGAGGATTCCGGATTGGCTGAGGGTGAAGGCATTGGTGGTGGGCCGGCCCAATTAGGGGAGAAGAAAGTTGGGGCCCTATGCGGCAAGGAGTAGGGGTCGGATTCGCAGCACGATGCGGAATGAAGATCCTTGTTTGGAACTGCAGGGGAGCGGCCAAGCCCTCCTTCAACACTTCATCTAAAAGATTGCTCCAGGTGAACTACTCGGATATCTATTTTTTGTGTGAGACATGGCTTTTTAGAGATGGCCTCTATCGAGCTTAGCGTCGTCTTTCGGCTGCTTGGGAGTCCTTTGTAGTGGATTCTCAGGGCCTGTCGAGGGATATTTTTGTTTTGTGGAAGTGGAGTGTTGCCACTGTAGATGTGTTCCAAAACTGCCCCAAGCAAGTTATAATGGTAATTTCAGAACCTAATGAAACTCTTTGGATTTTATCTGATGTATATGCTAGTACTGACTATAGGATGAGGAGAGCCCTCCAGGGTGAGGCCACCAACCTTGTTGCCCAGGGGATCCTAATCATGGTCATAGGCGACTTCAACTGCATTCAAGGATCTAGTGAGCATATAAAAGGTAGGGTCTACACTGATAAGGTGGAGAGAAGGAAGTTTCAGAACTTCTTGATGGCGAATGGGTTGGTGGACCTCGGGTTCTCTAGGCCGACGTTCACCTAGTGCAATAACCGTTCGGGCCACACCAGAGTGTGGGAGAGGATTGACAGGGCTGTTGCGTCAGCATGTTGGGTCCAACGCTTTCCTACATATCAGGTTCGCCATTTGCCCCAGTTTACTTTTGATCCTGTCCACTCTTGATCACTACTAGTTCTAGCTCCAGTCATTGTAGTCCCTTCCGCTTTGAGTTGTGGCTCTCATACCCTCAATCCTAGAATATTGTTCGGGGCCTGGGGGATGCCAATGTGAGGGGAGGCCATGAAGAGGGTCCTTGCAAGTTGGGACTCACCAAGCAGAGGTTGCGCAGATTGAACCGTGAGGTGGTGGGTAACATCTTCAAACGATTGGAGGAGATGGAGGTGTCTATTGTTAACCTTCAGGGTAGGAAAGATAGTGGTGATGAGCTACCGGAGGCCGACATGGTTGCACTGCGTCAGAAGCTAGCTATGCATCATTCCTTCTTGCGGCAGCAGGTCTGTTGACCCCCTAATGGATTTTGATGAATACAAAATACTAGAGTATAATTCCATTTATCTTAGCAATTTACTTGAGGATTTCATGTGTTTAATTAAGAATATTGTTAAGAAATGTCTAGGCAAGTTCCCATAATTTTTATGAATTTATTGAAGAATTTTTGAGATGAAGAAAACAGATCAGGGACAGGCGAGACGTCTCCGGTTTGTTCCAGAGACGTCTCTGGCACAAACAGGAAGAACTGGCACGTTTGGAGACGTCCCCGACACCTGGCGAGGCATCTCGCAGGGTCGGAGTCGACTCTCTCAGAAGCGGAGTCGACTCTCTCAGTGGCGGCAGAAAGGCCGATTTCAAGAGATGCGCGCGAGCCGTCTCCACAGTACGCGGAGTCGTCCCCGCAAGTAAAAGCTGAGTTTCCGAGTCGTCCCCAGAGAGTGCGGAGTCGACTCTCTCAGGGTATTCCAGAGGATGTCTTTTTCGGTGATAAGGCAGCGGAGACGTCCCCTGAAAGAGCGGAGTCGACTCTCTCAGAGAATTCCAGAAGACTTGTTTTTCGGAGATATAACGGCGGAGTCGTCCCCAAGGCAGCGGAGTCGTCCCCATGCAAAAAGCGCAAACAAGCCGAGACGTCCCCGTAAAGTGCCGAGGCGACCCTCTCAGAAAAACAGAAAAACAAGGATTCAAACCGTTCATCATCGGAGTCGTCCCCGTAAAGCGCCGAATCGACCCCAAACAACGTCAAAAGTAAAATCTTACAGCCGAGACGTCTCGCGTTGAAGCGGAGACGTCTCCGAAGCGCCTGGGACGCGACTGACAACTTTTTCAGGTTTGGTTTGAATTTCAAACTCCCTTAACTTTATCTCTAACGGCTATATTTGCTTTTTGGGCTATAAAAGGGAGCTCTTAAGTGCTTCCCAACAACTTCTAACCAACCCAACACAAGATCATTCAAGAGAGAAGAAAGAAAAAGAGGTTCAAGGGAGTTAGTGCATTCAAGTGAAGAAATCAAGTGCCTTCAAGCTTTCCAAGTGATTTCGTGCTCAACTACTCTCCTCCGCTAGGCATTCAAAGCTCACATTCAAGCCAATGCGATCCACATCGGAAGAACCACCATTTCCTACGCTTCCAACGGCTAAAAGGGTTCTTCCGGGTTCTATTATTTCTCACTGTTTTATTTGCTTCTTGAGAGCTTTTAAATCCTTGTAAAACTTTTTCAATATTGTGCTTGTTCCAGTCAACGGACTTGGAACAAGGAAAAGGCGTCCCAAGCCTAGGTGAAATTGGGGGTTATAGGGTTCGTTGTTAGCCCGGTGTAAAACAACGAGTTGGGTAGTGCACTCGCAAAACTACCGGACTGTAATCTTGGATTATAGTGGAAATTCCCAAAGGTGCTCTGGGGAGTAGATGTAGGAGCAGTGGAAGCTCCGAACCACTATAAAACCTTGTGTTTGCGATTGATTGTTCTCATACCTCTATCTTTACTTTAGTTCATACATTTGTGTGTTTTATTTTTAATTAGGCAAAAAGTTTTAAGACACCCAATTCACCCCCCTCTTGGGTGACCATCTCTGGGCAACAAGTAGTATCAGAGCTGGTGCTCTGTGTATATCTTGAAAGACCTAACCGTCTTAGCCAAAGATCTAGATGGCAACACCCTTTAACAATGTTCCTGCTGAGGGGCAGGCAACCAATAGACCTCCACTCTTCAATGGGACAAATTATACCTATTGGAAGACTAGAATGAAGATTTTTATTCAAGCACAAGATTATGCCTTGTGGAGGGTCATAATCAAGGGACCACACGAACCATCTCACATGGTTAATGGCATTCAAGTTCCCAAACCTGAGGAGGATTGGGATGAGAATGACAGTAAGATGGTTCAACTCAATTCTAGAGCCATGAACTCATTATTCTGTGCTCTAGATGTAAATGAGTTCAATAGAGTCTCCACCTGTAGTTCCGCCAAGAAAATATGGGATAGGCTTGAAGTTATCCACGATGGTACAAATCAAGTCAAAGAGTCTAAGGTGAACATTCTAGTTCACAAATATGAGTTATTTAAGATGGAACCCAATGAAACCATCACATGCATGTTTACACGCTTCACCGATATAATTAATGGTCTAAAGAGTTTGGGTAAATCCTATACTAATCCGGAACTTGTGAGTAAAATTCTCAGGTCTTTGCCAAAAGCATGGGAAGCAAAGGTCACGGCGATCATAGAAGCCAAAGATCTCAACACCTTGGGACTAGAACAACTATTGGGCTCATTGATGACGCATGAGCTCACAATGAAGCAACATGAAGAAGAGTTACCAAAGAAGAAGACGATTGCACTCAAGGCTACTTCGAGTGTGTGTGAAGAAGAAAGCAGTGAGAGTGAAGAAGAAAGCGAAGATGAGGACTTGGGTTTAATAGTAAGGAAGTTTAAGAAATTCATGAGAAGAAAGAAACCCTTTCCAAGAAAGAAATTTGGAGGGAGAAATGATTGGGAAAAAGAAAGAGACCCAATCATATGCTATGATTGCAAGAGACCGGGACACATTCGTTCCGAATGCCCTCAACAAAAGAAGCACTTTGGAAAGAAGAAGAAGAAGGCGTTGAAGGCAACGTGGGACGATAGTGACACATCCTCCTCCGAGGAAGAGAAGGAAGAGACCGCAAATTTGTGCTTCATGGCATTTGAAAACGACGAGGTATGTCAAAGCTCAACTATAAATTTTACTTTAGAAGAATTATATGAAGCTTTTCAAGAACTTATGAGTGACTGTAGTATGTTAGGAGCAAAGAATAAAGAACTAAAGGCCTCCAATCAAAAACTAAAGGATGATATTAAAAAACTATTGATTGAGAAAGAGAGCGTTGAAAATGTTAACATCATTGATCTAGAAAATAAAAATTCAAAACTTAGCATTGAAAATGAAACGGCAAAAACACTAATTAAGGAATTGAATCTAAAAGTTAAATCTCTACTCAATAATAATACCTCACTTGCACAAAATGTTGAATCCCTTAAAAAGGATAAGGAAGAACTAGTTAAAGAAAATTTGGATCTTAAGAATGAGGTACATAAGTACAAACCAATTGTTGAAAAAATTACACAAAGCTCTGAAAAATTAAATCTTATTCTTTCAAATCAAAGAGCTGTTTTTAATAAAGCCGGATTAGGATATAAAACTAACAAGCAACAAAAGTATCTAAAGAATTTCTTTGTGAAAGCAAAAGATATCAAAACTGAAAAACCTACATGCTTTCATTGTGGAAAAAGTGGACATAAAGCCTACTCTTGTACTCAAAGAAAGATCCAAACTAACAAGAGTACATTTGTAAAAGCTAAAAACATAACTATAGAGAGAGAAACTCTGGAGTAGAGAGAGAAAAGCCCAAACGGCTAGTTTTAACCGGCGGTGTTCGTGAGGCACTCGGCCGGGGGACGCTCCGGCAGGTCGGCGTGGTCCACACGACGGCCGGGGCTGCGACATCGGGGCTTCTGAATCCCATTGAGCGGCTTCGATCTCCTTACCTAGATCGGGGAGGCGGTGGTCAACAAGGGGCCGTGCGGTAACCGGCGGTGTTCGTGAGGCACTCGGCCGGGGAACGCTCCGGCAGGTCGGCGTGGTCAACGCGACGGCCGGGGTTGCGAGATCGGGGCTTCCGTATCCCATCGAGCGGCTTTGACTTCCTTACCTAGATCGGGGAGGCGGTGGTCAACAAGGGGCCGAGCGGCAGAGGGGCCTGTCTCCGGGTGAAGCCTCGAGGGAGATCGCCGGCGCCGGAGGGGATTGGACTGCGTTCTCCTGTTATCAAAGCTTCTGGCTGTGAGTGCAGATCTGCGGCTGGCCACAGCCGGGAGGGACCCTCGGTAACCCGTCTCTTCCTGGATTGGTTTTAAACTCTGTTTTGCAGGTGAAGCCTTGAGGGAGATCGCCGGCGCCTGAGGGGATTGGCCTGTGTTTCTCCTGCTACCGAAGTTTCTGGTGTGAGTGCAGACCCACGGCTGGCCACAGCCGGGAGGGACAATCGGTAACCCCCATCTTCTTGGTTTTGCTTAAACACTGTTTTGCAGGTGAACGGCCGAAGCATGGATTCTAAGGGGAAGCAGCCGGCGGCGAAGGAGACGAAGGAAGCGAGAGGCAACGGTAAGCCATCCGGTCGCGGGGTACGCCCTGCGGCTTGGTCGAGGCCAGGACCGTGGGTTACCCACTGGCCCACGGCCGAGGAAGTAGATCGCCTGAGCCGCCGCTTCCCGGACGTCTTGCGGCCTCCGGAGGAGCCGATAGAGGCGGCTCGACAGGTGTGGGAGGGCCGGGCTTTGATCGCCCGCAGCTTTGGCCGCCGGATTCCGGCGGAATGGGTGGCCAAGGATGTGGCCGCCCGCGCTAAACTTAAAGAAGTGGTGGCCGTCCCGCTTGCGGACGAGTTCATTGCTTTGAGATTCCGGTCGACGGAGGACCGGGATCGGGCTCTCAGTGAGGGGCCGTGGGTGGTGGCGGGGCAACTCCTCGCTATGTGCCCGTGGGTCCCTGATTTTGAGCCCGGGGATGATACGGTGAAGAGGGCGCTGGTGTGGCTCCGGTTGCCGCGATTGCCCCCGGAGTACTGGTCGACTTCGACCATACTTCATATAGCGGCGCAGGCCGGCCAGCCGGTGGCGGTAGACGGGGTCACCGAGCAGCAGGCGGCGATGGGTTTTGCCCGAGTAAAGGTGGCAATCGACACCTCTGAACCGCTGCGGCCCGGTGTCCTGATACAGGGGAAGACGAAGGTGCGGTGGCAGCCCTTCGTCTTCGAGAACGTCCCGGTCATCTGTCACCGCTGTGGGCGGATGGGGCACGCGGAAGCGGCGTGCCGCTTTCCGATGGTGCCCAACGTACACAGGGAGACGCCCCCGGTGGCAACGGAGAAGGGGGGAAAGGCTGCTCCACCGACCTCGGGCGGCGGGGAGGAGGTCCAGGGGCCAGTCTATGGCCCCTGGATGGTGGCGACGCGGCAGAAGTTCCCACGGGGGGATTTGCCGCCGCGGCCGGGGGTGATGACCGGACCCGACCCTGGGGCTGGGTCATCCTCGAGACGATCGCCATCTCCGCCGCACCAGTCGCCTGCGCCGACTGCTCCTGTGTCCCCGGCGGACACGGAGGGCTGGCAAAAGCCAGCCAAGGTTGCGCGCCGCCGGTCGCCACCGGCGGCGGAGGGGGAAGGGCTAGCTTTGGCTCCTCCTCCCGGTCTTCCTCAGGTCGACCCGGCTGACTGGCTTGGGGACGATGACCTGCTCGAGCCAGTAGACTCGGCACCGAGTCAGGGGGCCACTCATCTGCGAGTTGACTCGGGGCTGAGTCGGGAGCTCGCCCAGCCGCGGGCTGATCCGGAGACTAGCGGATCCGCTGCGGCCCGGGCCCAGTCACAGAAAAGGCCCAGGCCGATAGCAGGCCAGGGCTTGCAGCGTGGCCCAGGACTGATGGGCCTGCCGGCCCGCGCGCATCCCGCGGCGGGCCAGCGGGCTGACTTAGTGCCGGCCCAGCGCGCCCGGGCCCAGGGGACGGGGCGCCGGGGTCGCGGGCCGGCGGGTACGCGGGGCGCGCTCGCAGCGCGGGGCGCGCCCCGTGCCCGCTCAGCCCCGGGCCTGCGGGCTTCCCCAGTGATGGGGGAGCGGGCCCGGGAACTGATGGGCCAGGCCGTCCTAGCTGAGGGGGCTGAGGACGGCCTATGGGGCCAGGGCCCACACGTCCAGAGCACGGGGGATCCGCGGGTGCTTCTCAGTGCGGGGCCAGAGGTCCAGTTTCTGGTGGGCGATCAGTCTCAGTCCGATTTGGGGGTGGGGGTTCAGATTGCGCCAGAACAGCAGGCCGGCGGCGAGACGATACCAGTCTTCCGGTTTGGGCCTCTGCCTTTGGACTCGGGTCAGCGAGTGGATGCGGCCTTAGCCGGACGCGAGGCGGGGGGCCGCTCCGCCCCTTCCGCGGAGGCTGAGCCACTACAGCTGGGAGGGGGTACGGACATACCCACTGTTGTGCAGCGCGTTAGGGCAGCAGTCATGGGTGCTGCTCTCTCTGCGCACGGGGGGGAGGAGGAGGGGGGCAGCCAGGGCGTTGAGCCTGTCGATGTCCCTGCGACCCTAGGGGAGGATGGGTCAGAGGCCGACTATGTGGACTGTGATCCATGATGATTCTAGCATGGAATTGTAGGGGGGCGGCCAAGCCGTCCTTCATGTCATCTTTTAAGCGACTAGTACAGGTTCACTGTCCGGAGATCTGTTTCCTATGCGAGACTCGATTATCCGGAGAGGGACTTGGACGTTTGAGGCGACGTTTGGAGAGGGATTGGGAGACCTACGCAGTTGACTCTCGGGGGCTGTCGGGAGGCATTCTGGTCCTCTGGCGGCGAGGAGTGGCGACAGTTGATGTTTTCCACAACTGCCCCCAACAGGTAGTCATGATAGTTTCAGAACCGGGAGCAGCTCCGTGGGTACTGTGTGGTGTGTATGCGAGTACGGATCACAGGGTTCGGAGAGTCCTTTGGCAGGAGATCACCAACATCACCACTCAGGGTGTTCCGGTAGTGGTGGTTGGTGACTTCAATTGTATCCAGGGTGAGGATGAGAAGCGGGGGGGTGCAGCCTTTGCAGATAGGCTGGATAGGAGGGAGTTTCGCGATTTTATATTGCGGAACGGCCTGGTAGACCTAGGTTTTTCCGGACAAAAGTTTACCTGGTGCAACAACCAGTCAGGTAATGCTAGAGTCTGGGAGCGTCTGGATAGGGCCTTAGCATCCCCTGATTGGGTCCTCCGGTTCCCTACTTCCCGGGTCAGGCATCTTCCCCGGATAGCCTCAGACCATTGCCCCCTGCTGCTATCCACCTCATCGGTACATGTCTACCATAGCCCCTTCCGTTTTGAGAAGGTTTGGCTATCATACCCCCAGTCGTGGGACGTAGTTCGTGACGCGTGGCGTACTCCGGTGCGTGGTGATGCCATGCAGCAGGCGTCGCGCCGCCTGGAGTTGACGAAGAGGCGTCTCCGCCGTTGGAATCGTGAGGTTGTGGGCAACATATTCCGACGCTTGGAGGGGGTAGAGTCCTCGATTGCGGAGTTGCAGAGGAGAGAAGACCTGGGGGGTGTACTCCCGGAGGACGATATGTCCGACCTTCGGGGATTATTAGCGACTCACCACTCCCTGCTACGGCAGCATGAAATTTTCTGGCGTCAGAAATCCCGTGTGCAGTGGGTGAGTGAGGGCGACCGTAATACCAGCTTCTTCCATCGGTCGACGGTTATTCGGAGGCAGCGGAGCATGATCCATTCCTTGCGAGATGACTCGGGCCACCGGGTGGAGGGTGAGCAGGCGGTCCGACAGACCTTATTTGACTTTTTCCGCGCCAGATGGACGGAGGATGAGGAGGTCAGTGATGGGCTCCGCCCTTTGAGGGCGGAGACGGGTATTGGTGATGTCGAGAGGGCATCCCTGATCCGACCGGTGCTGGCACAGGAGGTGCAGGAGGCAGTTTGGGCACTGGCAGCAGACAAAGCCCCAGGGCCCGATGGTTTTCCGCCTTTTTTCTTTCGTCAGTACTGGGGCATTCTCCGCCGAGGTGTGGTGGAGGCTATCCAGTGTTTCTTCTCCCGGGCTGCTATGCCGGAGGACTGGAAAGCCACTTTCGTTACGCTTATACCGAAGCGTCCGGATGCGGTTGAGCCTAGTCATTTCAGGCCTATTAGCTTGTGCACGACTTTATATAAGGTCGTGGCAAGAATAATGGTGGGCAGAATGAAGCCCCTTTTGCCAGGCATCATTAGCCAGGAGCAGGGGGCATTTGTAGCTGGTAGAAATATCTCACATAATGTTCTGTTGGCTCAGGAGATGATGTGGGACCTTCAGAGAGCACCGAAGCGGCGCAGCTTGATGGCCATCAAGCTGGATATGGAGAGGGCCTATGATAGGGTCAGGTGGAGCTTTTTGGAGCAGGCGCTGGAGGCATATGGTTTTCACAGACAGTGGATCGGATGGGTCATGGGGTGCGTACGGGGACCAAAGTTCTCCCTCTTGGTCAACGGCACGCCCTCACATTTCTTCGAGTCCACATTGGGGCTACGGCAGGGATGTCCTTTATCTCCATACTTGTTTATTATTTGTGCTGATACTTTGTCACGAGCTTTGCAGAGAGTTTGCGCTAGCCGGGAGCTGGTGCCGTATAGTCCGGCACCAGGGGCCCGACCCCTTTCCCACTTATTTTTCGCTGATGATTGTCTTCTTTTGACCAGGGCACGAGTGGCTGAGGCACGGGTTCTTCGCAGGGTGGTGACGGACTATTGCATAGCGTCTGGCCAGAGAGTGAACTTCCGGAAGTCAGCTATTACCTTCAGCCCCAGTACGAAGTCCAGAGTTCGACAGGAGATCCGGGGGTTACTGCAGATACCAGAGCAGGAGGGGACGCTGACCTACCTGGGAGTTACCATCACCGGCCGGCGACCGCGAGTGGCAGAGTGCTCGGGCCTGGTGCAGCGGGTACAGAGCAGGCTTGAGGGATGGAGAGCATCTTCCCTATCCATGATGGGGAGATTGACTTTGGTTAGATCAGTGTTGGGATCCATACCGATGTATCTCATGGCCAACACTGTTATGCCAAAGACGACCTTGTTGAGGATTGAGCGTCTTCTTCGGAGTTTTTTGTGGGGCTCACACGGTGGAGGCCATGGAGTGCATTTGGTGGCTTGGGAGCAGGTTTGCCGTCCTATTAGTGAGGGCGGTCTTGGGGTGCAGTCCCTGATGGAGAGGCGCGAGGCGCTCATCGCTCGGCATGCAGTTCGGTTTATACTTGAGCCACATAGCCTATGGAGTCAGGTGATGGCAGCCCGATATGGACGAGGGGGCCTAGGGGGGGCATGGAGGGGCCGCCGAGTCTCTTTCATGTGGCGTGAGATTGTGAGGCACTTACCGACTGCATTAGCGAGCACCAGGTGGCTGATCGGCGACGGGCAGAGCATTGATGTGACCAGCGAGCCATGGGTGGACACCTTGCCATTGAGGAGTTGGCCGACCATGGTCGATGTAGAGGCTGTAGAGGGACTACGGGTTAGCGACCTTTTGGCAGGAGGTGGAGCAGGGTGGGATGATACTAGACTTCGACAGCTATTTGGGGTACACCTCGCAGCGAGGATCCGGTCTCTTCCGTTACCAGGATGTGGGGGGCGGGATGTCAGGGTATGGGGCACATCGAGCCAGGCCAGTGTCAGGCTAGGAGACCTCTCCCGTGTCATCCAGACAGAGCGGGAGAGGGGGCCGGATTGCACATGGATCTGGAGGCACGGTCTCCACCCGCGGGTAGCCCTCTTCTTATGAAAGGTGTTCTGGGATCGCCTTCCGACGAGAGCTGCGCTGAGTAGGCGTGGTTGGGGGATCCCTGCAGAGTGTGGAGCGTGTGGGGCTGTGGAGTCGGTAGACCATGTGCTCTTTCAGTGTGTATGGGCGAGATTGACATGGCAGTGGGCCGGGATCCCGCAGGAGGCCCGGAGTGACAGGCCACAGTTCCTCCACATGATACGACAGGGGCTACCCAGTTCCGGGACGTGTCAGGAGGCTATTAGAGCGACTTGCACAGCGCACCAGATTTGGCTGGCAAGAAATGCTCGTACTCTTGGCGATCGCAGGGTGTCACCGAGGTTTGCTGCGGAGCTTGCTCGTGTTCAGGCCCTTGAGTTTGTACCCACCACCTCTTCAGACAGACCTTTGACAGCTCGGGACACCTGGGGCCCCCCCTCTGCTTCAGCAGCCCACCACATGGTGTTTTTCACCTGGGAGCCCCCACCCCCGAGTTTCCTCAAGGTCAATTTTGATGGGTCGGTGTTGGACGGCGGTGCGCGGGGTGGTGCGGGCTTTGTTATACGAGGCCCGCACTCCAGGGTAGTTGCAGCAGGTGGCTGCCAGCTGTTCGATACGTCGGTTCCGGAGGCAGAGCTTCGAGCAGCCTGGGCGGGCGTGCGCCATGCGAGGATGATCCTGCGAGCCAGCTCGATCATTTTGGAGGGCGACTCCACCACGGTCATCGGATGGATTCGGAGGGGGGCGACGGGTGATGGTACAGACCACCCTTTGATCCGCGACATAGGGAGCATGATGGGAGATGTGCGAGCCTTCCAGGCTCAACATGTATTTAGAGAAGCTAATGGGGCAGCCGACTGGGTGGCGGCCCATGCGGCTCATCACTCAGGGTATACCCTTTGGTCGGGGGAGGAGGAGCTGCCACATGCGCTCCGCGAGTTGCTTTATTTTGATTTTCTTGGATGTATTCGTACACGTATTGTATGAAATACCCGTTTTCAGCAAAAAAAAAAAAAAAAAAAAAAAAACATAACTAAAGTATGGGTGCCTAAGGGAACCAACTACACTAACCACGAAGGATCCAAGAAAACTTGGGTACCTAAGAGCTTCACATGATCATTTTGCAGGTATGCCTTGCAGCCGGGAATAAAAAGAGAATGTGGTATCTTGATAGTGGTTGCTCAAGGCATATGACCGGTGACAAGAGTCTCTTCGTCACTTTAAAATCAAAAGAAGGAGGAGTAGTCACATTTGGAGACAATGCTAAAAGTCAAATCATTGGTGTTGGTAAAATCTCCATATCACCCTCCTCATTTATTGACAATGTATTGTTAGTTAATGGACTCAAACATAATTTATTAAGTATAAGTCAATTTTGTAACAAGGGCTTTAAAGTGTCATTTGAATCTTCACTTTGCATAATTAGTAGTCCAGTTGACAATGAGATCATACTTACAGGACATAGGCATGAAAATGTTTACATGGTAGATCTTGATGATCTCACCATGAAGGATGGCCAATGTCTTGTAGCCATGGATCCCAAAGTCAATGAGACTAGTTGGTTATGGCATCGTAGGTTAGGGCATGCTAGCATAGATTTAATCTCTAAATTGATTACAAAAGATCTAGTCAAAGGACTACCAAAAATAGATTTTGAAAAGAACAAAATTTGTGCTGCATGTCAATTAGGAAAACAAACGAGAAGCTCTTTCAAGTCTAAAAACATAGTCTCAACATCAAAACCCTTAGAACTAATTCACATGGATTTATTTGGTCCCACTAGAACTGCTAGTCTAGGGGGTAAGAAATTTGGTCTTGTAATTGTTGATGATTTTTCACGTTTTACATGGGTTTCATTTCTTGCACACAAAGATGAGTCCTTTCCCGCTTTTATCAAGTTTCATAATAGGATTTCGAATGAACTCAATCTTAAACTAAAAGCAATTAGGAGTGATCATGGTACCGAGTTTGAAAATCAGTATTTTGAAAAATTTTGTGAAGAAAATGGTATCAATCACAATTTCTCGGCACCTAGGACACCCCAACAAAACGGGGTGGTAGAAAGGAAGAATCGCACACTAGCAGATATGGCTCGTACCATGTTGTACGAATCGGACTTACCAAAGTACTTTTGGGCTGAAGCAATAAATACTTCATGTCATATTTTAAACCGTGCTTTAGTTAGATCCATCTTAAAGAAAACACCTTATGAGTTGATAAAAAGTAAGAAACCAAATATAAGCTATTTTCATGTTTTCGGTTGTCGATGCTTTATTTTAAACAATGGAAAGGACAATCTAAGTAAATTTAGTGCTAAATCAGATGAGGGGATCTTCTTAGGTTATTCCTCATCTAGTAGAGCATACAGGGTCTTCAACAAGAGAACTCTCGTTGTTGAAGAATCCATTCATGTTGTTTTTGATGAAGCTAATGGAGATTCTTCTAGAAAAGAAGAAGATGGTGATGCAGGTATACTTGAAGACCGAATGAAGGAATTCTCCATACAAGACAAACAACATGAGGATGAGATCAAAGAAGATACAATTCAGCAAGATGAAGAAGATCAACCTCCATCGAGAAATTAAGATCTTCCTAAGGAATGGAGGTATGCACATGGTCATCCAAGGGATCTAATCCTTGGTGATCCTTCACAAGGAATAAGAACTAGATCCTCTTTAAGAAACACTAGTAATTATCTTGCATTCGTTTCACAAATCGAGCCTAAATCACTAGAAGAAGCTGAAAAAGATGATAATTGGATGAATGCTATGCAAGAGGAATTAAACCAATTTGAAAGAAATGAAGTTTGGACTCTAATGAAAAGACCCCCTAATGTTTCAATTATAGGCACCAAATGGGTATATAGAAATAAACTAGATGAAGATGGAATAGTAATAAGAAACAAAGCTAGGCTAGTGGCCAAAGGATATAATCAGGAGGAAGGAATAGACTTTGATGAAACTTTTGCTCCTGTTGCTAGATTAGAGGCTATTAGACTACTTTTGGCATATGCATGCTTTATGGATTTCAAACTCTATCAAATGGATGTAAAAAGTGCCTTTTTAAATGGTTATATAATGGAGGAAGTTTATGTAGGACAATCTCCAGGTTTTGAGAACCACTTACATCCAGATTATGTTTTTAAATTGCATAAAGCATTATATGGACTTAAGCAAGCCCCTAGGGCATGGTATGAAAGATTAAGTAATTTTCTAATTGAAAATAAATTTAAAAGAGAAAATGTAGACAAAACCCTCTTCATTAAAAGAAAAGGAAATGACTTGTTGCTTGTGCAAATTTATGTGGATGATATAATTTTTGGTGCTACTAATGATAGTCTTTGTCAAGAGTTTGCCAAGCTTATGCAGGGAGAATTTGAAATGAGCATGATGGGTGAGCTCAACTTCTTCCTTGGGCTACAAATAAAACAATCAGAGGAAGGCATCTACATCAGTCAGTCCAAATATATCAAGAAAATGTTGGAAAAATTCAAGATGAAGGATGCAAAGGAAATCAGCACACCCATGGGCTCAAGTTGCAAGCTTGACAAAGATGAAAAAGGTAAAAGTATAGACTGCAAATTGTACAGAGGTATGATAGGCTCTTTACTTTACCTTACTACTAGTAGACCAGATATATTATTCAGTGTTTGTATGTGTGCTAGATACCAAGCATGTCCTAAGGAATCACACTTGCAAGCTGTTAAAAGAATTTTTAGATATCTAGTAGGGACATCTAATGTAGGCTTATGGTATTCTAAACAATCTGACATAAATTTAATTGCTTATTCCGATGCTGATTTTGCCGGGTGCAAACTCGACAGAAAAAGCACAAGTGGCACATGTCAATTCTTGGGTGCTAATTTGGTTTCTTGGTTTAGCAAGAAACAGAATTCAGTTGCCTTATCCACAGCTGAGGCTGAGTACATTGCAGCTGGAAGCTGTTGTGCCCAAGTTCTATGGATTAAGCAACAACTTGAAGACTTCGGTATCAAAATGGACAATATACCAATTAAATGTGATAATACAAGTGCAATTAATTTAACAAAAAATCTTGTCCAACACTCAAAATCAAAACATATAGAGATTAGGCATCACTTTATTAGGGATCATGTGCTGAAAAATGATGTGATGATTGAGTATGTATGTACTGAAAATCAATTGGCCGATATCTTTACAAAGCCCCTTTGTAAAGATAGGTTCAACTTCTTAAGGAATGCATTGAGCTTGTATGATCCTAGCAATTAAATTGAACTTGCATTGCAATGCTTTGCTACTCAAACTAGTAATCTACCTCAAGGTCAACATAAGTGAAAGCATGAATCTATCTAAGTTAAATGACGAATTGTTCGACTTTCCGGAGGATGGTTACCCTCCCTTGGACTCTTCATGGAGATATTTTCAGAGCCTATTTTATAGGTATTCGAAATTTGGTCAAACATTCCTCATTTCAATGTTAATAAATCAAAAAAAATCATTATCAAACTTTTATGGGATGTATTATTAAGGGGGAGGATCACAAACAAACTCACTCTGTATTCACCAAAAGAAATCATGTTGATTAGTGTGATTGAGAAAAATAAATTGGGAAAAGATAGAAATTAGTCTGAAATTTTTCAGTGCCGGAGACGTCTCTGGCAAATCGCAGAGACGTCCCTCCGGCGAGACGTCTCGCATCAGTTGCGGAGACGTCTCGGGGACCGAATGAGGGTTTTTAAATAGGTGAAACAGCTCGAGCCGACCCGAGCTATTCTCTTCCATCCCCGACAAAAACAAAAATCCTAGCCTCCATTTGCTCTCCACCACAAACCCTAGCCTCCATTTGCTCTCCATCACAAACCCTAGCATCCATGGCACCTAAGAGGGCTAGACGAACCGGTGGGAGGCGTCCTAGGGTAGCAACCGACGGTGAGGAACGGAGGGAAGAGCCATCCGCGCCGTCCCCTCCGGTTGCTCCGCCAACCACGACCATTTTCTGTGCGAATCGCACAGTAACCACCGGTAGGTACATAGATTTCCATTTTCTAGATAATGAGGGGTTCTCTATTGGAGAGAAACTCCGTGCCCAAGGGTGGGAATACCTTTGTACCCTCAATACATCGACCTACCCCGGCCTAGTTAGAGAGATGTTTAGTAATATGGCCTTAGGGGACTTAGGGTACACTGCACATGTCCGGAGGACGTTGGTAGAGATTAATGAGGATGTCCTATCTAGCGTCTTGCAAATCCCTAAGGACGGTGAGGCTTCGACCTCACATCCCCAAAGGGAAATAGCCCTAAACTTGCTTTTAGGACGAGAGGACTGCGGGCCTCTTGATGTAGTGAACTCACAAGACCTAAATGCCGAAATGAGACTACTTTTGAGCATTGTCAACTGGGTCTTGTTTCCAAAAACCGGTCGCTTGGACTTTGTTTCGGAGCGAGACCTAGTTATCATGCATCACATCCTACTAGGGATTCCCCTAAACCTCCCTAGACTTATGTTGAACTACATTGCTATATGTCATAGGTATTCTAGGTTTAGCATACCCTATGGGATGATCTTTACCCTAGTATTCAAACATTTTAAGGTTCACATTCCAGAAAATGAACCTGCAAAACCCTTGAGAAACACCGACTATTATAATGAGAGTACAATGCGTAGAATGGAGTTTCACAAGGTAGATGGGTCATGGGTTAAGGTACCAAAAAGAAAAGCTCAAACCTTAGACCCTGAGATCCCACATCAGGAGCCTGACCACCACTCTCCTCCACTCAGCCACATGGACTTCCCTGATATACCCTCCAGCTCAGCTGGACCTTCCACCTCTATGCCACCTCCTCCTACAGTCACTGGGCCCTTCTCCCTATCAGAAGAACAGATGCGCACCTTAGCATCTGTGATATGCCAGCAAATGAGGGAGGAAATGAGATCGATGATCTCTACTGAGTTGGCCCCCATCAGAGCCTCACATGAAGGGCTTCTACAAGAGTTGAAGAAAATCAGAACTCAGATAGAAGCTACAGCGCAAGAACTAGTTAGTATGAGTGCCACCCAAACCTTCAGATCAATTGAGCTACAAGACAGCTTGAGGAACATTTCAGATGGTCTTCAAGAGTTGACAAGCCCTGGAGGCAATGTGGGCACCGTGGCTGCCCAACTTAGAGGAAGAATTGAAAGGGCAAGCATTGAATTTGAAGCACTAGTGGCAGCCTTCCATCAATCTCAAGGAGAGCAGTTCAAAACTCTACTGGACTCAATTAATGCATTTATAGATGCAGCTGCTAGGGCTTATGAGCAACGTCGCCGATGAGGGACACTTTGTAGACATCTAGGGTTCTTCTTTTTGTAAACCCTAGGCTCATTTTGAAACACTTTTTGTATTAGAAATGAATACTTGTAATGATCTCCTCTTTTAACCTTGTAATGACTTCAAATGTTTACAATGATATATGAATGTCATACAATTCCTTTTGAAACCTTGTGTATATTTCTAATTCTGTGTATGTGATTCTGTGATTGTGTATGTGATTCTGTGATTGTATGTGATTCTGTGATGTGCCATAAAAATCTCATAACATACCCTAAGGGGGAGCACAACCTGAATATCAAAGGGGGAGTGAAATGAATTCTGAATTCATTAATAAAACAATAGACAGAGGGAGCATAACTTGAATATTCTTGAGTGGTTCATTGTAATATGCTGAATTCCCCTAGGAATTGTGCTTTAAGTACCTACGTATAATTTGTCCCCTTCATTGTTGATGACAAAAAGGGGGAGTAGATATATAGAACTTATATATGGAGTAGAACCTGAATATGGAATGCAAAATTTACACTCATACTTAAAGTTGAATTAGAAAAGATAAAATTGAAGAATATTGGCTTTAAGATAATTGCCCTTCTGGAAAAGAAAGGGGGAGTCAAAAAGAACTTAGCTTTCAATTATCTTTAGCATCAATATTTCATTTTAACTTGATTCAAATTCAGTTGATATGCTAAAATTGCTTAAGAGCTATTAAGATCAATCTTATGCATAAGGATAGAACTGAAAATTGACTACTTTGAATTATGCACACTGTATCTAGCTCTAATCAAAACATTATACTTGTACATCTGATCAAATACTGTGTATATGTTTAAATTTCGAATTTTGCATATACTCAGTGTTTTGTCATCATCAAAAAGGGAGAGATTGTTGACCCCCTAATGGATTTTGATGAATACAAAACACTAGAGTATAATTCCATTTATCTTAACAATTTACTTGAGGATTTCATGTGTTTAATTAAGAATATTGTTAAGAAATGTCTAGGCAAGTTTCCATAATTTTTATGAATTTATTGAAGAATTTTTGAGATGAAGAAAACAGATCAGGGACAGTCGAGACGTCTCCGGTTTGTTCCAGAGACGTCTCTGGCACAAACAGGAAGAACTGGCACGTTTGGAGACGTCCCCGGCACCTGGCGAGGCATCTCGCAGGGTCGGAGTCGACTCTCTCAGTGGCGGCAGAAAGGCCGATTTCAAGAGATGCGCGCGAGCCGTCTCCACAGTACGCGGAGTCGTCCCCGCAAGTAAAAGCTGAGTTTCCGAGTCGTCCCCAGAGAGTGCGGAGTCGACTCTCTCAGGGTATTCCAGAGGATGTCTTTTTTGGTGATAAGGCAGCGGAGACGTCCCCTGAAAGAGCGGAGTCGACTCTCTCAGAGAATTCCAGAAGACTTGTTTTTCGGAGATATAACGGCGGAGTCGTCCCCAAGGCAGCGGAGTCGTCCCCATGCAAAAAGCGCAAACAAGCCGAGACGTCCCCGTAAAGTGCCGAGGCGACCCTCTTAGAAAAATAGAAAAACAAGGATTCAAACCGTTCATCATCGGAGTCGTCCCCGTAAAGCGCCGAGTCGACCCCAAACAACGTCAAAAGTAAAATCTTACAGCCGAGACATCTCGCGTTGAAGCGGAGACGTCTCCGAAGCGCCTGGGACGCGACTGACAACTTTTTCAGGTTTGGTTTGAATTTCAAACTCCCTTAACTTTATCTCTAACGGCTATATTTGCTTTTTGGGCTATAAAAGGGAGCTCTTAAGTGCTTTCCAACAACTTCTAACCAACCCAACACAAGATCATTCAAGAGAGAAGAAAGAAAAAGAGGTTTAAGGGAGTTAGTGCATTCAAGTGAAGAAATCAAGTGCCTTCAAGCTTCCCAAGTGATTTCGTGCTCAACTACTCTCCTCCGCTAGGCATTCAAAGCTCACATTCAAGCCAACGCGATCCACATCGGAAGAACCACCATTTTCCACGCTTCCAACGGCTAAAAGGGTTCTTCCGGGTTCTATTATTTCTCACTGTTTTATTTGCTTCTTGAGAGCTTTTAAATTCTTGTAAAACTTTTTCAATATTGTGCTTGTTCCAGTCAAGGGACTTGGAACAAGGGAAAGGCGTCCCAAGCCTAGGTGAAATTGGGGGTTATAGGGTTCGTTGTTAGCCCAGTGTAAAACAACGAGTTGGGTAGTGCACTCGCAAAACTACCGGACTGTAATCTTGGATTATAGTTGAAATTCCCAAAGGTGCTCTGGGGAGTGGATGTAGGAGCAGTGGAAGCTCCGAACCACTATAAAACCTTGTGTTTGCGATTGATTGTTCTCATACCTCTATCTTTACTTTAGTTCATACATTTGTGTGTTTTATTTTTAATTAGGCAAAAAGTTTTAAGACACCCAATTCACCCCCCTCTTGGGTGACCATCTCTGGGCAACAAGGTCTTCTTGAGACAAATGTTCAGAGTCTAGTGGATCAGAGAGGGTGACAGAAACACTCGGTTCTTCCATCGGTCGACCATTATCAAGAGATAGAGGAACACAATCTGATCCTTGAGAGATAAGGTAGGGCAAAGAGTGGAGGAGGAGAGAAGAATCAGGTAGGTTCTGTTTGACATCTTTAAGTCCAGGTGGATGGAGGACAGTAGGTCAGAGGTGTCCACTCAGTTTTCTTTGCTGGACATCATAGTTGGTACGGTGGAGAATAGGGACCTGATTTGGGCAGTGTCGGAGGCTAACGTGCGGGGGGGCATCTGGGTACTTGGAGAACAAAATCCTAGGGTCGGACAGCTTCCCTTCCTTATTTTTAGGAGGCATTGGTGCATCATTCGAAGAGCAATAGTAGAGGCAGTTCAGCTGTTCTTCAGTACGACATCGATGGCTGATGACTGGAAGGCAACCTACGTCACCTTTATTCCGAAGCTCCTGGATGCGGCGAAGCCTAGTCATTTTAGGCCCATCAGCCTTTGCACTACTCTTTATAACATAGTTGCAAAGATTATGGTGGGCAGGATGAGACCTCTGCTATCTAGTCTCATCTACCAGGAACATGGGGCATTCGTCGGAAGTCGGAGCATCACCAAAAACATCTTGATTGCCTAGAAGATGGTGTGGGATCTGCAACATGCCCCGAGGCAGCAAAGCTATATGGAAGTAAAACTGGATATGAAGAGGGCTTATGACAGAGTCCGCTGGAGCTTCCTCAGGTTTGTATTGGAGAGCTTGGGCTTCCATGAGACCTGGATAGTTTAGGTTCTTGGCTATGTGCAGAGGCTATCCTTTTTCATCCTGATCAATGGGACGTCGTCACTTTTCTTCTACTCCACTTTCGAGCTTTGCCAAGGTTGCCCTTGTCCCCTTACTTGTTTATCTTTTGTGCTGATGTGTTATCTCACGCCCTGTGGATTGCTTGTGAGGAGCGAGAGTTGAACGCCCATGTACCAGCCCCCGGTGCTTGACCGATCTTCCATCTTTTGTTTGCAGACGACTGCCTCCTCCTGGCTAGGGCGAGGACGAGGGATGCACTGGCCTTCAGAGGTGTCCTGGAGGACTACTACAAGGCATCAGGGCAGAGGGTAAACTTTCACAAGTCTATCATTTTCTTCAGTCCAAAGATTAAGTGGCAGATGAAGCAAGAGATCAGGGGGATCCTATGCATGAGGAAGCAGGAGGGGTTGTGGAGCTATTTGGGCATCTCCATTATGGGGAAGAGACTGCAGGTGTCAAAGTGTCTCAACATGGTGCAGCGCATTCAGGAGTAGCTAGAGAGCTAGAGGGCGGCCTCGTTATCCATGATGGATAGGTTGGCACTAGTTAGGTCGGTCCTGAGCTCCATACCGATTTACCTTATGTGCAACACTGTCATTCCGAAGATGTGCTAATGAAGATTGAGTGGCTCCTCCGAAACTTTCTCTAGGGCTCACATGGTGGTGGTCATGGAGTACATCTACTGGCTTAGGAGACGGTCTACCAACCGACCCGCATGAGAGAGAGGTGCTGTTTGTTCGGCATGCGGCGAGACAAGTTCTTGAGCCGCAGTGCTTCTGGAGTCAGATGATGACTGCTCGCTGCGGTTCAGTGGCGGTGGATGGGGTAGCTTAAAGGGGCCGGAGGTGTTTCTGCCTCTGGCGGGAGATCTACAGGTATGTGCCCACTACCTTGGCCAACACCAGGTGGTTAATCCGCGATTGGTGCAGTGTCGATGCAATGGAGGACCCCTAGATGGACTCTCTGTCGATGAGGCTCTGGCCGACCATGGTCAACGTTGAAGCTGCGGACGAACTTTGTATTTGCAACCTTCCCATCCTAAGGGGGCAGGGTGGGATATCGGTCAGATTGGCTATCTATTTGGAAAGTACCTCATAGAGAGAGTCTGGTCGATGCCTAATCTGAAAAGTGCATGTCCGAATATGTGGGTTTAGAGTACATTTGGCAGCCCTAGAGTCAGAGTGGAAGACATCTATTGCATCCTTCAGAGTGAACAGCACCTGAGGCTAGACTGCACCTAAATCTGGAGGTTTGGTCTCCACCCACGGGCAGCCTTGCTCCTCTGTAAGGTGGTTTGGAGTCGGATACCAACGAGATCGGTGTTGGCAGGTGGAGACTGGGCATCCAACTTCAATACTTAAGGTGCTAGTTGGATGAGATCGTGGACCACACTCTGTTTCAGTGTGAGCAAGCTAGGAGGGTCTGGGGCTCGTTGATATCCCGCTGAATGCTCGGTGCCATTCGAGCCACTTCCTACAGGCACTCAAATAATGGGCCATCGCCCGTAAGACTCGGCAGGTGGCCATTGTGGTTACTTATACTATTTATCATATTTGTCTGGCAAGAAATGCCTAGATATTTGGAGCGAGCAGCCCTACACCCAGGTTCATTGTGGAATGGGCCCGAGTACAGACGGTGGAGATCACCAATGCAGGTCCATCGAATAGGCCTTTGATAGCTTGAGGTACCTAAGTCTCTACTTCTGCTTTTGTAGCGCCTCAGACGGTGTTTTTCACCTGGCAACCCCCACCCTCGAGTTTTCTTAAGGCAATTTTGATGGATTATGCTGGAAGATGGCAGGAGGGGTGGTACAGGCTTCATCATTAGAGGCCCAGACTCCTAGGTGGTTGCTGCTGGCGGATGCCAGATCTTCGACACCTTTGTTTTGGGTTATGCACGGCGTATTTAGCGACCCAGCCATGATGATCGGTTAGATCCAGCAGGGCATCGGTGGTGCGGGTGGATGCCACCCCCTGCTCCAAAACATTCGGCCATAATTAGTGGTAACGTTGCTTCAAAACCAAGCATGTTTACATAGAGGATAATGGGGCCGCGGATTGGGGGGCCTTGTACGTGGCCGATCACTCGGGGGGCTTTGTGGGTTGGAAAAAAGAAGTTGCCTAGACTACTCCAAGACTTACTGTTTTTTGACTATTTTGTATGTATCCATACTAGAAGTATTTGAGCCATTCGGTGTAGCACAAAAAAAAAAAAAGAAAAAAAAAGAAAGAAAAAAAAAGACTGTGTGTCATTCATATCCTTTCTTTTTGGCTGGAGGAAGTTCAGAAATTATTACATATCATTCTTTTCAGTTTAACATTTGTCAAAGGGCTGGAATACCATAAATCAACCATGTTAGTGACATATCAAACAAGCAGTTATTTTCGGTAGCTGACTTATTATATGCACTAATTTTAGTTACAACTAACTGCCATTTTGGTGCACTTGAAACTGCGTGCTATTTATTTTGAAATTGTAAATGCATGCAACTGTTTTGTTACATACATACATACATACATCGTATAATTTAGTTAGTCATATCTTATTTGCGGTCATCACCTGAATACTTGCTTAGATGATAAATAGCAAGAGACTAGAGTTTTGATTCCTGTAAGTATCATCTTATGTATAGAATAGATCACCACCCAGAGATTATGGTAGATTAAGTTAGAAAATACCAATATATATATATATATATATATATATATATATCCAAGCTCGTTAGTTTTCTAATGAAACAAGGAATTTGCTTACATCCTAACATACCGTAAGATAAGATAATAATGTTTTCCATATAAGAATGCATGAAATGCACCTAAGCTGTTGGTAACATCAGTTTTGCATATTTTCTCAGAAAGAAGTAAAAATCAATCTTGCATTTTAGGTTGAGGACAAGAGGATTAAGTATTTCCTTAATACTTCCAACCATCAGATGTTCCTACAAAATCTAGGATGAGTATTAAGTGGTTCACCCTCTATTCCAGTTGATCCAACCCTAAACAACTACATATTTTAATTTTAGTTATTTGTGTAGCTATATTGACCCAAAAATATTAATGTTATCTGCTTAGCAATTTTTGATAGCCCTATGATCTAACAGAGTGGACCAAGTGGCTGTAATAGGTGGCAACTACCAAGCAAAGTCTTTCCATGTGTTGTATTATTAGAAGAAAGATGCATTGTTGTTATTCCCAGTTCAAGTTGTTAACATTTATAATGTAGATACCGTTGCATCTGTCTATTGCATTATATTAGAATATTGCTGACTCTAGAATAATTTTTTTCCAAAACTGATCATTATAATGCTGCTAATAGAATTATGGATCCATGAGAGAGATGTTTGACCGAGAAGACTCCCATCATATTCTAGTGTAGGGCTCAATTTCATAGCAAACAGACCTCGTGGATAGAAGATTGCACTGCCATGGTCCCTCGTAAACTGCTCATAGCTGACTTGTGGATACCATCCCACCATCACAGTCTTCGCCATTGACGAACAAAGCGATGAGTGTACTGTTGGTTAGATTTTGACTCCAAAGCGCCGTCCCAGTAATAAGAAAAGTATTGAGCCCTGGACGAAGGTGGAAGGTTTCCACGATCTTCTCCGCTTGTTACGGAAGTCTTGAAAAAAGCATCATTTATTCTCACCAATTTGAACAATATGAATCTAGTCTTGGATCCTTGTCTCTCTCTCTAGAGAGAGGAGAGAGAGAGAGAGAGAGAGAGAGAGAGAGATTAGGCTCTATTTGGCCGGATCTAGAGAAAAATCTGAAAGCCACCAGACTGTTCGACCCGCACAAATTTTGCTGCATTCATTTTCCACCAGAAATCCTTTTAGCCGTTAATGGGTAATCTCTTTACCAGTCACACGGCCACATAATCCCTAAAGTAAAACCCTAGAGATCATGTAAGGCCTAAAAGGTACAATTTTCACAAAAATACCAATAATTAACGATTAATGTATTTAAATCAAACCAACTAAAATGTACTGACTGATTACATAATTTCAAATGTCCATAAGTAAAAGATAAATTTACTTCTAACTATCTAGCAGTCTGACTCCAGATCGATCTAACTTCTCGTCCTACCCGACGGATTCTACAAATTCAGTGCCTTTGAAAAAGAAAGTAAGTGTAGTATGAGCTTTTCCAGCCCAGTAAGAATCCCAACAGCCACACACAATAATAATAATAAAATAATCTAAGCAACAAATAAATATTATTTCATCATTCAAAAAGCTCAACAAACAACAAGTATATATAACCAGTACATATACATAAATCCCTTTTACACATTATCTGATCCACTTTCGTATTACTCTGATTCCCAAGTTTAAATATTTTTCACTTGTGGCTTTGGACTAACCAAGATCATGACCCAGTCCAAGACTGCACAAATTCCACACATAAGCTCGTGGCAGCTATTCCACGCGTAAGCCCGTGGAGGCTATTCTACGCATAAGCTCGTAGAGGCTATCCCACGCATAAGCCCGTGAAGGCTATCCCACGCATCAGCACGTGACAACTATTTTACGCATAAGCTCGTAGAGGCTATCTCATGACAAGTTAGTCCAATCCATTTTACATGTCTAGTTTCATATATTTAATTAAATTTCAATCACATCACATATTTTCATAAATTCTCAAAAATATGTTAATTCTTTCCAATTTAATTATTTCAATATTTTCATAATAAACAATATGCACACCTCATATGTGTCATACAAGTTCATAAAATTAATAACAACATTCTGATAAAATATATCAAATGATAAATCCAATATATGCATAATAGAGGTGCTCAGATGTAAGGATTCTTACCGGAATTTGTAGACTGACTCAAACATGTATCCAAATCACACCCTATGAGCTGGGGTGCTGAGTCCCCTGATCAAAATCTCCTGGCACCGCTGATTCTTCCCCTACAACATCAATTATAAATCACAACTAAATTATTTAATATTTAAATATTCTAAACCATAATCCACATCTACTATGGGGTGTTAGAAGTATGCCCTAGAAGCCAACGTGGCTGACGCATATTTGTAATCTGGGGCACAAATTTGTAATTTGACTCTTATTAATAAATAAGATTGGGCAATTTGTTTTTCATTCATGTTTGTATGTGTCCATGAATCGTCCAAGAAATTAATAGATGATGTGAGGACCCGTGCGGGCGTGTGTTTAGTCCCACATCGGTTATTCGCTGGGTAGATCTTGGGTACTTATACAGGATCAAGGAACCCAAATAATACCTTCCGGCTAGCCATTTTGGGTGAGGTCCTGGGTTGTTACAAATGGTATCAGAGCGGACCCGGCTCATAACCTATGTGGACTAGGGGACACTGCAGCACGGATCTATTGGGGCTGACCACGGGCCAATCGTGGTGTTTGTGATTAGATTTGAATAGATATGAACCCTTAGCCTGACGAGGACGTCAGGGCTTGAACGGGGGGAGTATGTGAGGACCCGTGCGGGCGTGTGTTTAGTCCCACATCGGTTATTCGCTGGGTAGATCTTGGGTACTTATACAGGATCAAGGAACCCAAATAATACCTTCCGGCTAGCCATTTTGGGTGAGGTCCTGGGTTGTTACAGATGATGACACATATTCGCAAGGAGTTGAGAATTTGAGGCATGTGTCATTAAGGATTAATTTCTAAATGCTCCTGATCGATGGATCTATCACGAAAGACGGTGATCGATCCGCTGAGATTAGTACATATATCACTTAGTCAGATGGACGAGTCTCGAGTCCACGGTGTAGAGACACTGGAGTGATTATGTAAGTACTTGTTAAAGAATAAAGTACTGAGCGTGACCAAAGATAGTAGTCATATGGATGTCTATCCACTCGTCAGTGACTACTTATGCTGCAGTTGTATGACTGGTCCTTTGACCTGCAATGCCTCAGCTATTCACTGTGAGGTTGCTCTAGTTTGACGAGCATGTGAACTTGGGCCCTAGCCATTCGAATCCTTATAGTGCGGATTGGCTACAGTAAGTTCATTTTGGAATAGAGTTGCATTTAGATGGGATCTATCGACCTTGATAGATTAGGAGTAATCCTATGTGATTTATGAGACTGAGTTCGATAAATTTCTGGCCAGGTATTTTAGAAAAAGAGTTTTCCATATCTTGAACTGGAAGTCGTATAAATTTGACATATGACGGACGATGGAATTTGACGAGATATCCATAACCTCCATCATGTCGGGATCCATGATAAAGGGACTGTATCATACGCTAACTGCA